>NC_062550.1:80592861-80900387 GCF_016906955.1 Phacochoerus africanus | reverse complement strand
AGTGTTGGAGGGTTCAATAGTTAAGGGACTTTTTACATTGCACATGCCACTCTGTGCAACTTCATAAAATCCCATTAGACATATTTTTCTCCCAAGTCAGCCTGGCTGTGCTGTGAACTACAGTCTGTCTGCCTGCCCTTCCTCCCCCACCATACGCAGCCTGTCCCCTATTCTCATGAGGAGCTCCGCTCTGTCCCCAAACCTGCCAATCCATCTCAGATAAACAAAAGTTTGAAGTCGTCAGGATCCACCCCTCTAAGATGGCAGTTTACGGGTCATCTCTTTTTATGTCCACTCTGCTTTTGAACATCTCACCCTTCCTCAATGACTTCTCTTAGCAGTCTTCCTAACCACATGCAGTACTTTTCCCGAAAAGAGTTCTGAGTAGTTCATCTTTGTCATCTGATTATTTAAAAAAAAAAAAATACCTTATGTAGAACCCAACCTGTAATGTAGACTAAAGCAGAGCTGTGTGCTGGTCGAAACAGTCAGGGGCGAGGTCTAGAGGCGAAGAGCTCAGCCTCCCAACCCCACTCCTCCTGCACCATCCCTCCGCAAGGCTCCACAGGATGCTGCCTGAACAGCCTGGGCTCTATGGAATGGACTTGGAAAACGTGGCTTTACATTCTTTCGGGAGAACGAGGCTTCAAGATAACAGGAATCCTGCCAACCTGAAGCTCAGCGACTAAGTCCTCTTTTTTTCTCCCTACTGACTGGATGGTGGCCTTGGCATCCTGACTACACCTCAATCATCTTAAGCTCACTACCACCCAAGAGCCTCACGATGGACACTAAGGTCACACAGAGGTCAAGTCTCCTTGACGGTGCGTGTGTTGCTGGGGTGATGCTTAAGTCCTCCCTCCAGACATCTCTAAGACAGAGCCGGTGAAGAAATCAATGTGGACAAGAGACCATGTCAAATAATCCATTTCCTGCCCCCCTCAACAGTGATGTCCTCCCCAAGAAGTGCCTTCAGGGTGCTGAAGGTGTGGTCCTTCAAAGTGGGCGGGGTAAGAAACCTTTAAAACCTGTGGACCTTTGGCGCACTCTAGTTCTGGAGGTCTGTCTTTTTGAAAGGACAAGTGATCATAAACCAAGGTACTGAATCATCTGTTTCTCAGAGAGTTGGGGAATTATGCCCAGGCCCTACGTGTATAACTTTGAACTTCCAAATATGCTCACTGAAAATGTGGCAAAACCACACATTACTATAGTTTTAAAAATCGAGATACCTGGTCTAAATAGGTACTGAAAGGAACCAAATATCTTGATGATGCCTACGTTAGGGACACTCTTCTGGCAAGCAACAGTTTATTTTTCCTGAGGGGGGAAAAGGACCCTTTAGGTTTTGCCAAATGATGCGTTTTCTTCCAGTATCTCCAATCTATTTTAACCTATCATGGAACCACGCTAAGTTCCAAGCCAAAACGAAGCTATGTTTCTTTTTAATTTCCTTTGTATTTCACCATTAAAGTGACTCAAAGTCTCAAGAGATGTGGAACTCATGGTTCACAACCCTTCTGCTCCAGAGAGTGGAGTTGTATTTTTAAACTGATCCCTAAAATAGCAAGACACAAAGAAGGAACTATGTGAAATATGAAAATCTCTTCTCAAAATGCATGAGAGCCTCATAAATTTGAAAACATTCTTCTCTCATAAACTGCTCCAAAAAGAAATGGCTAGTACTTACTGCCTCTGTTGGAGGCAATGAAGCAAGCAGGAGAACATTCCTTCTTGCTTGTGGGGGAGAGGCTAATGAAACAAGGACTCTTTCTTCTCAAAACACACACAACATGCAAGAAGTAATAAACTTAAAAGGCAACCACAGGTGTTACTACCAGAGTTCCCCCATGACTCAGTGGATTAGGGATCTGGTGGTGTCACCGCTGTGGCTTGGGATGCTGCTATGGCATGGGTCTGATCCCAGGCCCAGGAACTTCCACATGCCGTGGTGCAGGAAAAGAAAAAAGAAAAAAAAACCACCATCACAGACTTTAATGCAATATTTATTGAAGAAAAGTTAATAATCAACAATGCCAGGAATTGCTTCAGACTTCTTGTCACTATGCCACACTGTTTACGGAAAGCTCTCCTGGTCTAGGGAAAAAGCATGACTTTGTATTTGTGCAGAGTTAGGTTCAAGATCTGATTTGCCATTGCTAGCTCTTTCATCTCTAGCAAGTTCCTTTACCTGCCCACACCTAGGTGACGTCTTTTGTAATAAAATGTAAACTGCCATCCATTAGTGCTTACCGCATGCCAGGTACCACACTGAGGGGAATCGCTAAGGTGATCCTGAGGTAGACAGGCCAAAAGTCTCACTGGAGCCATCCAGCTTCAAGTCCAGGACTTCGGGAAGATGTATAGTAGACTCTTCACTGGGGCTGATGTCCCATTATGTCTCCTTAGCTCTGGATGCGATTCTTCTTGCTCCAAGTCCTATAAACTAAAAAGATGTTATCAGCCCTCGATATATTCTTCCTGGGGATCAGAGGCAGGATAAATGCACTAAATACTCCTGGAAGTCCAGGTCTGTAGCCATTCTAAAGTCCTGCTCGGCCAACTTACCCTGGGATGGGATAAATTATTTAATTAGGCTCCAATTCTGTGCCCCATGTGGGACCCTTCGATCCACTTGCCTTCCTAGTCCTTGAATGAAACCTCAGTAAGAGTCCTCCTTTTATCATAGTTACCTTCTCAAAAGTAGAAATTAGTGAATATACTTTCCTTAGGTGTTAGGCAGTTTCTCTTGCCCACTCCCTACTCATAGAAGTTTGGGGCCAAGTGTTGTTTTAAATCCTAAGCAGACAATTTTTCTTTTCTAGGCTAGTGGTCCCTTAAGCATGTTCAACCTTCTGAAAATTTAGTCATAGTCTCATTTGATGCCAGTCACTTTCACAAGCCAATAGCCATACCCACAATTCTTTTTTGAGATATACCTTTTTAAATTTTCTGTTTCTTTTCTTTTTTTTTTCTTTATGGCCATACTTGTGGCATATGGAAGTTCCCGGGCGAGGGGTCGAATTGGAGCTGCAGCTGCCAGCCTACATCACAGCCACTGCAATGCCAGATCTGAGCTGCATCTGCAACCTATGCTGCAGCTTGCAGCAACGCTGGATCCTTAACCCACTGAGTGGGGCCAGGGATCGAACCCCATCTTCATGAAGGCTATGTTGCGTTCTTAACCCACTGAACCACAACGGGAACTCCTGAGATACACTTCTTTTTAAATTCAAGTTTATTTTGAGATAAAATTAATATATCATAAAACTGCCCCATTTAAAGCATAAGATTCAATGGTTTTTAATATCATCACAAAATTATGTAACTATTGCCAGAAATTACAGAATATTTTCATCTCAAAAAGAAACACTATTCCCTTTTTTCTTTTTTTTTTCTCGATTATTCAATTTATTTGAACTAAAAATTAAAACCAAAAGCAATTCACCCATTTCTCCCCTCACTCCACGCCCACCCCCTGCCTCTGGCAACAACCAGTCTCTTCACTGTGTCCAAGAGCTATTTATTTATTTATTTATTATATTCTACAGAAAGAGAGATCATGTGGTATTTGTCTTTCTCTGTTTGACATTTCACTTAGCATGATGCCCTTGGGCTCCATTCAGGTAGCTGCAAATGACAAGATTTCATTCTTTTTTATGGCTGAATCTTATTCCATTGTACATATACACCACAGTTGCTTTATCCTTCCATCCATCCGTGGACACTTAGATTGAGAAACTCTACTCCCATTAGCAGTCATTTGCTATAACCCCGCCTCGACTTCTCCCTCTGCAGCGCACGCTGCTCCCAACAATAGGCAAAAATCTGCCTTCTGTCTCTACCAATTTGCCTCTCCTGGACATTTCACATAAATTAGATCATATACATGGTCCTTTGTGGCTGGCTTCTTTCACTTAGCATACTTCCAAGGTTCGCCCATGTTGCAGCATATCACTTAGTTTCTTTTTATTGGTAAATAATATGACATTGTACAGATATACTGTATTTTATTTCTCCATCAAGCAATAGACATTTGAGTTGTTTCCACACTTAGGCTATGACAAATAATGTTGCTATAAACATTTATGTACAAATTTTTGAATGGACATATGTTTTCATTTCTCTGTAGTCATACTTCTTGAATTTTCTACCTGACTTTGTTTTATTGACTCTCTCTCTCTCTCTCTCAATTACAATCACTTTGGGGGCAATCTTTGGTAGGAAAGCCACACCTTTAGTTCATGCACCGTCTTTTGTCCAGTTGAAAAGATACAGCATGTGCCATCTTACACCGTTCAGATTTTAATAGGCCCAGTGGCTGTATCTTTTTTTAAATTTCTTTTTATAGTCGCACCTGCAGCATATAGAAGTTCTCGGCTAGAGGTGAAATCAGAGCTGCAGCTGCAGGCTTATGCCACGGCCATAGCAACAAGGGATCCAAGTCACATCTGTGACCTAAGTCACAGCTTGTGGCAACAACAGATCCTTAACTCACTGAGCCAGGCCAGGGATCAGACCTGCATCCTCATGGGTGGGTTCTTAACCGGCTGAGGCACAGTGGGAACTCCCCAATGGCTGTATTTTGATTTGCTCATGGCTGCAGGGCTATTTCAATCAGACTTTGTTATCAGGGCATTGTTCAATACAACTTTTTACTGTTTGAGGCTCAGAAATAATTGCCTTTTGCAACCCTATGATTTCCCAAATTTGTGGACACACTCTATCCTTTTCCTGCTGGTAAACTGGCCAATTCTTTTCTGAGCTCATCTATTTCTTACAATACCTTGCCAAACACAGTCATCATCAACCAACACAGGCTATAAACATGCTACTTTCCAACCTCGTCTTCTAAGGCTACAAATTATCAGGAACTTTCTGTGCCTTACAAATTAACACCGGTGTCAGTTTTACCAAATGTTTTGCTACCGTATAATATGGATACACATCCGTTCATCCTCCAATAACAGTTTTCTGCCACCTGCTACCAACCCTTAAGCCTGTACTTCACTTTATGGGAATTTAATTAAAACAGAACTTTCTATGACATCCAGGCTAGGCTAAGTTAGGTTATGCTCTGATAATAAAACAAAACAAAATGATCCCCACCTCCCAGAATCTGAGCAACTTAATGTTAAAAATTTTAGTTCTTGCTTACACTACATTTCTAATGCAGTTTGTCAAGACAATGGGAAGGTAAAAATAGCTTGGACTGTAAAAATCTGTCCTACTCTTCATCAGACTGGAATAAAAGACATAGATCAAGCCAGCTGCAAAGTTAACAAGAAGCAATACTTCCCCCAAGGACACATCACAGCTGTAAAGTATCGTAACAATCCCCTTCAGTGACTGCTGCTTTCTTCCGCACTGAGAAACGGTTCTCTAAAATCAGACTATCAGAAATGTAAGTGATTGGATTTAAATTGTTGTTTGAAAAGATATCAGTAAGAATGGAACAACCTACCCTTGCCTGGGTGGGTGTTGGGGGGAGTTACTTTGACACAGAGAAGCAATCTGGATTTACCGCCCAGGTGCAGAGATCCAGATAAGGGGTTTCTGCACACAACATCCCACATCTATCTTAGCTTTCTTTTTTTTTTCCAAAGAAATGAGACCCTGGGTCTATTTTGCAGTCCGAATGGGATATTGACCACTTTACACGGCCTCGCTTTTCTTAGAGCCTTTCCAAACACTGATTTCTTTTAATCTCACTCCAACTCTGCCCTTGCCCAGAATGCTATCTACCCTAAATTTCCCTTTGGTTGTGAGATACCCCCCAGTTTCTCTGACTTGTGGTTTCCCTCATAGCAATAGGTCAATAAATTTGATTTTTTGGTGGTGGTTGTTCTCTTTATGGCCGCACCTGAGGCATATGGAAGTTCTGGGGCTGGGGTCAAATCAGAGCTGCAGCTGCCAGCCTACATCACAGCCGCAGCAACGCTGGATCCGAGCCACATCTGCGACCTATGCCACAGCTCACGGCAACGAGGGCTCCTTAACCCACTGAGCAAGGCCAGGGATGGAATCTGCATCCTCACGGATACTCTCCGGGTTCTTAACTCGCTGAGCCACCACAGGAACTCTGGTAAATTTGATATTTGCCTAACAAGGCTTTATTTTCAGTGGCTTGGGGTTGATTGTGCTATGGCAGGGCATTCAACTCATTATAAACTTTTGACATCTGTATTTTGTATAATGAAATAAATATAGGTTCTCGTCAGGCCCTGCCTTGACCATAAACTTTCTTAGCTGTCTGAAGATGTTACTCCCTTCCTAGAAAAAGGAAGCCACCTGGTGTGTGTAACCCAAGCCCTGGATCACAACAGCTATGGGGCCTAATAGCAGTAGCTAAAGTCCTAACATTTCAGGGCAACTTGGGTACTGGCCTGTCTCTTAAAATTCCATTGGAACACAGCCAGACTGCCACTGAGCCCGTTTGTCTCTGTCCCTCTAAGACACGGATGCCCTAGGTAGAAGGAAGCCCCACACTGTGTCCTGGGTAGCTGACATCTCGCAATAATATGTGTAGAATGAAAGAGAAGGGGAAAATTGTAAATACGCAATCCTTTCTCCACTCCCCATCCATCAATGTGGTTATCCTTAGAGAAAGAGGAAGGCGTTCAGAAGTGGGTATTGGGAGTTGCACCAAGATAACGTAGAGTTTGAAATCAGGGACATACACAGAGAAAGGGCTTGGATATCAGTCATCGTCCCAACAAGAAACACATGTGGATGAGGTTAAAGGAACTAACAAGGGAAGACAAAGAATCTGGAACAAGCAATAGTAGGGAGCCATTTACCACCACTTGCCTGAAAAGGCAAAGGGAGGGAGATGCAGAACCTATTATAAGCCAAGAAACTCCAAGTCCATTATCAGTCACTTCTCAGACCTTCTCCTGACCCTGTGCTGCGCAACTCCTAATAATAGCTTCTGTCTCTAAGAATTTGCCCGTTCTAGACATTTCATAAAAATAGGATCCTACCGCATGCAGTCATTTGTGACTGGCTTCTTTCACTTAGCATATTGTTTTCAAAGTCCATGGCGTAGTTTACCTTGGTACTTCATTGCTTTCGATGAATGAATAATATTCCATTGTATGGATTATACCACATTTTGTTCATTCACCAGCTGATGGACGTTTGAGTTGTTTCCACTTTTTTTGGCTCTTGTGAATAACGCCGCTGTAAACATTTCTATCCAAGTTTGTGTGTGGCTGTAGGTTTTCTGTTCTTTGGAGGATATATCAGGCACTATGGTGATTCTGTGTTTAACTTTTTGAAGAACTGCTAAACCGTTTTCCCAATACCATTTTACATTTTCATTATCATGGTTCGATTCTCTCTATATCTTCAACAATGCTTTTTGTGGTCTGTGTTTGATTATTGCCATTCTCCTAGTATCTTTTGAATATATGTACTTAGGTTTCTATTATCAGGTTATGGAGTAGGCTCTGGAATAGGATAGGAATAGAGGTCTTGGTGGGGTAAAGGCATCAGAGAAGAGTTAGAGTCGGGGTCATTACACGTGGAACGGGACAGTTGACTTAGAAAGGTGATGAAGTTGATGACTTCCAGACTTTGCTCTTCCGATGTGGGACACAAGCAGGGGATGGAGCAGAGCGTAATGGTGTCTCCCATTTTGATACGCTCAGCTGTTTTTTCCTTTGTGCGCTTTTGACCACTGGAAGCTTTTCTGAAAGGTCTCATGAGATGCTCGGGGTTCTTCCAGGTGCTGGGAATGTTCTTGTGATGCTGGGGAATTCAGAGAAATCATGGAGGATGAAGTGGAAGCAGATGTGACTGTGGGAGAAGTGGTAGCCTGTTTGCCCACACCACAGTGGCTCGGTTCTCAGGCCAGCCCAACTGTCTATAGAATGCCTGGCACTAGCTTGGTCTATTCTGCTAGGCCAGGCTAATATGCTCCATCCGTATGTGGATGGCAGGTGGTTACTGAGGAGATTCGAATATTTTCCCCCCAAATTGGCATGCAAAATGGGTAATGGAGAGATTGAGTCCACGGAGAGGAAAAAGTATGCCTTGACAAGTCAAGTGGGAGTGAGAAGCAAAGTAAATAGGGTTGCTGTGGTGAACTCAGAGGTCGGACTGGTCTGGGAGAGGCACTGGTGAAAATGAAAGTCCAATGTCATGAGTCCCAAGGTATCTGAAGCAGGTTCAAGTGTCCCTACAAGGTCTGCAATGACCAAAGGTCATAGGTAGCTAGTCACAGGGTCGTATTAAGAGTCAGGCCAACAGGAGTAGCATCTGGAATTTCCCAATGTGTCAGAAAGGCTTGTGGGGGGCAGCCCTGGGTTTAGATGTCTCTAGGCGGGAAGGACAGGCAGCTGTCCTCGGAAACGAAGATGCCTTTCCCTTGCACCATTGCCCTCAGGCATTGCTGGCCATGGAATTCTTTGATGGCATCAGCTGGAGAGAAGACTGTTTGGACCCAGGAGGGAATCATTTTATTTGACTTTGTTTTTATGGCCGCACCTGTGACAAATGGAAGTTCCCAGACCAGGAATTGAATCTGAGCCACAGCTGCAACTTACAGCACAATGGCAAGGGTACCAGATCCTTAACCCCCAGTGCCAGGCTGGGGATTGAACCTGCACCTCTACAGTGACCTGAGCCACTGCAGTCAGATCATAACCCACTGAGCCACAGCAGGAACCCATCATTTGATTTTGTAAAGGTTGCAAAGGATTGATCCTGTCCCTATCTCTCTTTTAATTGATTTTTGTTTTATTGTGGAGGCTATTTTTAGAGGAGCTGGCAGTAAATTAGCTCATTGAATATTATATGTAATTTCTGGTAATAACTGATAATAATGCTGACTGGTAGGCTAAGGAGATTTGTGCTGTTATTTCTAATCTGTTTTATGGATTAGAATTTATTTTGCACAATAAGAATAATTAAATTTATGATCCAATTAATCTCTGAATCTAATCACATGATGTATCTTTTTCTGTGTAGAAATTTTCCTATAGATAGTAAAGAAATGATATCTCAAGAGTTCTTGTCATGGCTCGGCGGTTAACAAATTTGACTAGCATCCATTAGGACACAGGTTTGATCCCTGGCCTTGCTCAGTGGGTTAAGGATCTAGTGTTGCCATTGCCATGAGCTGTGGTATAGGTCGCAGACGCAGCTGAGATCCTGCATTGCTGTGGCTGTGGCGTAGGCTGGTGGCTGCAGCTCCGATTCAGCCCCTAGCCTGGGAATTTCCACATGCCACGAGTGCAGCCTAAAAGCCAAAAAAAAAAAAAAAAAAAGATATCTCAGAGTTCCTGTCGTGGCTCAGTGGGTTAAAAACCCTGGCACAGTGTCCATGAGGATGCAGGTTTAATCCCTGCCTTGCTCAGAGGGTTAAGGATCTGGCATTGACACAAGCTACAGTGTAGGTTGCAGATACTGCTTGGATCCAGCGTTGCTGTGGCTGTGGTGTAAGCCTGCAGCTGCAGCTCCAGTTTGATTCCCAGCCCAAGAAGTTCTATTTGCTACAGGTGCAGCGGGTAAAAAGAAAAAGAAATGATCCTGAGCCTCAAAATATCGGTCGCCATATCTATAAGATAAAAAAAAAAAATGTGTAACTTAAAGCCTGTGATATTCTTTCAATCTAATTCCTTCCTTTAGCATATTGATGGCATTGTTCGTTTTAATCCTAAAAGAAGATCAAATGGAATCGACATAAAAAAAACCTCACATTTGTTTTTAGAGTGGACTTTATCATCACTTGCTAGTTTCTCAGTTTCTGGAAGAATTCATTGCTGCAATGAATTGGGCTTAGAAAACAAGACTCATACATACTGGTAGAGAACAGAGGTAGAATTTAGAAGCAGCTTAGCTAGAACTTCATTAGTCATTCTCTTTAATTCTTCATGTCAAAAGCATAATGCTGTTTTGGCATCACTCTTAATAATGAGAATTCTTCACTCTCTCCAGGAAGCTTTAAACATTCCGAAAACAAACATTGCCTCAGAAGCTTCAACTGGTGACTGAATAGAGGGTGCAAACATTTCCATAATCCTCCCAGAGTTTGAGCAAAGTTGCTGTTAATGTTCCCTGCTTTTCCCAGCAAAGTCTCATTCCTAAGGTGGAGATGTTTTCAGAAAAAGTTGGCTTTCTGTAAATTACCTTCAGGTTATTTACACGTCTTTGGTGAAATTATGCATAGATGCGATAAAAAGAAAATTATCAAAATTCTATTTGAACCTAGTCGGCTCTTCTTTTCCTTTTACAGCTTTATTAAAATGTAAGCCACATACTATAAAATTCACAGGATAAAACTCACCCTTTTAAATTATACTGCTTGGTGGGTTTCAATATTCATAGAGTTAAATATGCTAAATTTAAATATGCATATATTTATACATAAATACAAAAAATTCTATTGCATGTATGTAACACATTTTGTTTATCTTTTTTTTTTTTTTTTTTTTTTGCTTTTTAGGGCTGCATCTGCAGCGCATGGAAGTTCCCAGGCTAGGGGTCAAATCAGAGCTGCAGCTGCCTGCCGACACCACAGCAATACTGGCTCTGAGCCACAGCTACAAACTATGCCATAGCTTGCAGCAATACCAGATCCTTAACCCACTGAGTGAGGCCAGGAATTGAACCTGCATCCTCATGGATACTAATTGGGCTCATTTTCTGCTGAGCCACAGTGGGAACTCCTTGTTTATCTTTTTATCAGGGGAGGGACATTGAGGTTGTGTCCATCTAGGGCTATTAGAGTAATGCTGTTTGAACGTGCACGCGCAAGTCTTTGGACATACGTTTTCAATCCCAATCGTGTTTTAAATACACATTTGTGGACAGCATTAAAATGCGTTTTTTTTTTTATTGTGTGCTTTCTTCTGAGAAAAAGATCCCGTATACTCGCTTACACTGTCGCTTTTTTTCTTTAAGCCTAAGTGAGGAAGAGAGAAGGTAAAGGAGGTAAAAGAGAGGGTCACCCAGAGCCCCAAACACTTTTCCTGATGCAAAGCAAAGGGGTATATTCACCAAGGGTATCTTCCAATCACATCTGCCTCTTTTATGTGAGAAAATATAAGTGGACAAATTAAGACTACATTCACACATAAATAAATGTGTGTGTGTGTATGTGTGTGTAAAGGCTTCATCCAAAAGGTAAATAAAAGGTAATAGAGAAAGAAGACTTTCAAACATAAATATTCATATGGTTTTTAAAAGTATCACTTTTGAATATCTGATCTCCTGGTCTTTTAGGGAAATCCAATTTTGAACAACTAGATCTTGAAAGACTTTTTTACCCTTGTTCTAAGAAGCCATATGCTAACGTAGGCCTAGTTTGTGATTATAAGGTAAACTCAAGTGAAATAAGGTGTTTTTTTCCTGCTTGCCTCTTTTCTAAATTTACTTGAAAGATCATTCTTTCTTTTATAGAATCCACTACCAATCCTCATTTTGTTGATATCATCTGATAATCAGTTAAGCAATATTCTGCATGTCATTCCCATGGCAACTTGGGGGTTCTCTCTTTCACCATTAAAACTTTTTACACCTGCTGAGCCCCATTCATGATTCATTTCTACTGAGTTTCTGGACTAATGCAAGTCAGAAGATACAGTTGAGCCTCTCTCTGCACCTCCCATGAGAGTTAAACTTCTGGAACTTTCTGACATGCTTAGTTAGAAAGCTAGTCTGCCCAGATTATAAAGAATACCTCCAGGGAGCATTGCTTCCTAATTGCACATGCCAGCCTTTCAGAGGCCTTCCCCTGGCTTAGCAAAAATACTCTAACGTCATCATTAGCATCTCACAAAATTATTGAAAATGCACAAACATACACACACAAATTAACTTTAATATTCAGTCCTGGCAGTGGTGCAGTAAAACTGCCATCAAATGTTGAAAATGGCATTATAAATTGGAAAATGTTTGGAAATCTATACAGCGAAATATATCAAGAACTAAGAAAATGTTCATTGACACAGTGACACCGTTAAATTGAATATAGTCTCAGATAATCTAAAATGTAAGGAAAGTCATGTCATGCATTATTTGCATCATGGAAAAATTATAATAAAATTAATGGTCAATGATAAAGATACTATACCACAATATTTTTGGCTGCATCCATGGCATATGGAAGTTCTCCAGGCCAGGGATCGAATCTGAGCCAAACCTGTGACTCAAGCTGCTGCAGAAACAATGCTGGATCTCTAACCGGCTGCACCACAGCAGGAACTCCAATATTATAGCACATTTATCTGATGGAATCCTATATTGATATTAAAATAATTAGTATAAACCCTATGTAACCATATACGTATGATAAAATAACTACCATACACTGAATGCTATGTCCCAGGCCATAAATTAGTAATGTTGTGGCTATTCATATTTGTCTCAATAATTCTGTGAAGGGGTATTACCCCATATACGCACTGTGAACGCTCTTTTGAAGATTCTTCTTTCATTTCCTCTGCACTCTTTCAATTATCTCTCAGGGTGACTTCCCTTTTCCACTTAACAGGAGAACTCCTTAAAGAAGCTCCCACCTGACTCCAGAACATGAGTTTTTGTTTTGTTTTAGTTTTTTCTTTTTATGGCCACCCCCAAAGGACATGGAAGTGCCCTGGCCAGGGATTGAATCTGAGGTGCAGCTGTGGCAAGGCTGGATCCTTTAACCCACCACACCAGGCTGGGAGTAGAACTCGCACCTCCACAGTGACTGGAGCCAGGCAGTTGGACTCTTAACCCACTGTGCCACAGCAGGAACTCCCAGAACATGAGGGTTTTTTTTTTTGGGGGGGGGGTTGCCATTACCCTAGCTGACTCCTAGCTAATATGGTGTTAAACAGAAAAGCAAAAGGAAATCAGATTACAAAATTATTATATCACTTCAATTTAAATTTTAAAGATGTCACCTTTAGAAAAAAAATTAGAAGAGAATACACAGACCTGATGACAGTTATCTTAGGGTTATGACATTTTAGAGGGATAATACTTTTTCATCAGAATTTCTGTAATGTAACTTAATGTTCTTATACTATAAGCAAAAATACTCACAAGTCCCCCAACTGGAAAGAGTTTGGTTCTTGAATGAGGGATCATGATCTTCTTGTTCTAAAGCATTTTTCCCCCATCCCCAGGACTAAAGCCTGCTTTATGGCCAGTGTAATGTTTTCAGAATTTTTAAATACGCTAAGCAATAAAGAACTTTGCTACATTTATGAAAGTAGCAATGATTAAGTTTTAAGGTTTTAGAGCTTAAGGACAGAAATCATGGTCCTCTTATGCATCGGTATAATGCCTTGCAGTTTTCAGTTTCACATACACTGATTCACTTGATCTTTCTGACACCTTCAACATTTCTGCAAGTTGTCCAGAAAGCCCTTTCCCTAGAGTTTCAATGTACCCACAGTCGCACTGGATGTACTGGCTGGTCTACACGCCCCAGAAAAGGGCCGCTAGGGCCCTTGACATACGCCTCCTCCAGCCCCATCCAGGCACAGCTGGAAACACAGCTGCAGGCTACAGCTGGCCGAGTCCCTGGAGTAATCATGACCGAAAAATGCTGGACAGGAAGGCTCTTCCGAAGGTTCTTCCTTCCCACCACCCCCTCTTTCTGTCCCTCTGGGCTGATTTTCTACTTAATAGGAAGAGCAGTTCTACTCAGTGTCACTGAACAAGTGACAGCTGGCTTTGATGACGAGGGTCCTCAGTTCTTCTCTGAACTGAAGGCTCTTCCAAACATACCAAAAACAGGGCAGCTGCTAAACTGGGGGGGACTACTACTGCCTTGGCTAGGAAAAAAAAAATTGCGGAAACTGCAGCTTTCATTCAAATTTAAGGACCTAACGGGGAAAACCAGAAACATTAGATGTTGCTTTCTTTTTAACAAGCATGGGATTCTTCTGATTATAAAAGTATCACTCTGTGTAGAAAAAAAATAAACAATAAATTCAAAGAATCAAATCACCTTAAGTCCTTTCCCCAGAAATAACCAACATGAATATGTTTTTAATAAATTCCTGGGCTTTTACAAATATATGAGAAATATAAACATGCATTTCTATACACGTTCATTTCACCATTTGAGAATCATACTGCATATACTATTTAGTTTCCTCCTTTATTTTCAGTTAACCTCACTCACATCTTCCCATTTTATTAACCGTGCTGCAAAAATATGTTTTTAACACTCTATGCATACTATCATAACTTTAGGAACCATATGCTGCAGGGTGGTTATAATATTAGCGCCATCTGACTCCTCTCTCTGTATGCTTTAACTCTGCTGAATCCTCATGGGCATTTAACACTCTCTGGCTTCAGTGAGAATTAAGCACAGGAAGAGGAAAAGCAGGCCATCTGTGCAGGAAGGTAAAACCAGTGTAAATTAAATGGGGTGTGAAAAAAAGCCACTTATGCTCTTTAAATATGTGCTACTTGAGAGAAATGCTCACCTATGTACAGAACTAATCAATGAACACACAGTCTTCAGGTGAGTGACTGGTTCTGAGTGTTCTGCGTTCGAAAAAGCAAAAGCAATCCTATTTGTCAAAAATTATTATCTATAGCTTCAAAATGATTCCAAGAGATCTTGATCAAACCTTAAGCACTTCAAGGATGGTTAGTCCAAACCCAAACGAGCCTCCATCTCTGGCCATTTTCTTCCCTCCTCTGCTTACCACCAGCTCAGAGTTATTTTGGACTCTGTCTGTTGATCCAGGGCTGTTTGCTCATTCACTGCCATCTCTTTTTCCCTGGTGGGGGTTTGCCTTTTCTTTTCTATTTCTCTCTCCAGACCACTCTACCCTGTCTTTGCTGGAACACCCATCGTGGAATAGCCTGGTGCTGGAGAATGCCAGATTTGAATCCTGTGCATTTGCATTCTGTCTGTGGCAATTTATGCAAATACTGTTCCCCTCTGTCCTTCAGTTTTCAACCTGACAAATGGGAATAACAGTACCTACTTCAGAGGACTGTGGGGAGGTGTGCATGAGCTACTTTCTGTAAAACTTTTTAAAATGTATTAATTTTTTTATTAAAGTATAGTTGCTTTACATTGTTATTCCAGTTTCTGCTGTACAGCCAAGTGACCCAGTCATAGATAATATAAGAAATGGAATATATATATTCCTTTTATTATATTATCTTCCATTATGGTCTGTCCCAAGTGATTGGATATAGTTCCCAGTGGAACCTCTTTGCTTATCCATTCTAAATGCAATAGTTTGAATGTAAAGCATTTTTAGACAAATGCCTGATGGAGTTCCCATTGTGGCTCAGTGGGTTAAGAACCCAACTAGTATCCATGAAGATGTGGGTTCAATCCCTGGCCTTTCTTAGTGGGTTAAGGATCCAGTGTTGCCGTGAGCTGTGGTGTTGCAGACAAGGCTCAGATCCCACACTGCTACATCTGTAGTGTAGCCAGCAGCTATCGCTCCGATTCAACCCCTAGCATGGAAACTTCCATATGCCATTGGTGAGCCCCTAAACAGCGAAAAAATAACAATAAAAATAAAAAACATTTTTATTGAAGTGTAGTTGATTTACAGTTGAGAGTCTGCATTTCTAACAAGCTCCAAGGTGATGCCAGTAGTATTGGTTCTTGAGTGCCAGGGTTGAGTAGATGTTCTTAAGGAAGAAGTGGAACAGTTAATTGAAGATTTTAGGAAAGTATTAACTTATAAAGGGATAGAGAAACAAGTATAATCTAGAAAAGACAAAATATTAATCTAGGAAAATAAAGACCCGAAGTCTTTTTTTTTTTTGTCTTTTTAAGGCTGCACTCTTGGCATCTGCAAGTTCCCAGGCTAGGGGTCAAGTTGGAGCCGTGGCTGCCGGCCTACACCACAGCCACAGCAACGCAGGGTCCGAGCCCTGCCCGAGACGTACAGCACAGCTCACAGCAATGCTGGATCCTTAACCCACTGAGCAAGGCCAGGGATCGAACCTGAGTCCTCGTGGATGTTAGATTTGTTTCCGCTGAGCTACGATGGGAACTTTGAGACCCAAAGTCTTAAGGGATTTCAGGTATAAAGTGGACTGGATGCACTCTCCCTCTTTTATATTAGATTTAGACCCTCACTCTGCCCTTCCCTCTTGCCCCCCTCCACCATGGAGGATCTATTATTTGCACTGTCTCCTAACACCCTCTGGTCACTCCTGGATTCCATGTCAATCAGCACTTTTTTTTTTTTTTTGTCTTTTTAGGGCCACCCCTGTGGCATATGGAGGTTCCTAGGCTAGGGGTCGAATCGGAGCTGTAGTCGCCAGCCTACGCCACAGCCACAGCAACGCTAGATCCAAGCCATGTCTGTGACCTACACCACAGCTCACGGCAACGCTGGGTCCTTAACCCACTGAGCGAGGCCAGGGATCGAACTGCAACCTCTTGGTTCCTAATCAGATTCATTTCCGTTGCACCACAATGAGAACTCCCATCTGCACCTTAGAATAATGTTTAGCATTCTTCAAAGGTTAGCAGATTTTACATGTACCTGTGCCAAGTATTGAGGAAGTTGTAATGGGTTGAAGGGAGAGGAAGAGGGCAAGATCAGGGGTCAGAATTAGAGAATCTGGAGGGGTAGCCTAGCAGAGTAACGCCTTCTCCAAACAAAATCTGGGTGGTTTGACGTCAGATAGCCAAAGTAAACACGGACCATATACTTGCAATTGTAAAGTGCAGGTCACACTGTCAACACACATATAAGGAACGATTGAGCCCTTACGCTTAGGAAAAAAAGATCAGGCAGACTGGGGTGGCACTGCCAGCTGGAATGGGGTTGGGTGGGATGGGGAATGGTGGTGGCTACGGAGAGAAAGTGTGAGAAGCTGCTCTCAAATCTCTGGAGTGCTCATCTGGGGACAGAAGGGAGGGGAGGAAAGGGCTGGTGAAGGACAGAAGGAGGACCACCTGAAAATGCAGTGAATAGCCCTAGGAGGCCAGAAGCCCCCATATCAGGGAAGTTATGGAGGACATTTGCAGTGTGTCTATGATGCTTTCAAGATCGCTCTGGCCACACATTTCGCTGACACCTGCGTGGCCACGGGCACACTCAAGGCAAAAGTCTAGTCTGTTCAGAGATCTTGTCAAGGCCATCACTAAACCTATGTCTCCTTTGTATTTATTTATTTATTTGGGGTTGCACCCATGCCATGTGGAAATTCCCAGGCCAGGAATCAAACCTGTGCCACAGCAATGACTGGAGCCATTGCAGTGACAACACCAGAGCCTTAACCCGCTGCGCCATAAGAGAACTCCCTCTTCCTCTTTTCATTGTACCCTCTGGCTCCCTTCTTTTCCCAACTAAAGTTGCGAAAGTTTCTTATGTAGGTAAAGTCAGAGAGACTGACAAGATACTGGCGATAACCTTTTCTAAACCAAGACTAGGACTCCTACTTGGACGCATCAGCTGGGAAGGGAGCCAGACACCTGGCGGTGGTCGTGTCCTGGCAAGCCCTGCCCGGGGAACCCAGCAGCAGCAGGTGGACAGAACCACGCGTCCCTCTGCTCCACCTGCTGGGAGCTCTCTCTACGACCGACCAGAAATTAAGGAACAAAGGGAGGGCTGGAGGGGTAGAAGCAACCAAGTAGGCCTCACCCTTTCCTCCTCTGAAAAATAAGAAGCCCCCCGCAACACACACCCAGGCCGCAGCCCCTCCCACCTGGACGTTTCATGCTTGAAGTTATCCGCAAATACCGTAATTAGAACTCATACTTGAATGAAGGCTTATTGCTGAAATGCACTGAAACTGGGGACCAGGCACAAGAGAGGCCCCAGGGAAGGAAAGCAGGCTGATAAGGGGGGGGGGTGAGGGGGGCACCAGGGTTACCCTCTGGCCTGGGCTGGCTGTGCTACAGGCAGCTCATTCCTCCCCTTTTATCTTGCCCTGAGATTCTGTTACAGAAGTCCAGGCCCTTTCCCAGGGAAATTCACTGCGGGAGTAAGTGCAGTGCTGGTCTCCCTAGAGAAGGCACTGTATCAGCTTGGACTGGTAGCTGGTGTGTGTGTGTGTGTGTTTGTGTGTGTGTGTTTGTGCACATGTAAATGCATTCCAGTGTGTTCCTGTGTGTCTGAAGTCTTGTGTGTGTGTCCCCTACCTCTCACCTGAGCAGCTTTGTCCACGGTGGTACCACTTCCCCAGATGGGGGCTATGGGGGGAAAAGAGTGTTTGGGTTAATGGAAAAAGCGATGAGTTCAATTTTGGACATATGACACCTGAATCACAAACTTTGAGGGATTTCCCATTGTGGCACAGCAGAAACAAATCTGGCTAGTATCCATGAGTCAACGGGTCAGGGATCTGGTGTTGCTGTGGCTGGGGCTGGCAGCTCGAGCTCCGATTAGACACCTAGCCTAGGAGTTTCCATATACCACAGGTGCAGCCCGAAAAAGCAAAAACAAAACAACAACCACACACACAAAAAATTGAGTATTTTATTTTAGAAGAACATGCATACATGTGTACAGATAAAGGTAGACACATAGCTCTTTCTATATGGTACTGTTCTAGAGGTGGGACATACATGAAACCTGCAGTTTTCACAACAACACTGGAATGGGATCTGTTACCATATCCACTTTGCAGGTGAGGGAATCAAGGCGTAATGTGGGGAAGTAACTCGCCCAAGGTCACTCACGTAGCCATGGTGTCTTGGTTGTGCATGGTTAGCACCATTCATATTTTTATTTAAAAAAGTAAGTTTCGAGGAGTTCCTGCTGTGGTCCAGTGGGTTAATGATTCAGTTTGTCTCTTTGGAGGTGATGGTTCAATCCCCAGCCCAGCACAGAGGGTTAAGGATCTGGGGTTGCTGCAGCTGTGGCGTAGGTCACAGCTGGCTCAATCCCTGGTCCAAGAATTTCCATATGCTGTGAGTATTGCTAGTACATACATACATAAGATTTGATTGGCAAAATTACTTTTCTATAAAATAATTTAGGAAAAATTGCTGTCTTCAGGCTGTTCAGGAGTATGCTGTATTTCTCAGTGTATTTGGATCTTTAGATATTTGCAAAATTTTATACTTTGAAAAATATGGAAAGAGAGCTTACACATTTCTCATTAAGGGAATTCTTAGGTATTTTGTTTTCATTGTGTTTTATGTGTGTGTTTAAATTGAATTATAGGTGTGACAAAAGTCCACTTGTGTTGTTTTATTGACTTAATAATCTTAAATTCATCTAGAATAATAAACAATAATAAATAATAACATCTGATAAATGAGGCCCACAACCAGAGAGAAGAGAAAGAATTTTCACAACTGGTGCTGGAATAATCGCTTAGTGATTTGGAACAAATCAATTTAGATTCTTAACTCTCCCTGGAGGGATTAAAGAATTAAATGGGTGGGAAAAAACTCTTAAGTCATAAGAACTAATATTCGCCAGAACTAATATTCTGGTGAATATTATCTCTGTATAAAAAATAAATTTATAGCTCTAAGAAAAAAACCTCAACAACTCACTGACATAAAAATTTTTAACTTCTGAACATAAAAAGAGGCAGACAAAAAATGGGGAAAATGGGGGGTTCCTGTTGTGGCACGGTAGAAACGAACCTGATTAGCATCCATGAGGACATGGGTTCGATCCCTGGCCTCACTCAGTGGGTTAAGGACCCAGTGTTGCCATGAGCTGTGGTGTAGGTTGCAGATGCAGCTCGGATCGAGCATTGCTGTGGCCGTGGTGTAGGCTGGCAGCTGTAGCTCTGATTTCAACTCCTAGCCTGGGAACTTCCATGTGCCACAGGTGAGTCCCTAAAAAGCCAAAAAAAGGGGGGAGGAGGGGGAAATGACTAGAATCATGACTTCTAAAACCTAAAAAGCTTACACAAATAGATTTAAACACACTAAAATATTAGAAGAAAATGAGTAAAGCATGTTATGCTGTTCATAGAAGAACAAAAAGTCTAATAAGCACATTTTAGAAGTTTGATAAGATTGTTAACAAAACAAATCAAATTAAATCCAGAAACTCTTTTTCACTTACTAAACTAATAAAAATGAGCAGGCGTTCCCCTCATGGCTCAGTGGAAACAAATCTGACTAGTATCCATGAGGACGCAGGTTTGATCCTGGCCTTGTTCAGTGGGTTAACGATCCAGCATTGCCATGAGCTATGGTATAGTTTGCAGATGTGGCTCTGATCTGGCACTGCTGTGGCTGTGGCATAGGACAGCAGCTGCAGTTCTCATTGACCCCTAGCGGAGAAATCTCCATATGCCACAAATGCAGCCCTTAAAAGACAAAAAAAAAAAAAAAAAAAGAGCAAAATTATAACACCCAAGAGTGGTGAAGTTGCAATGCCATAAGCACCTTCACAGACTATTAATGTTTTTATGCATACTTTAATGCACAATCTCTTTTTAGAAAGTGATTTTAAATTTGTAGCAAGTATTTTAAAACATTGCAATATTTTACCCCAGGAATTCTACTTCTAGAAATTTATCTTATGGAAATAATCAGAGATGGGAGAAAAGTATTACACATTTATATAAAAAAGTGAAAATCTGAAATTAATGACAATGATTGCAAAATCATATGATGGATTTTTTTGTAGTCTTAAAAATATGTGCTTTTGAAGACTTTTTAATGATATGGTAAAATGATCAAAATTTAATGTCACAAAAATACAAAACTGGACCTAATTCTGACTGTAAAAATGATTGGCCCATATACAAAATGAACTAAACATCAGTAGTGGCTATCTAGAGTCTATAAGCTTATGGATGATTTTTGTTTTCTTCTTTGTATTACCTGAGCTATTCTTTGGCTCTTAAATGGGAAAAAGATGAGAGCTATAGCCAAAGAAAATGTAAAATCCAGGGACATTTCTTTCCTCCCCCCCACCCCACCCCCCGCCCTGTCCTCCATCTTTTCTTTCTTTCTTTATTTGTAATGATGGGAGAGGTTTGAATGCTTTACAGTCAGTAGAAAAGAGGGTGAAAATACAGTAGCAAAAAAAAAACAAAAAAAAAAAAAACAAAAAAAAAACAAACAGAAACGCAGGAGTAACTTTCCAAAGGAGAATAGAGAATCAGATAAAGAACACTGCAGGGAGTTCCCGTTGTGGCTCAGCGGTGACGGTAACGAATCCAACTAATATCCATGAGGATGCAGATTCAATCCCTGGTCCTGCTCAGTGGGTTAAGTATCTATCTGGCTGTTGCCACTTGCTGTGGTGTAGGTCGCAGACATGGCTGGCATCCTGCGTTGCTGTGACTGTGGCATAGGCTGGCAGCTGCAGTTCTGACTCAACCCCTAGCCTGGGAACTTGCATATGCCTCACATGCAGCCCTAAAAAGCAAAGAAACCAAAACAAAGGAAAAAATCCTGCAAAATGAATTAGCCTTGAAAGCCTTTGTTGAACAAATGAATGAGTGAACAAACAAATGAATGAATAAATGAACAAATGCCACACAGTAAGACAGTTTTCTTTCATTCTGTTCCTTTTCAAAATTGAAAAGGAAAAGATGAGTGTATTTCTTTTTTACTCAAAGTAAGAATATTGAATATAAAGAATATATTGAATTCATTATTAAATTGATATTACTAAGTGCTTTGTGTCTTAACTATAGGATTATGTCTAAATACTAATTGTTATAAGTGGAGCAAGGAGGAACAACAGAACAAATTAACTTGTGACTGTTTTTTTTTTTAATCACAAAATTTAATTAGGCTCCATTTACAAATGTTAATTTCATACAGAGAATGAGAATGCTGGCACTTATTCAGCTAATTCTGGGAGTAAAAACCACACGTGCTATTAAGGAATGGTAATTTTTAGGTGACTGGAGCTCTGAATTTTCCAGATAGTTTATATAAACTAGAATGTTGTTAAATTAAATATGTTACTTTTTAAGAACAGTTTTTACATTTTTATTTTTTTATTGCGGTGTAGTTGATTCGTACTGCTTCAGGTGTACAGCAAAGTGATTCTGTTACATTTATGTGTGTGTAGATATATATGTGTGTGTGTGTGTGTGTATCCTTTTTTCAGATTCTTCTCCATTATAAGATAATACATTACCTTTTCTTTTTTATGGCCATACCAGCAGGTATGTTCCCCGGAGGTTCCCTGGGCGAGAGATTGAATCCGAGTCACAGCTATGATCTGCACCACTGCTGTGGCAATGCTGGATCCTTTAACTCACTGTGCCAGGACAGGGATCAAGCCCAGGCTGCCACAGTTGGATTCTTAGACCACTGAACCCCAGCGGGAACTCCAGTATATTACTTTTTAAACACAGGCTGAGTTTCCTTTTATTCTTTTAAAAATGTCATTCAATAGGCATTTACCCTTGATATTTTAAAATGGTAATTTATTCATCACAAGATTCTAAAAATGACTGTTCATTTGATTTGTATACATAGGTTCTGACTTTAAAAACTTAGCTAAATGTACATTTGATAAATATTTGATATATATATTTTAATATTCCTTGTCCTTTTAAGGACCTGAAGTAAAGTCAATATAAAAGCATTAGAGCTACTTAACTGTAAAGATATTCTATTTATTCATTCATACATTCATTAATTGGACAAATATTTATTGAGCTTCTGTTATGTCCGAGGTGCTTGCAACAGTTAAAAACATGCCGTCTTCCTTTGTGAAGCTTGCAAGTTGGTGGGGAAGATAGACTCTGAATAAATCATTTCAGTGTTGAGAAGCATATAAACTAGCTTGGGTTTCAGAAACAGCCACCTCAAGCAAGTGACTTTAAGCTGGAGTGGAGAGACAAGGTGGCCAAGAGTGGCTAGAGCGAAATGGCTCTCATGGAAGGCTAAGGCGGGGTAATAGTAGTTTGCAGGGAGAAAATCGGGACCTCCTATTTAGATGAATAGATTGATAACGGCCCTCCCTCAGCCCATGTATATGATGCCCCCCCACCCCACGTCAATTGCAGCATCCCAAGTATCTTGAGAAGAGGGCATGGGGGTTGGGGGGGGTGACAGTGGTGCCTTGGTTAATTTGTCCCTTTCAGTATATTGCAATGTATTGCATTTCTCTGTGCTTAGTTGGGTAAATTTCTAAATTATATTTTCTGTTTTATCTAGTTAGACTTGTCCTCAAAAATGGACATGTAGATTTAAAAAATCCCTCTAGGAGTTCCTGTCGTGGCACAGTGGTTAACAAATCCGACTAGGAACCATGAGGTTGCGGGTTCGGTCCCTGCCCTTGCTCAGTGGGATAACGATACGGCGTTGCCGTGAGCTGTGGTGTAGGTTGCAGATGCGGCTCGGATCCTGCGTTGCTGTGGCTCTGGTGTAGGCCGATGCTACGGCTCCGACTGGACCCCTAGCCTGTGAACCTCCATATGCCGCGGGAGCGGCCCAAGAAATAGCAAAAAAAAGACAACAACAAAAAATTCCTCTAAAGAAACTTCAGATGAAAAAAATCATAATACAAGCATGCGGAACTAAGAAAAGTGAAGTTGACACTCTCACGCTTAGAAAAAGCTCTTTGGTTGGGCCACGTTTCAAGATAAAGCAGTAACCATCTAATCAAATTTGATAGGAAGGCCATCAAAACAAATTCAGAATTATCAAGTAGGGTCCATGGGTTCACTTCCATCATCATTAATGATGACTTTTAGCTAAGTGTACCTTTGCAGAGTAGCAATGAAAAAAATAAATCTTTGTAAACTAAAGAATAGAATTAAGAACTGGATGGCTTGATGTGATAAGTGCAGCTAACAGCACACTTCCTCCATTGAGTCCTCTTGTCTCTGTGAGGTTTCTTTTCTAGCCATGACAGCCCATTAAATTCAAGAGTCAAAATAAATCGGATTGGAAACCAGACTTGTGAATTGCTGTATCACAAGAGTGTTAAATCAAGATTTTAAAAATGAAGTCTATTGACTCAAATTTATCTTACCAAAATGTTAATACCTTAATAATTAGGAATATATTTTACTTATAGAAAAATATTAACAAAAAAGTGTAAAATCCTGCTATTTAATTTGACGTTCTGTGAGTGTACATAATAAATATGACAGTAATACAGACAAATTATTGACAAATATATACAAGTACCTATTATGCTGCAGAAGTGAAATCAAGATGTTTTAAATGATGAGGCACATTATCCACACCTTTTGAAGGGAACTTACCCAGGAGTGTGATACTGGAGGCGCATGCGAATTATGCTCACAAGGAAGGAGGAAAAGAAACAGATGACAGAAATATTTCAGAGGTGGAGTGACAGGATTGGTGGTTATTCCTTTGAAAATGCTCCCTGGATCACTGTCCCTCACCCTCTCCTTATTAAAACCCTCCAGCACAAAGAGGAGAGGATTCCAACAAGGCTCCTGTCTTCTGCAAAGGCTTCCCTGCTTCCCAGCCCAGAGCACGCCCCTCTCTTCCTCTAGAGAGCCACCTGGAGTCCTTTTCCTTAGAGCCCCTTCGCTCATCTGGTAATTGTGCATTCCCTGGTGAGATCATTTGCAGCAAGTTGGTCTCTCCAAGCTCCGTGAAAGACTAGCAGAAGGCCTGGCACTTAGGAAATGTCAGTGCAAAGGATGCATCACTTTGCTGTGAAGGGTGAAGGAGATAGCAAGATACTCCCCTACTTCTCCTGAGTAGCTGTGCCCACGGTAGTGCAGTCTCCCAAGACAGCGTGTCTATGGGAGGAGAGGAGGGTTGGGTTGGGGCGGGAGAAAAAGGAGGATTTCTATTCTGGACATGTGACACCTGAATCAAAACCTGTGAGTATTTTATTTTAGAAGAATCTACGTACTATTTTATTTCAAAAGTATATCTGTGTGTGTAGATAACGATAAATACATCAATAACTTTCTTATTAAAATCACCCCACTTATGGAGTTCCTGCTGTGGCTCAGTGGTAATATAAACTTGACTAGTATCCATGAGGATTCAGGTTTGATCCCTGACCCCACTCAGTGGGTCAAGGATCCAGCATGGCCATGAGGTGTGGTGTAGACCCACAGCTGCATCTCCAATTTGAACCCTAGCCTGGGAACCTCCATACGCCGCAGGTGTGGCCCTAAAAAGCAAGCAAACACCCCATAAAATTACCACTTTTGTGATTACAAAGCAGCATTAGGAAGTTCCTGTTGTGGCTCTGTACTAAGGAGCCTGACTAGTATCCATGAGGATGCAGGTGCGAGACCTGGCCTCACTCAGTGGGTTAAGGATCCAGCGTTGTTGCCATGAGCTGTGGTGTAGGTCGCAGATGCGGCTTGGATCTGGTGTCACTGTGGCTGTGGTATAGGTGGGCAGCTGTCGCTCAGATTTGACCCCTAGCCAGGGAACTTCCATATGCTGCAGGTACGGACCTAAAAAGAAAAGAAAAAAAGAGCATTAGATGCCTAAAATATAACTGGATAAATAATCCTTCAAAACAAAGCACACTGAAAATTACTGGGTATTTCTTATTTTAAGAGCAGTTACTGAGAATGGAAACTTCTTTTAGTAAAGACTGTCACTCTACTCAAGTAATGAATAGGGCTCTCCATTTATAGCTTCCCCAGCAGAAATAGAAAAAATAAATAAAAACAAATCCAACCCTTCTTCTCCAAAGCTCACTTTTCAGCAGAAAAGACAAAAACTATATTTCTGCCTAGCAAGATTACAGCATCCAAAACGCCCCATGAGACCGGACAGGTGGTGGGGGGAGGGTTGGACTGGAGCTTTGGGATTGGCATACACACACTGAGGTATATGGGACAATTGGGAACCTGCTGTATAGCACAGGGAACTCTACCCAATGTTCTCTGATAACCTATGAGGAAAAAGAATCTGAAAGAGAATGTATGTGTGTATCACATAACTGAATCACTTTGTCGTACAGCAGAATTGATAACGACCTAATCCAGGCCGGAGCTAGCTCAGGCTATGCATTTTGTGACTTGTAGATTTTTCTGCCTTCTGATCTTGTCATTCATGTTCTCATTTTCTTATCTATAGCCTCACTTTCCTGATGCCTTTCATCACTTCCCTGCTATCGCTTTCTCTCGCTCTTGGATAAGGATTGTTTCTCTGGCTCTATTGCCTTTGGACACTCAAACTGATAAGAAAGTAAGACTGATCACATTGGGTCAGGACTAAAGAACAGCCAGCCTTGCATTTTGTTATTCCAAGTATCTCCACGGGTTTGTAGGTCTCCCCAGCCTAGCCCACCTGAGTATTTAATTTGGATCTGTCATCTATAAATTTGTGTTTTCCTTGCTTTGAATGAATACTTTTAAACATGCTTTTTATCTTTACTTTCCTGGTTCCAAAAACTGTGCCATTATGTTCTGTGCTATTCATGAACAACTTTGTGTACTTTTTAAAATACATTTTATTGGTCCATAGATGATTTATAATGTTGTGTTATTTTCAGGTGTACAACAAAGTGAATCAGCCATATATATCTATCTCCATTCTTTTTCAGATTCTTTTCCCATATAGGCTATCACAGATATTGAATAGATTTCTCCAAGCTACCCACACATGTATATCCTTGTACCGATCAATTTTGTATGTGTGCAGATTCCCAGAAGTGACACTAGTGGAATCTAAGTTTTTCCTGTTTATTGCCAAATTACTTTCCAGTAATAATTAATATTATTTATTAAATACCTCGGATACATTGTGGACTATTTTAAGTGTTTACATATATTAATACATATATTCTACATAACCCTACAAGGTAGGTATTATTGTTTATTTCCATTTTAAAGATGAGGAAACTGAGGCACAGAGAAATTAAGTCAGTCACACAAGTTCACAGAGCTAGTAGGGTGTGGAGCCAGGATTAGAACCCAGAAAATTTGGCTTCAGAGCCCACATTCTTAAGCACTAAATTGCTACCTCACACAATGTTGTACGAACTTATATCAGCACCATGAAGAAGTGTAGATGTTATACTCAATTGTGCAACACTTCCTTGTTTGAAAAAAATTTATTTTATTCATGATTTACATGTTGTGTTAATTTCTGCTGTACAGCAAAGTGATTCATATATATATACATATATATTCATATTCTTTTCCATTATGGTTTATCACAAGATACTGAATACAGCTCCCTGTGCTATACAGTAGGACCTCGTTGTTTATCTGTTATATATATAATTGCATCTGCTAATCCCAACCTCCCAGTCTCCCAACCCATCCCTTCCACACACCCCCTCCCCCTCGGCAATCACAAGTCTGTTCTCTATATCCGTGTGTCTGTTTCTGTTTCGTAGATAAGTTCATTTGTGGACACTACTTTTTAATTAGTATTTTCTTAATGTAGAGCCTAAACTTCCCTTTCTCACTTTAAAGGTAAGGTTTGGAGTTAACATGGAGGACTAGCTATTCTCTAATAAATACATTTTCTCCTTATCCCCACAGTGGGAGGAGTGGTAGTTGAGGAGTGGCTTTGTCTGCTGTTTCAGTATGGAGTGAGCCTAACACAATACCTTGTGCCTACAAACTTGGGCTTTAGAAATTCAATGCCCTGTGCCTATTTCTGCAAAGTGTGCAAAATAGTAACAGATACCATTTCTTGTGCACTTATTATGTACTAAGCATTGTGTTGACTACTCTGGAGTCATGGAGTCATGTGGTCATCAGATGGGTATCATCTATCATCATCCCATTTGGTAACAAGTGAGGGAGATCCACTCAACTTGACCCCCATAACAATGCATCAATGTCAGGTAAATTAGACCCCAGTTTTAACTTCTGGGATGGACACTGGCTCTGGTTCTTCAGCTTGAATGAATAAGACTGTAGTTACAATACCTAAGGAACCCTACTACCCCCCTACTCCCCAACAGATAAAAAATAAAACTGACCCTGCAAAGCTAACCTGGGCTGAAATAAAAAACAGTAGACATTTTTTTTAAGAGGCCTGCTCTGGAATTAGAATTTAAATTCAGTTTAGAGTCACTTGTTGCCCTCCTGCCAGAGCCAATTATAAATCTGGTGACGTAGACTATTCATTGTGATGCTAGAAGAGGGGACAGCAGGCCCTGTCACAGTGTTACCAAGGACAGTTAAGACACGCAGCATATCTGCAGAAGGATGGCCCAGACAATTGACAACTCCTTTAGCTGCAAATTTCCTTTTTGCTGTGGCTGCTTTAACTGACTCCTATTGTCAAAATATTTTCATCTATGGAAGAGATCCAGGGAACATCAAAGTTAGTAAAAAGGGTTAATCAGGCAAAGAAGTGAGATTACTTCCATCCAAAGAATAACTAAAAATTTTAAAGACCATCTGTTGCTTTAGGGAAGACTCTATGAATAGGAATAAAATACCTATTTCAGAACAAATAACTTATTTTCTAATGAGGTAACATTTTTTTTTTCATAGATGGCTGTACTACTTCTGTTACAAATAGGACATGTTTGGGCGCTTATTCGGCAATAATGGCACCCACTGACCTTTCCATTTTTCATCATTGTCAAAATTCAGACTGTCTTATAACTGATTAAAAAGACAAAACCTATACATATTCACAAGACAATTTTGATGCTATTACTCAAAATTCATGCATATTAAGTCTGCTGGCATCAGACCAGATATATTCAGATATATTTGGACAGCTTGGAAAACCTAAGGAGGAAACACCTTTTCTCTGGAAGCACACAGCCATCCTATTGGGCAACTCAGATGGGGAACAGGTGCAGCCTGTAAGCACAAAGCGAAGCTGGGATAGGAACAGGTGTGGCTTAACTTCAGGCTGAATCTTCTTTGGGATGTGATTGATCTTTCTTCACAAAGCTGCCTCTCCTTCCTGCAACCATCCAGAAAGGACCAATGGAACTATTAGAAAATGCCCATGTTATCATGAGGTGATTTAATTCCCCTTTTAAACTACAGCTTCACTTTCAGAGCAGATACAGAATTTTTCTTTGGTCAGTTCCATAAGGCCACCCACAGAAAAACCCGTTCAGGTGTCCTAATTACCTGAGTATCATTTTGGGAAATCTACTCAATTGCAAAGGTCCACAATAATATCAGATAGTATTAAAAATGGTCTTGGGGAGACATGGAAGCAACCTATATGTCCATCAAAAGAGGATTTGATAAAGAAGAAATGGTACATATATACAATGCAATATTACCCAGTCATAAAAATGATGAAAAATGCCATTTGCAGCAACATAGACGGACATAGAAATTATCACACTAAGTCAGAGAGAAAAAGACAAATATTATATGAGATCACTAATCTGTGGAAGCTAACAAAAACTGATACAAAAGAATTTACAAAACAACCTCAAAAGATTTAGCCTCAAAGATTTAGAAACCAAATTCATGGTTACCAAAGGGAAATGTGGGGCGGGAGGGATAACTTAGGGGGTTGGGATTGACATATACACACTCCCGTATGTAAAAGAGATAGGTAACAAGGAGCTACTGTATAGCACAGGGTAATCTATTCAATACTGTGTAATAACTTGTACGAGAGAACAATCTGAAAAAGAACAGATATATGTATGTGTATAACCAGTTCACTTTGCTGTACACCTGAAATGAACACAACTTTCTAAGTCAACTGTGGTCTAATACAATTAATTTTTTTACTTTACTTTTTTGTCTTTTTTTTGGTCTTTTTTTTTTCTTTGTCTTTTCTAGGGCCACACCTGCGGCATATGGAGGTTCCCAGGCTAGGGGTCCAATCGGAGCTGTAGCCACTGGCCTACGCCAGAGCCACAGCAACTCGGGATCCGAGCTGTGTCTGCGACCTACATCACAGCTCACAGCAACGCTAGATCACGGAGCGAGGCCAGGGATCGATCCCGTAAACTCATGGTTCCTAGCCAGGTTCATTAACCACTGCGCCACGATGGGAACCCCAAAATTTATTTTTAAAAATGGCCCGAGGGGAGTTCCCATGTGGCTTAGTAGGTTAGGTATCCAGAGTTGTCGCTGCAGTGGCCTGGGCTGCCACTGTGATACAGGTTTGAGCCCTGGCCTGGGGAACTTCTGCATGCTCTGGGTGCAGTAAAAAGAAAAAGAAAAAGAAGAAGAAGAAAAAAAAAAAAGGCCTTGGGGCTCACAAACCTATGACAGAGCAAACTGGCTCCCTGGGCTCTCTGGAAACAGGGCAGTGGTCCTCATATGAAGGTAATGGGGTTGGTATGCATCCTGCCTCCTGGCCCTCCGAAGAGGGTTGTTTCAGCATAAAAGGAACATTTTAGAGCTGGCTTTGAAGTCAGCTCTGGATGCTAGACCTAGATCTGCCAATTATTGCTGAATGGACGTGGAATAAACTCCCAAGCCTGTGAATCAGGGATTAGGACGGTCTGCACTCTTAGGAATGATGGGAGGATTAAATGAGGGACCATCTGTAAGGTGCTTATCCTGTTGTTTGTCTCTCGGGAAGCACACAGTGAGCAGCAGCAGCATCACTGTGACACCCCTTGCCCCCATTCGAGACCACAGCAACTGGGTTTAAGCGCCGAGCTACTGAAAGGACCTCTGAAAGAAAGTTTCCCCCACAAGTAGCCTGAAGGGTAAGTCTCACTGAAGTGATGGGGTACTTGTCCTGAACCCCACCCCCACTTTCCTCCCCGGCGTCTCCACTTCAGCCTCAGGGTTGATGTCTACACTCCAGTTCCAGTTGTCAACTAACATTCAGATAAGGGGTGAAGTTCTTTCCACACTCTTTGAGGCCCGAGAGTGGCTAGTTGCAAATGGCTGTAGCATCCCGGATAAGTCTGAGCGCGGACTTTGAATTCAGACCTGAACAGGAATCACTTCTCACATCCTCTTTCACCACTTATTGTCTTAAGTGAACATGTCCAACACAGTCTCTTCAAACCTGCTTTCTTATTTATACAAACAAGGTAACACTTGAGTAGCTGGAAGGATGAAATGTGATAATATTTACATATAAAGTGCTTAACGCAGTAGAGGGCAAGGACTGAAGTCCCATTCATCACCACTGAATCCAATTTGAAAAATGCTCCTCAGCTGCAGTCTTGGGTGCACAGAAATGAACAGATAAGTTAAAACTGTCATCAAAAGAGAAGCTTGAGATCAGCTACACATGCTGTATCTGGCAGATACACAGTCTGCTCAATAAGGTAAACATCTCGACAGGCTTATGGAGTTATGCTCGCCCTCTACCTACTTAGCCTATTCAGATCTCTTACCTTATTCATAGTAAGAATGATCTCTTCCCCGCAAGGTGCACACTACTTAAAAATGGGTAATTTCTTTCTACATTAACTTCCTCTAGGAAGGAAGGGGGAGAAGAACCAACTTTTTTTTTGGTGACTTGTAGAATATTGGTACGATGTGGTAGCACTAACCTCCTTTTTTTTTTTTTTTTTTTTTTTTACAAATTGGGAAACAGGACTAAGGACAAAAGCGAAGCAGGTGAGAGAAGCAGTGTCAGGCAGAATTCATCGCAGGTCTGTGGGGCGAGGCTGTCCACCACCTTCCTCCTACTATTTGCCCTGCCTTTCAGTTTCTTGGGTTTATTCAAGAGCGGGCCTTCTGAAGGTGGTTCTCAGACATTCCCTGTTGAACTAATGAAGACCATTTAATGCCATCCGAGGCAATGAGGATTTTAGTCAGCTGTGAGGAGTGTGGTTGTCCTCTCGTTTTTCCAGCGATGATTAAAAAAACCATAGCCCCTCCATGGCACAGACTACTCGGTCTGCCCGCTTGAAATTCTCCAGGTAGGTTAATTTTTGAATGATGATTCACCTTCCCTTTCCTGTTTTGATGGAACACGGAGACGGAACCATTCCCGTCAATAAAAGGCTCGAGTTTCCACCCCGCAAATTCGCGCGGTGCTGACAGTCTAATTGGCTGGCGCGCAGGTGGGATTTCCTGTCGCCATTTTAAGGAAACACACGTCCCTGCAAGGAAGTGTCCAGTCAGTGCAAAGGAGCTGTGCCTGGAACAAAGAGAGAGCAAAAGAAAGGGAAACGGGCCCAGCTGTCCCAGTCTCCTCCAACCTGCTCTCTCGCCCCACGCTGACCCCCGATTTCGAGCGCCCGGTTCCGTGAACCCAGACGCGCCGGGCCCCAGGGCCGGGATCACGTGGGGTCTCCCCGCGGGCCGAAGCCCACCTGCAGTCCAGCAAAACCACCCAATCCCCCAAAGAAAGTCCCCCAGCACAGATCTCAGGGAGGGCTGGCGAGGTATCCGGAAGAGGGGAGCCGCCTCCGTCGGCGGGTTACGCACAAAGGGTGTCCAGGGGTGCTGGCGCGCCCCGGGGCTCTGGCCACTTCGCCCCACCCCCGGCAACCCCGGTATTTTGTTGCTGTCCCGGGAGCCGACACGCCGTTCCCTCGCTGCCCGTGACTCGCGGGGCTACGCGCGGACCCACCACTCCGGCCGCCATCCTCTCCCAGCTTCCTTCCCACAATGCAACTCCCGCGCTAGCGCGTCCCCGCTCGGCCCTGGCGTATCCCAAACGCGCCCCTCGCCCCTCGCCCCCCAAGCCACCAGCCCTCCTGGCCTCCTTCCGAACTCCCTCAGCAACCCCCATCTCCATCCCCGAGGGCTCCGGGTCTCCAGCCGCCGCCGCGACTGGGTTCTGGCCTGCTGCCCGGCCCCAGGAGGGCGTGGGGCAGGTGTCCAGGCTGCGCGCAGCCTCCGCTCCCGGTGCCACCGCCGGCGCGCCCAGCACACGCGCGTTCGCAACCCCTGCCTGCCTCTTGCGATGATGCTCAGTCTCCGCCAGCTGCGGTTGCTGCATCCTCAGCGGGCTGCGACCGGGAGGCTGCAAGGGGCGGCCGCCGGCAGGGTCACCATGTGACGGGCACCGCTCAGAGACACGCAGCTTCGGTTAAAGAGCGGGCGCGCAAGAGCGGAGGCGACGGCTCGCGGGACGAGGAGGAATAGCCTGACTTTCCCCGCTAAACCATCACGAGCCATGGTTGCGCCAGGGCGACGCGCCCCTCTGTAGGAGAATGACTGCGACTCGGGACCCTCAGCGGTCGAGCGTGTGGATGTAAGTGTGAGGCTGGCGAACACTGTGTGGATGGGGATTGGTCGTGGGGGGAGCTTCTGATGCAATCGGCCCCAAAAGGAGGAGGAGAGAGCCAAGAGAGCGCAGGCTGGGGCAGCTACACCGCTCCTCCTGAAGGTCGCCGCCCTTCACCTTCCTCCCGCCACGCCACGCCGAGCCTCCCCGCCCAACTCTAGCAGACGGAGGCCACCTTTTCCCCATAGAAGCAGCCAGACCTTGACACAAAGGACATCGCTCGCCGGGGGAAAAGCCCGGAAGGGCGGATATCTTGACGTCTCCCTTCGCCACTTTTCCCTTTATTATCCCAGGTAAGGCGATTTTCCACTCCCCGGGGAGAGCTGAGGGAGTGGCGGCGGGGAGGGGAAGGGATGTTTTAGATGTGAGAGGAGACGGTAACGCAGAAGTCACCCATGCGGCGTGAAAGGAAGGAGTGCGCGGCTGTGCGGGATGCGTTGGGATTTTTGCCTTTAGGAAAAGTCCAGAACTCCGGTTCTTCTGACTGCCCGCAGCAGAGTAAGGAGGCGCCGGAGCCCGATTTCACCTTTGAGTGGGCTGTGGCTTACTTCTGGGGTCTTGTTTTCAGAGTGGCAGATTGTGGCACCAGATCTGGTTAAATTATACGAGGATCAGGGACCACGCGGGGGGAGAGCGCAGCCGACATGAGGGCGAGACTGCGTACCCGAGCAGTGTATGAATGCCGGGCATTTGCGGGGAATTTCCTGTGTCTGCAGGGCCCTAAGGAGGACATGTGATGTTTCCGAGGGGTTGCGTGCGGCCGGCTGGGTCTTAGGGACTGGCTGCTGGCCTGGGGAGCGGAGGCGCGGAGCGGGAGTAAACAGGAGCACGCGTGCCGGCCCTTCTCGAGCTCTGCCCGGCTCTCAGTAACCGAGAGGAGTGGGAGGATGCGGGGCGGGGAGCATTACTAAAGGATGCTGGCAGTGACTCACTGCCCTTTCCCGCCCCGAAGAGGTTCTTTCCCAAACAAAGAAGGGGAGAAAAGGAGAATTGCGGTTTTCTGAGAGCTGGGATCTGCTGGAGCTGACGAACAAAAGGCCACCGCTTGCACGGGGGCCGGGGCTCGGAGGATCCTCGTCTCCGTTCCCACCTCCTCTCCCAAGCCCTGCATCTCGCTCAGGTCCCTAAAGGTGGCCACAAAAGGCCTTTAACCTCGCCGCCAGCAGTGCTGGAAGGAAAACGCTCCTTCGCCCTAGTGCGCGTCCCCACCACGGGCAATCCGCTTCCCGGAGCATCGGGAGCCTCAGCATCCACTGGGACCCCCAGGTTACGGGGCTGCCTGGGCGTCGCTTCCCTGCGGAACCGCCCGGCCCAGGGCTTGGGCTGAACCGTAGACAGTGAAGAAGGCACAAGTAAGTACATATGGCGGCAAAAAGAATTTCGCGGTAAGAGCGTCACGGCGCTTCTGGTGCCTTTCACAGGCTGTCTTCGGCTTGGGAAGGTGGTGCTACAATCTAGAGTCCTTTGTGTCGCCCTCTGCGGCGCGGACCCAGTTTTCATAGCGCTGGTTCTCCGGTGAAAATCTAACTGCCACCAGGATCATATACTATCGCAGTCGAATCCCTGGGATGTGTGTAGTAGAGGGGAAAAGACCCCAGCGAGAGGAAACGTTATGTATTTGCATTTGGGAAGGGATCTGGCATCTCTGCCGTGGGTTTAAAATTTTTTAACGTAGAGGGGAGGAGAGACTAAATCTATGGTTTGCAGACTGCAAGGCCCAGCAAGCCTGTAATTTGTCACCTTGATAGAAGAAACTGTGCAGCAACTCGTGCTTTTTCTGACGTCAGAAGGACAACGGAAATAAAACCTGAGCTAGGTGGCTGGCTGGCCTCATTGTAAAACGTCTCTGGCGGGGTGGGTATTCCTGGAATCCATGCAGAACGGCCAAAATGGGGCTCTCTCTGATCCATGGTGGGCTTCCTGGAATTTGGTTTGAACCCCAACCTCAAAATGTTTTTTTTTTTTTTTTCTTCCTCCGCAGTTCTCAGTATATCGCCTTGTAAAACTCACTTAGTTTGGCTTGAGGTATTAAACTTGAGGTTTATTCACTCCCCCCACCCCAAAGTATTCAGTAAGTGTTTCCTACTGAAGGTTTATGTGGCACCCATAGCAACTAAGATCAAGTTCCTGTTTCTGTGAGACTTCCATTCTCCAGGGGAAAACAGACAATAAATGCACCTAGAAATTAATTTTGAAGATTTGGTCCTTCAGTGAAGAAATAAAACAAGATCATGTGATGGGGTAGGATGCTTGAGATAGATGACCCTCTAGGAGGGTCTGGGGGACAGGGCATACTTGTCCTGAAACTAGGAGGCCAGGTCTTTTCCTCCCTCTGGGTGCTATGTGAGGGCAAAAACCAGTCTTAGTCACTGTTGTTCCCCTAATGCCCAGCCCAGAGTAGCTGCTTAATAAATGCCCGTTGGACTGAGATCTTGGCCAAAACATCCTGTTCACCTCTTTCTGTTACTGTTGACCACCTCTTTCTTTCTATATGTCATTATTTGTTCCCCTGCTAAGTTGAAACATCAGAGTTTTTTTCTACTCTGCTTCTCCTTCTCTCTTCTCTCCACTTCTGGCCCCTGCAAATGCCCCACAAACCTGTCTTCTCAGCTTCTCCCCACTGCCCAGGTTCAGGTCTCTGACACCTGACCTGGACAGGGCAAGTGGCAGCAGTGGGTCAGAATAGAAGAACCATGAACTAGATATGTAGGTGCCTTGAAGAAACCAGCCCTCCGGGGAGTGGATGCAAGCACAGTGCATGGCAGAGAGTGAAGCAGCCTGCAAAGGAGGTGCGATGGGCTTCTAGTGGGTCTCCTCCACTCCAAGCTCTGCTTCCCTAATTCAGTCTCGACCCTTCCATGTGATCTATATTTTTGAAACTCATTTTTAAAAGACCTTGCTTCTAAAAACCTTCAGTGTGTTTCCACTGCCTGTAATTGAAATTTTAGTCCCTGAGCTGGACACGCAGGACCCTCCACAATCTGCTCCTTACCTCTTCCCACCTCTTTCTCCCTGTTCACCCCATGCCCTCCCTGTCACTCATCTCCCTCCACAGTGATGTTGATTGCAAACTGGAAGGCCTACTGAAGTGCTATTTGGAAGGCTTAGCCCAACTGCCACTTCTCTACCTCTTCACATAAGTGTTCACAGATCACCTTGGGGGGAGTAAGGCCATATACTTTGTATCAAATGTAAATGCCAGGTCTCAACTTACCAGCCCCCGGGGACCTTGGGCAAGTTGTTCAGCATCTCTGAGTCTCAGGGTTTTTTTTTTTTTTTTTTCCCCATTCTCATTTGAATGGGAATGATGATAATGATGGTATCGATGGTATTGTACCCATCATAGTGAGTTACCCTGAAGGTTGAGTGGAGATAATGGATACGAAGTGCTTGGCACAGTGTTAGTGCTCCACACATACTGAATTAAAAGGGACTTCTGGTTTCTCATCTCTCAGAGGGAGTGGGGAAAGTTGATCAGGAAAGCTCCCTCTACTTCTACTAGTCAATGAATATTTAATCATTTTAAAACACTTTCCTGAAAATAACATCTTAATAGAAATTATCTGAATCTTTTCCATCTCTAAGAGAATGTGTCTACAAAAGGTGAGCATATTCCAAATAACATCATAGACTTTACAGAAAGACACCTTAGAGCACTGACCCTAAATTGAGTCTCGTAAAGACGTCGTGACACGTATTTGTGAAAGTTGATTTCACCTTTTTCATTGGTTTTTCTACTCATCACCTGTGTGTTAGGGTTACTTACTAAGAGTAAAGGAATTCAGTGATAGGGAAGCATCATGGTTTGGGAAAACTCTGCAAGCATCCAGGTTGTAATCAAGGAACTCTGCCTCTGGTGAAGCTACAATGTGTCTTTGCAAATACTTAGGTGGGTCCACTTGGGTAACTGAGTTAACTTTTTTTTTTTGTCTTTTCGCCATTTCTTGGGCCGCTCCCGCAGCATATGGAGGTTCCCAGGCTAGGGGTCTAATCAGAGCTGTGGCTCCTGGCCTATACCAAAGCCATAGCAATGCAGGATCTGAGCTGCGTCTGTGACCTACACCGCAGCTCACGGCAACGCCGGATCCTTAACCCACTGAGCAAGGCCAGGGATCGAACCCGCAACCTCATGGTTCCCAGTTGGATTCGTTAACCACTGAGCCACGACGGGAACTCCTGAGTTAACTTTTTTTTAAATTTTTAATTTTTTTGCCACCCCCATGGCATATGGAGTCCCAAGGCCAGGGATCAGGTCCGGGCCACAGCTGCAACTTCAGCTGCTGTTGTGGCAATGCCGGCTCCTTTAACCCGCTATGCAGAGCCGCTGCCAGTCCTGTTGTGCCACAGCAGGAACTCCTCAGTTAACATTTTTATTCCTCATTTTTTTAATCTATCCAATGCCAATAATAGTGTCTGAGGAGTTCTTGCTGTGGTGCAGCAGGTTAAGGGTCCTCCAGCATTGTCTCTGCTGTGGCACAGGTTTGATCCCCAGTCTGGTGCAGTGGGTGAAGGATCTATCCTTACTCTGGCATTTCTGCAGCTGTAGCTGCTACTGCAACTTGGATTTGATCCCTAGTCTGGAAACTTCCATATGCTGCATGTGCAGACAAAAAAAAAAAAAAAAAAAAAAGGGTCCGAGCTGTCTGACTCACAGAATTGTTACCATACAATGAGAACAGAGCTGAAAATATCCTTGAACAAGTTAAAAGGACTCTTCTAGGAGTCCCTGTCCCCTACCCCCAGCACCACCCTGTGGCTCAGTGGCTCAAGGATCCATCATTGCAACAGCTGTGGCGTAGGTCACAGCTGCAGCTTGAGTTTGATCCCCTGGCCCACGAACTTACATATGCCACAGGTACAGCCAAAAAAAAAAAAAAAAACAAAAACACCACGAAAAACAAAAAACCTCTTCAAGATGATGATCAGCTAGTGTTAAACACACTGGTAGATCTGTGGGTTAGGAGGTGGGTCAAGGTTAGTGATTATCAATATGGGCTTCCCATGAGACTCACTTGGGGTCTCTTAAAAGCTACAGGGTGTCCAGACTCCATTTCCGGAGATTCAGATTTGGCTGGCCTGGGGTGGAGCCCAGACATGGGAATTTTTTAAAGAATGCCACCAGGGCTAATTGTCATAGGCGGTGGTTTAGATTCAAAAGCAAGTGAAACAAAAGCGGAAATGAAGACTTTCATATACTGTTCGATAAAGTCTTGGTAATGTGAAATTATGAGCTTGACTGGCTTTTCCCCCTGACTTGACTAAGCCAACCAGTTGTTGACGTCCTGGAGCCACAGCCTCAGGTTACAATTCATAACCTGAATTTTCCCAGGCATGGACGCCTGTCCAGTGATGCAGCCAGCACCACATAAAGATTTAATGTGTGGATCTCAATTCCCATCTCTTAGAAGTGATGAAGACGACTGGAAAAGAAAGAGACAATGGAAAGGAAGGCGAAAGGGAGAGGTTATCATCCAAGGTCTGGGAGGAGGAGGCCCCCGGTGGGAGAGAGGCAGGACAGAGCACAGAGGAAAAGTCAGGTTTGATGTATTAAACTAGTTTTGTTTACATTGCGAACTGGTGGCTGGCTGTAGAACCAAATGAAGCCTGTGGGTATATTTTGTGTGACCTCCATGTTCTCTTGAAATTATTTGGAATTAGTTGCCAACATTTAAGCGTCAGAATTTCATTTAGAACCTGGATTTCTGGCATTTCTTGAAAAAGAAAATCAAAAGATCTGTCTGATAGCCTCTTAAATAGATGAGACACACGTTCTCCAGTTCCTTGTACCCAATCTGCTTTGCTCCTTTATCTTGCCTACTTGGTCTCAGGCTGCATTTGTTTTTAACCCTTAGTAGCACAGAAGAATCCTCTGCAGAGCATTTAAGATCCATGCTTAGATTCCATCCTAGACCAACCAAACCAGGAACTGGGCTGTGTTTTGGTGGGGGTGGGGTGGGGTGGGGAGGCAGGTTATCACTGTTTTTCTAAAGCTCCCAAGGTGATTCCTATGAGTGATCAGGGCTGGGGGTTATTAGTCTAAGTCTCCTCTTCAAAAGACTTGTCCACAAGCCCATCTTCCTCCCTCTGAAAGTGATCCATAAGAACAAGTCTACAGAATCATAAATTTAGAGGATTTTAAAACTGGGAGAGATCTTTAAGAGCGCGCCAGTTAATCCAGACTTCCTACTTTAAGGCAAGAGGACAGAGGTCGAGAGAAAAGAAAAAACTTGTCCCAGGACTGGAACATCATTTGGTATTCAGTCATAGTGTGCTGTATTTTATTTTCTGTTTTCAAATAAAGGCATATTTTTAGATGTTTCTATTTATAAATGATCCTCTTTACATGTACCACTTTCTGGTGCTTTAAAGTTGTCATTATTTCTGTTTTTTCCTAGAGTATTTTGTTGGGACTTAACGGTTATCAGTTAGGGCTTTTTAAAAAGAAGCTCCTGTTCATTGTTTTTAGTTCAGTAGTAATTCTTGCTCAGAGAGATTACTAGGGCAAAAACATACATGTGCAAAGAAAAAGGATTTTTCAAAGGCTGTAATATTCCAGGCTGTTTTTAAACTCAGTACATAATTATTTGAATCTGAGAATTTTCAGTTGATGAGAAGGGTTTTTGGTTCTGTAGTATTTACACTGCTCAAATACACTCATTGTTTTAATTCAGTGAAATTTCAATCTTTTTCATGTACTATATGGTCCATCCTCCTGTATCCAGAGTTACAGGTTAACTTTATTAACTTCTAGAGTTACTTGGTCTTTTCTGTCTTTGAGAAATCAGACTAGTTTCAAAACATCTGAATATGGGTAGGCTAACTCCTGGACATCAGAGGCTGGGTGTGTTGATAACAGATTTAAAAGATCATCAGGGTGATTTAAAGCATTTAATGGAACACAGGAAAGTATAAAAGTTATAGAAGAAAACATGGGTGGGAACTTCTGGGGGGTATGAAGGAGGCTTTTTTTACTGCAGTTTCTTTTATATTTTATGAATGTTGTACTATGTATATATATTACCTAGTTGAATATTAAAAAGTTAAGTAGATTTTTTTTTTTAAATGATCACCTGGGAACCTGAACAGAGTTGTTGTGGAGCATTAGAAGCAGGTGTTGGGATTCTGTGAATAAGATAGGATGCCGGGGGCAGTCTGTCCTAGGAGGTGAGCAGCCCCTCTCTGCCCCACGCAGAAACGGCCAGTCCTTCTCTCCCTGGTCAGCTTCCTTTAACATGAGGCTTCTCACCCTCGGCACTCCTCTAGTTGGGGGCCGCATAACACAGTGTGGTGAAAAGCTGTCCTGTGTATTATTGTACAGTGTTTCGCAGCATCCTTGATCTCTCTCCACTGGAAGCCGGCAACACCCTCTCCCTTGTGACAACCAAAAATGTCTCCAGGCATCACCGGTTGTGCCTTGAGAGCATGGGCCGAAATGGTCCCCAGTTGAGAAGCACTGCTTTCATGCAACCCTTTGTCTGGGCTTGTAGAAATCATGCCAAGCATTCTCAAAGCTTCCAGGCACAGTGACCGGGATATTAATGATAAATATCTTCCATTTATATAGTACTTTACAGTTTTAATTTTTTTCACATAATTTGCATTTGCGTGGATCCAGAGTAAAAGAAATCAGGTGGCAGGAGTTCCTGCTGTGGCCCAGTGGGGTAGGTGGCGTCTCTGCAGTGCCAGGACTCAGGTTCAACTCCCGGGGCCCAGCACCGTGGGTTAAGGATCCTGCATTGCTACAGCTGCAGTGTAGGTCACAGCTGCGGCTCATATCTGAGCCCTGCCCTAGGAGCTCCTATGCGGCAGGGCGGCCAACGTAGAAAAAGAAAGAAAGAAATGAGGTGGCAGACTTCATGAAAGCTCTGGGGTAGGGCTGTACACTTTGCCTCCTTTAACTTCTCATTTTTGTTTTGTTCTCCTGAGAAATGGTGTTCGTAAGGATTGCTGCGACATTGTGTGTAGACACACGGTCATAGCTGGTGGATGACCTTTTTCAGTTAGCATCATCATTGTTAACGTAGTTGCCATCACGTGTGCTAGGGAGCTGAGAGGCCTGTGGTCCCTGTCCTCAAGAAGCTGAAAATGTCATTAGGGAAGAGGGTAATGCCATAAAGAGGTCATGAAAACGTATTAGAGCCCTTGCTGATAAGCCAGTGAGCAATCTTCACAAGGTGCTGTAAGAATTCGTCACAATAATCCATCCTGGTTTAGTCATTGAAGAAAGACCTCGCAGAGAAAGTTGGTTTGAAGTAATACTACTAATAAAAAGAGCATGCAAGCCAGCAAGCTGGGCTTTGAGAGAAATCTTGTACTTCAGTGGGCATGGGTTTGATGGGAAAGGGGGGTGGGTGGGGAAGGGGAGTATGTTCAAGGCCAAGGGGATGGTGGGAGCAAAAGCAGAAAACTCAGGAGAGCAGATCCATCGTGGGAATGGAAGGTTCCGCGGGAACCCGTGGGAGCGAAATGTAAAGGGAGAGTCAGGATCCACCTGGGTTTTGAATGTGAGGTTCCAGCGATTCAGCTGCATCCTATGGACATTAGGAATCGGAATCAACCGTTAGGACTGGCTGGGGGGCGGTGAAGAGGAATGTGCCAGACATGGATTTGCAGGAAGAATCTGCATCCGTAGATGGGAGAGGGTAGGGCTCCGCATGGGGGCTGGTGACAAGCCAAGCCTGGGACCGTGGAGCCGGAAGGAAGGAATGAGAGGAAGGAAGGGACGGCATGAAAGAATGTGGATGGGACGTGGGGACTGATTAGATACCCGGGCTCCAAGTCTGAGCGTGAGGGGAACGGACGTTATCGTGAACAGAAATAGAAAGGCTGGTGTGTGAGGTCGGGCGGCGTGTGCATTTGGGCCCGCGGCGCCGGAGGTCATGGCTGACATCCAGGTGGAGAGGGCCGCCGGGCCGCCGGGGTCCGCGGAGAACGGGGGACGTCCTCTGCGCAGGAAGGAAGCTGAGAAACCGTCCCTCCCCTCCAGCCTCCTCCGTTGACAGATGAAACTTGTGCCGTGTTCAGTGATGTGATCATTATCACGGAGTATTTATGAGGGCGATCCTGTTTCAAAATGCAGAGAGATTCTCGTTTTGTAAAGTGGAAAAAAGTCCTGGGGAAAAAAGATCTGAAAGACGCCCTCACGGGGGTGAAGCCTGACCCATCAGGTTGGACACTTAAAAAGGGGAAGAATGTGGCGTGTGCAGAGGGCAGCGTGGAGGGCGAGGGGCGGCCCCTGCACTGGGGGTGCGAGAGGAAGGGACCTGGCGGAGGAGCCTGAGAGGCAGCACTTGGGAGGAGGCGGTCCCGGGCCCTGTGCGGGGTCAGGAGCCCGTGCGGGGTCAGGAAACGGCGCCCCCTCCTGGGCAGGGAGATGAAGGGGGGAGGCCTGAGAAAAGGCCACTTGCCTTGATTAGGAAGTGGTGGCGAGAGAAGCACTGACAGTCACTCTCGATTTACAGAACCAGGCCAGGCACTGTTACACGTGCCTCACAGGGACCCAATCGTGGGGTCTTTTTAACGACTAGATGAGGTGGTATTACTTTATCTCCATTTCACAGATGAGGAAACTGAGGGGAAGAGAGGTTAACCTACTTGCCCAGGGTCAAGGCAGCTCCAGAATGGTGGAGCCAGAATCTGCCAGTGGAGCCTGGGTTCAGGGGGCAAGTTGTTCAGGTGGCTGGCAATAAAGACAGGAAGGGATGGTAGTCCAAGGGTCCACTCCAGAGGTGGAGCTGAGCGTGACTGACTGAGCCGTCAGAAAGAAAGTGGGAGAGCAGGTCCTGGCAGAGCTGCCACTGTGAGCACTGGTTAAGCCATGAGTCTTGAGTAAAAAGAGAGAAAATAGGAGTTCCCATCGTGGTGCAATGGAAATGAATCTGACTAGGAACTACGAGGTTGTGGGTGCAATGGAAATGAATCTGACTAGGAACTATGAGGTTGCGGGTTCGATCCCTGGCCTCTCTCAGTGGGTTAAGGATCTGGCGTTACGGTGAGCTGTGGTGCACGTCGCAGACGAGGCTCAGATCTGGCATGGCTGTGGCTGTGGCCGGCAGCTACAGCTCTGATTAGACCCCCCTAGCCTGGAAATCTCTATATGCTGCGCCCTGGGTGCAGCCCTAAAAAGACAAAAAAAAAAAAAAAGAGAAAATACCTTTTCTTCTGAGATTGCTTAGTAGCACCCAGCCTTTCACTACCAAAGGCCATTTTTATTATTCCCCACCTCCCAAGGACCCTCGGTTTCCCAAGACTGTATCAGTTTTAAGCTTTTATTTTAGTTGGAGTATAATTTATATGCAGAGCAACATCTGAATCTTAAGTATACTGTTTTGGTAAGTTTTGACTACAACTTGAATGTATTAATTCACTTCCCATTTTTGTTACTCAAAAGATACACAGTGTTGTGAGTCAGAATCTAGAATTAGCACATCAAGTTGATTCAATCTAGCCAAAAGCAGGGACAGGACATAATCTGTTTGGCCTGTTTGAACTCATAGGTCCACGTTATTACCATCTGAAAGCCCATGATCCAAGGGTCCCAAGTGTGTAAATAGACTCGGTTGGTTGCTGGAAGAGATGGCAGGAAGAACAGGACATCGTTGGCCTCACGTCTAACACGTTCTCAAAACTACTGACCAAACAATCATAACTGATTCTCAGGAACTGAGTTAGAGATGTGGTCATCTTCTTTGGAATAAAACATCCGTACTGATTCATAACAGTCTTGAAATCAAGTGTACGTGACTAGATAGTAAGCATCATTAAGAAATCCTTGTTATATTTTAGGTGGTATGGTGGTTTTGTTTTTAAAAATAGGTCTTTTAGAGATACATGCTGATATATGCACAGATGATAGGATACTGGAATCTAATTCTATGAGGAGCTCCTGCCGTGAGGCAGTGGGTTAAGGATCCGGGATTGTTTCTGCAGCCACTTGGGTCTCTGCTGAGACTTGGGTTCGATCCCTGGCCCGGCACAGTGGGTTAAAGATCCGGTGTTGCTGCAGCTGTAGTGAGGGTTGCAGCTGTGGTTCGGATTGGATCCCTGGCCTGAGAACTTCCATATGCCATTGGTGTGGCAGAAAGAAAAAAAGCAAGAAAGAGAGAGGGAGAAAGAAAAAGAAAAGAAAGAAGAGAAAAAAGAAAAGAAAAAAATTCTATGTAATGGTGGAGGGGAAGCTTCAACTACACTATCCTGAAATGATCATTGTGAAGTTGATATATGGGGTTTCATTACTCTGTTCTGTCCACTTTGATGTATGTAAAAAGTTGTCATAATAAAATGTTTTAAAGGGAAGAAAAAATAAAGACTATCAGAGTTTAGCTGCATATTAACAGAGAACTTTCTCTATGTGTTAAGCAAAAGGGATTTAATACAGGGAACGAAGGTCTGTAAAACTGGTAGAAAAGAAGCAGAGCAGGTTTTAGGCAAGGTGTCTAGAAATAATGAGCAGATCACCATCACACAGTTGGCCTAGGGGATGGTTCTTGTGCCTCCATCAGGAAGCTAGGGAGCCAAGAAGCTGATTTCTCCTTGTTTGAATCACATGCCCCAAGAACACTTCACTGAAGCCAGACTGAGGTCAGGAATTCACAGCCACAGTCGCTGGCTCCAGTGCTCTCTGCTGCACCTGCTAGAATCGTACCAGCAAGATGGATGCTTGGCTCCCAGCACTTTGCTCTCTGATTGGTGGAATCTAAATCCTCTCTGGACCCCTAGCTGCAAAGGAATGTGGGAGATGTGGTTTTCACCTTTCCATGTTGAAACTGGAACTGGATTAGCAAGAAGTGGGAACAAATAGTGAGTGGGTCAATTCATCACAAAGTATCTTAGCAATTGAAATTGTGTTTTTGTTTATTTATCCCCAAAGTCATTTTGGACAGTGTTTAACTTATAGTGTATTCTTTGGTTTGGTTTTCTCTCCACAATTTTTCAATCAGCTTTTACCAAGCCTCTGTAACCTCTTATTACTCAAGAACGTGTACCTTGCTCCCTCTGCTCTTAGGTTCACCTGAGTGGCTGCTCTGTGTGCATTAGGCCTTCATGTCTTTGCCTGTACTGTTCCCAATATAAGGAATGCCTTACCTACCCACAGTCTAAATCCTACCTATTTTAAGACATAGTTCAAGTCCTAATTCTTTGTAAAACCTTACCTTATTTCTCCAGGCACCATTTTCTTTCCTCCCTCCCTTCCTTCCATCCTTCCTTCCTGTGTGTACATATGTATAAATGCATGTCCCTAAAATCTTTCTGGACTTATTCCTTGTTCTGCTGTGTAGTTTGGTCTCTATCATGCCAGTGTTTTATGATATGCTGTCACTTTATGTGGGATGGTCTTGCTTGCTTCGATAGGCTCTAACTAACGTAAAAACAGACAAGTTATCTCTGTATAGCCTCTCCTTTGATACATATCACCACGAAGAGTAGAGATGTTTGTGTATCTTGCATCCATTCTATTAGTAAAATGTGTCAGTAAGCATACCAAGATCGAAATGCTTCTTGAGGGTACCTCATGAGATTGCAGGAAAGAGTCAGAAATGTTCTGTGATGAGTAAACTGTCCTTGGTAACCTATTATAAACCTTAAGAGACAGTCATTGTGATTGGGTTCACATCAAGACCTTTACACCATGACCCCATTAGGTCTTTTTTGGGGACTGCCCCGCGGCAAATGGAGTTCCCGGGCCAGGGATCAGACCTGAGCCACAGTTGTGACCTGGGCTGCAGCTGCGGCAACACTGGATGCTTTAACCCCCTGAGCCAGGCGGGGGATGCAACTTGCATCGTGGCGCTGCAGAGAGACCACCGATCCTGTTGCGCCGCAGCGGGAACTTCTTCGTCTTTTAATTAGTTATATGGTCTGATCATTGCTTCTGTCTTTTCGTGAAACTGTCATTCTTTTGTTTCTTGAACTCCACCTGCATTTCCTGTCTCTTTGCCGTTGGCCGTGTTCTCCTTCACTGAGAAGTCTCAGCTCAGGGCCCATTCCCACCTGTCAGTCTCCCGTCCACCAAGCAGTGTGATTGTCCAGCAGTCATAAGTTGGTTGTCAGTTTACCGCACCATCAATCAAGCAGTTAAGGAAGTTTTTGCAGTAGTGGTGTAGACCCGTGTTTAGAGACATAGGTCAGGGTAGAAGACCGTATCTTCTGTCCTGAAGGTATTTCAAAAGCTCTATAATTTCCATTCTTGTAAATGCATGCATATTTTTTATTTGTACTCATTCTTTTCATTTAACAGACATTTATTGAGTGCCTACTGTGTGCCAGGCATTGTATCTATGTGCATAGAAAATCCCTGGAAGGTCGTACTCCTATGTATATCATCTCTGCTTGCTGAGATGACAGATGACTTTTTTCTTTTTCTTTTTTTGTCTTTTTGCCTTTTCTAGGGCTGCACCCATGGCACATGGAGATACCCAGGCTAGGGGTCCAATTGGAGCTGTAGCCGCTGGCCTACACCACAGCCACAGCAATGCCAGATCCGAGCCATGTCTGCGACCTACACCACAGCTCACAGCAACCCCGGATCCTTAATCCACTGAACAAGGCCAGAGATCGAACCCGAGACGTCATGGTTCCTAGTCAGATTTGTTAACCATTGAGCCATGATGGGGACTCTGACTTTTTTCTTTTTATTGGTTTTCTCCATTTTTAAACATGTCTTTTCTAATTTTTCTATGAAAACCTAATTTATTTATTTTTATTTTTTATCTTTTTTAGGGCCATCCCATCCCTGCGGAATATGGAGGTTCCCAGGCTAGGGGTTGAATCAGAGCTGTAGCTGCCGGCCTACACCACAGCCACAGCAACAGGAGATCTGAGCCACATCTGCAACCTACACCACAGCTCACGGCAACACCAGATCCTTAACCCACTGAGTGAGGTCAAGGATCGAATCCGAGTCCTCATGCATCCTAGTCAGGTTCATTAACTGCTGAGTCACGATGGAAACTCCAGGATAAAGACCTAATTTATAAGGGACTAATACTTTTTTTTTTTTAGTCTTTTCCAACAAATTCTTATTTATTTGCTGTTTGCTTTTATTTTTTGTTATTGATTGTGCTTCTTTTTTTTTATAATTTTTTTTTATTTTCCCACTGTACAGCAAGGGGGTCAGGTTATCCTTACATGTATACATTACAATTTTAAAAACACTTCTGTTCTTCAGAATGCTTACCATGTAATAGCATATGAAAAAAAGTAGACTAAAGACAGTCTGAAGTTGCAATGTTAAATGAAAAAGTGAGAGGAGGAGAGGGAGCTAGAGAGGAAGGAAGGAAGGAAAACGAGAGGAAGAAAAGAAGGAAGGGAGCCATCAAAATCTAACAGTGGCCCATTTTAGGAGGTGGGGTTTCTTTTACAATGTCTGTGTTGAAGATTGTGGGCAATGGGTATATGTTAGCTTGCGAACCAGAAAAAAAAATGTTTTCTTTTTCAAGAGCCAGTCCAAATGTCATTTCCTATGAAGCTGCCTCAGATCCCTGAATTTGACCTTTTCAGACTTTTAAAATCTCGTCATCACCTAGTGCACAATAAATATATGAAAAATTGAATGGCCAGTATTTTCTAAGTGTGTCCTCAACCTTAGTGACAAATGTCACTAACTTTCTTAATTTTCCTCATTTTCCATTTTTTAGTTTTAAGAATGAGTTAGATTTCAGATAGGTTATTTCATAGGAATAAAAATTTATTGTTAAAAAAAAAAGAGTTCCCATCGTGGCTCAATGGTTAACAAATCCGTCTAGGAACCATGAGGTTGCGGGTTCAATCCCTGGCCTTGCTCATTGGGTTAAGGATCCGGCGTTGCCGTGAGCTGTGGTGTAGGTTGCAGACGTGGCTCAGATCCCGCATTGCTGTGGCTGTGGTATAGGCTACAGCTTGGATTAGACCCCTAGCCTGGGAATCTCCATATGCTGCGGGAGCGGCCCAAGAAATGGCAAAAAAGACAAACAAAAAAAAGTGATTAGAATACAGACAGCACACAGACAGGGTACAGACCATATGAGGACACAGCAAGAAGACAGCTGTCTGCCAGCCAAGGAGAGAGGCCGCAGAAGAAATAAAACTTGCCAACATCTTGATCTTGGACTTCTGGCCTCTGGAACTGTGAAAAAATAAATTTCTCTTTAAGCCAAAGGCAAAAAAATGTATCCTATGTGATTAAGTTAGTACTGCCAGTTGGCTAATACTGAAAGAATTTTAGTGGCAAGAACTTCCTGTTCTTTTTATTCTTTTTCCTTTTTTTGTCCATTCTTTAATAGATGATAGATTTCTTATATATTTCTGTACACACACATATATTGATATGAAAGTTTAAATGCAAACAATAGACTCTAGATCTATTGTTCATCATCCTTTCCTCGCCTCAGATTTTTTTTTTTTTTTTTGTCTGGTGCCCTGTTTCCTACAAGTTGATGGAAAGAAACGGACTCCTTAACCCAGATTGGAAATGCCCCCCCACCCCCCCCAGTCAGCGTTGCAGCAGCCTCACTGACGTGCCACTTCATACAGGCGAGAGCCAGGGGGGCAGGCCTCCTCGGAGTTACCCAAACCAGGGCATTTGTGCAACTTTCATCAGAGGGGCCACGGGGTGAGAGTGGGGTTTAACCTTTTTAATGCACTTCAACTTTTGCAAAGTAGAGGCAGGCTGTGGACGTGCCGCTACGTGAAGACACTCAGCACAGTTAGTCACGGCCCAGGCTCCTCCCTGGCTGGAAGAATCAGCCCCGACCTGCCAAGCTGGCCTTACTTAGACCAGGAGTTCAAGGAGCTTCAGTCTCCCATCCCGCCTTCCTGCTTTCCAGGAGAGGCCCTGCTCTGCAGGAAGGGTGAGGCTCCTGGACCTGAGCTATTAGAAGGTATTTATCTTGCGGAAGCTGTAAAGAATCCTGGAACCAGGGAAGTTTCCTTCTAGATAGGAGACTCTGTGAATGAAAAGGAAAAATGGGTGGGGAAGAGAAGCAGCCTCTCTGTGGGGAGGGGAAGAAGAAAATTCTTGGAAAAGTATTATTCTAGGGTAGCTTCTAGGGGTCCTGAAAATGTTAGCCGTTAACACACTGCTACTTGGGATGTTCTAGGATGCTTATTAGGTGGGCACGTTGACATTTTGACTGTTGTAGGTCCCAGTCATCTTGTGGAATTCAGGATCAGACAAAATAGCAAAACATCAGCCAAAGGGGTTTACTGTTAGAGGTAAAAAAAAAGTCTCATTGACATTTTCTGCTTCATTCCATGGGCACCATCACCTCTCTGAGATTTTCCCAGTGAGGCTCCCATCCCTTTACAGACCTTATTTTTGAAGTTATATTTATCTCTTGAAAGGGTTCCTGGACCCATTCCCAACCTGTGTGTGTGTGTGTTTGGGTGTGTTTGTATATATGGGTGTGTGTATGTATTTGCGTGTATGGGTGTGTGTAGGTTTCCAACAATTATCACCTCTATTCTGACATTTTCTACCGGGAGATAGAATGAGGTTCCACAGGTAAGGGCTCTGTCCCACACACCAGTCACAAGTCCAGGTTGTTGCCTGTGCTCCTGGATGACTGGCTATAAAGCCTCTGATTTCCACGACCCCCTTCTTGGGCTCCATTAATTTGCCACAAAGGCTCACAGAACTCAGGAAAACCCGTGTACTCACTACTTACCAATTTATTACAGAGGATATCAGAAGATACGCAGCAGCCGCCAGGGCAAGGTCCTCTACAAAGGAGCTTCTGTCCTTGTGGCACTTGGGGTCCAGCGTGGCGGCATGGGGAAGAGTTCTGGTCCCCAGTCGGGATGCTCTTGGAACCTCCTCCTTTTTTTAGTTCTTATGGAGGTTCTTTACATAGTTATGATTGATGAATCCATTGGTCATTAATGATAGATTCAACCTCCAGCCCTTTCCTCTGCCTGGGAACAAGGGAGTGAGACTGAAAAGTCTCAGCTCTAATCACAAGGTTGCCTCCACTAGCAACCAGTCCCCTTCCTTAGGTGCTTTCCAAAAATCACCCCAAAAGTCACCATTAAAATAACGGAAGAGGAGTTCCCATCTTGGCTCAGCAGATTAAGAAGCCACCTAGTATCCACGAGGTTGCAGGTTTACTCCGTGGCCTCCCTTAGTGGATTAAGTATCCATTGTTGCCAGAGTGGTGGTGTAGGTTGCAGCTGAAGCTCTGATTCAACCCCTAGCCCAGGAACTTGCATATGCCACAAGTGTGGCCATAAAAAGAAAAACAAAAAAACCGTAGCAGAAGACATGTATCACCCTCAATGCCTAGGAAATTCTATGCTTTGGGGGAGCCGTGAGCCAGAAATGAGAACCAAGACCAAATATACATTCTTTTATTTATTTATTTATTTAGGCTGTGCCCAAAGCATGCGAAAGTTCCCAGGGCAGGGATCAAACCCGAAACACAGCAGCGACACGAGCCTCTGCAGTGGTAAGCCCAGATCCTTAACCTGCTGAGCCACCAGGGAACTCCATTCATATATATTCTTTATAATAAATCACAGTATCACACCTCTCTTGCCACCTGCTTTTTGATTTGTGATGCTGTGTGTCTGAAACTCTTTGTTCCCCTTAAATATAATCGATGACCCCTCGGAAATTTAAATCACAGTCATCCATGTGGGGGAAAATGTGAACTCTGCAAATCTTTCATTTCTGTGGGGAAATATAGTTTCAGGTGGATTAACTTAAATCCTCTGGGTATGAGTTTTTAATTCCCTAATTCCCTGACATGGAGTGATTTCATTGAAGAGATTGATTTAATCTCTTGCAGTTGATGGATAAACTGTTTGCTAAATTTCAAAACACAGATTTGTCCTTTGCTGCTTGACCTCCAGGCTGGTTGTTGATCCCTCATGATGCCATGTATTGAGGCTTTGCATTTTTATTAAACTGGGATTGCTAAATCAGAGGTGCTTTTGTGTCTCTTCAGTCTGTACCTAGCTATATGTGTGCCCTGTGGCCTGACACATTAAAGTAACTGAATCGCTTTCCTTTTAAACACACTGCTTCATAAAAGGGTGTCTGTCTAGATGACATGGCATTCCTATAAATGTGAGCATAAAGATTATGGGGCATGACTCATTTTGTAGTTAAAAATGGAGATTTATGAAGGACATAAAGCTTACAGCTTCTGTAACTTGGTGTACAAAGATGGTTTTGATCACTGAGTAGCACAACATAAAAGTTGTGTTATCAGTAAATTCATTATTTGTGTATATGTAATAATTTATTTTGAACCCGGGGTGATGGTCATATGTTTAATTATTTTTCCTTGTGTTTTATTTTAGAGGTGTCAACCTTATAATTTTTGCTGCTATCCATTTGTAAATAGACTCAGAAAAGGAGACCTTGGACTAGTTTTTGGCTACAGGTACTTTCTAAACATGATGCATTTCAAAAGTGGACTCGAATTAACTGAGTTGCAAAACATGACAGTGCCGGAAGATGATAACATTAGCAACGATTCCAATGATTTCACCGAAGTAGAAAATGGCCAAATAAATAGGTGAGTATTTTTCCACTAACACTTGCTATCCAATGAAAGAAATGTCTCTAAAATATTATTCTGGTTTTCAGTTATTCTCTTGAATTATTCATTACTAAAGTTATGCTCCATTTGAAGATGTAATTTGAATTTCATATGTGACATCTGTTGGGCAGAGTCTGCAATAGCAGATGAAGCAAATAGGAAAGTAATTTATTCACCCTTTCGAATCTTTCAATTGAGTCCAATAAAAATGGATAAATACCTTGGACCTCAACCAGCCCTAACTTTTCAAAAGCTCCGTGCCTGTGAACTAGGCAGACTGTTGGGATTTCACTGCACGCCATGCCTGGATGTGTACCTCGGTCCTCGGGCCTCGCCCACAAGTTTATCAAGGGACGGTCAAGGTCGCATTTGCCAATGTTCCCAGGCTAAAACGACAAATATGTCATTACAAGCATCACTCGTGACATGGGTTTTAATTAATGATAACAATAATTGAGCCCAAGTGCCTCTAGAGAGAAACTTGAGAAATAGTATGTGAAACAGAGAGAAAAGAAGAGGCGTGGTGCGTGGAGGCAGAGGGGCGGGTGGGAAGAATGCTGGCCTGGGTGGCCTTGCTCTCAGCTGTGACCTCCGCAAGTCCTTCCAACCCTGGGGCCCTGTGTTTCTTACGTTACAAGGGTAGGACCAAGTAACTTTATTTAATTTTATTTTTTTAATGGTTTGGGGCATTCACTGGCCTTCTGGGTTTTGTTTCTTATTTTTTAAAAAATTTATTTTATTGAAGTATAGTTAATTTGCCATGTTTTGTTACTTTCTGGAGTACAACAAAGTGATTCAGTTAAACATATGGATACAATAAATAGTTTGCACCTGCTAATCCCCAACTCCCCATCCAGCCTTCTCCCTTCCCCCTTCCCCGTTGGCAACCGCAAGTCTGTTCTCTCTGTGGAGCCTGTTTCATAGATAAGTTCATTCATATCATATTTTAGATTCCACATATAAGTGATACCATATGGTATTTGTCTTTCCCCATCTGAGTGACTTCACTTAGTGTGATAATCTCTAGGTCTATCCCTGTAGCTGCAAATTCTGACCTGGTTGTAGAGGCAGCTGATGCAGATCTCAGATCAGGAAGCTCTCCAGCTGGAGAGTTAGTGATGTGGTTTATGTGAACTGAAGCCTCCTGAAAAGCTGGGAGGAGAGACTGGAATATACGGGTACTGCTTATTAGAACACCGCCCATGCTTCACTCTGAGGGGTGGGGTCAAAAGGAAGTTGGAAGGGGGAGTTCCTGTTGTGGTGCAGTAGTTAACGAATCTGATGAGGAATCATGAGGTTGCGGGTTCGATCCCTGGCCTTGCTCAGTGCGTTAAGGATCTGGCATTGCCCTGAGCTGTGGTGTAGGTTGCAGATGTGGCTCGGATCCCGCGTTGCTGTGGCTCTGGCGTAGGCTGGTGGCTACAGCTCCGATTAGACCCCTAGCCTGGGAACCTCCGTATGTCGTGGGAGCGGCCCTAGAAAAAGCAAAAAGATAAAAAAAAAAAGAAATTGGAAGGGAGGAGGATGAAAACCTTATGGCAGCTAACCAGGTGTCTTAGTAGAAATCATTTCTGAGAGTCTGCTGTGCCTTCTGATACAGTGTGTGATTCAAAGTCCAGCATAAGACAGAGCTGCCATGATTCACATACGCTGAGCCATTTTAGCCCTGCACCTCCTCCTTTTTCTCTTCCTTAAATGTTCTTAGAAGTTCCGTCTCCATCCCAAATGCTTCCTCATTACCATCCAAGTATCACTTTTTGTGTTGTGATATTTCTTGTCATTGCACTTAAGTTTGCTTCTTTCACCTTTTCTGGAAAAATAATTAATAATTATCATTTCTTGAGTGCCAGGTGTGTTTACATATTATTGCCACTTATCCTCATAACATCATGCAATGTATTCTTTTGCAAATAAGGAAAATTTTTAGATTCAGTTTACCGGTAAGAAAACTGAGGCTCAGAGAAATAAAATAACTTGCTCAGGGCACCTATGAGTCTATCTGAAATCCCTGTCTTTGTCCTCTCTCCTGCTGCCTCTGATTAAAATGCTTGGGCATGAGTGAAAAGATAGTCTTTCCTATTATTAAACTCGGTTAGACTCTCCCAGGGCTGTCTTATGCTCTGTGCTTCTGGAGTGTTCTCCAGTCACTGCTGACGTCACTTAATGGTGGGTGGGATTCTGACCCCCTCACAAGTAGGACATTTGGGGCTGTTTATACAAAGCAGCTTTCCTGTGGTGGTATAAACCTTGAGGACTTTATTATTTATTTATTTATTTATTGTTGTTGTTTTTTGTCTTTTTGCTATTTCTTGGGCCGATCCCGCGGCACATGGAGGTTCCCAGGCTAGGGGTTGAATCGGAGCTGTAGCCGCCAGCCTATGCCAGAGCCACAGCAACTCGGGATCCGAGCCGCGTCTGCAACCTACACCACAGCTCACGGCAACGCCGGATCGTTAACCCACTGAGCAAGGGCAGGGACCGAACCCGCAACCGCATGGTTCCTAGTCGGATTCGTTAACCACTGCACCACCACGGGAACTCCGACCTTGAGGACTTGGAAAGGAGAGTCTCATACAACGTTCAGTGTAGATTCCAAACTCAATGTTTAAAATTTTAGCTTAACTAAAAAATATTGCTTGGTGGTGATTACCACTTGCAGTAGGAGAAGGCAACCCTTTTGGGCCCTGATTTGAGCCCCTGCTCGGGAGAGCTCCCTTCCCTATAGACCGAGATGAAGGTGTGGGCCATGCAGCCAGAGGGCTGGTGCTGAGCACTTGGTTTGGCGGAATTTGGTTTCACCATTGCCAATACAGTGGGGTGCTTTTCTTTCTTTCTTTCGCCTTCCCTCTTTCATTGACATGGCTTATTGTAACTTCATTCCTGGCTCTAGAACAATGAAAATGAAAAGCACCATATTACAGCCTGAAGCCAGAAAGGTAAACAAAAATCAGAAAGTCTCTCACTGTGATTTCTGTAAAGTTACACCTAAATATTTCTCCCTCCTCTTGCAAGCTTTTCCACCTTGGTGGGAGGAAGGTAGGCATAATTACAAGAATCGAAGAGAACCATCTCCCAACACAGTGAACGTCCAGGTAACAGGGCCTCTTTTTCGAAAGCCACAGAAAATCTTGAAAACAAGATTTTGACCTCTGATGACCTGGCATCTTGCTGACAGTTTTGCCTGGAAACCCCTCTGCAGGATATTCTAAGAAGCATTTTTTCCACTGTCGCCAAAAATAGAGTAGACCTTGGGTCATTAGACACTGGCTCTTATTCCAGTTCAGTTGTTTTATTTCATGCCCTAATTTTGGGGTTGTAGTCATAGAAATCTATACCTGGAACAGCAAAATCTTTCAAACTGTCTACTGGACCAGTCCTGCTGACTTTTTAATGTGCATATGAAATGCCCAGAAACCTTGTTAACATGCAGATTCTGATTTAGTAGGTCTGCGACTAGTCCTGAGAGTCTAATTTGGAGCAAGCTCCTAGGTGATGCCCTATGGCTGGTCCATGACCACATTTTGAGTAGTGAGCTCTAGACATTCCTCTTGATGTGAGCTTCTTGAGGGAAGGCATCGTCTTAATCATCTTTATAGCTCTTGTACCTTGAAATGATAGGACGATAGTGCCCAGTACAGGGCGAACATTACAATGTATTTGTGAAGGGGGTTCCTATTGTGGCACAGCTTGAAGGAACCCGACTAGTATCCACGAAGACACTGGTTCAATCCCTGGCCTCGTTCAGCGGGTCAAAGATCTGGTATTGCTGTGAGTTGTGGTATAGGTTGCAGACGTGGCTTGGATCCTGTGTTGCTGTGGCTATGGTGTAGACTAGTAGCTGTAGCCCTGATTTGACCCCTATCCTGGGAACCTCCATATGCTTCGAGTGCAGCCCTAAAAAATAAGATAAAATAAAATAAAATGAATATTTGTTAAATAAAAGAGACACAGAGCAGTAAAGTACGTGGTTTGGGTTTAAATTTAACAGCTCTATCCGTAGGTCTCATGTGATCTTGTGCTTTAAGCCTCAGTTCCATCCCTGTAATACAGGGATAAAAATAATACCTTACCTCTTAGAATGGTTGGAGAATATTAAATGCTATATACTCTTTGTAGGTTAAGGCTCCGCTTAAGATCAGCCAGCTTAAGTTCAAATCCTGGCACAATATTTAGTTAGTAATGCAACTTTCATCAGATTACTTCATTTCTCTAAAATGGAGCTAAGAATAGGACTGACCACATGCAATTATTGTGAAAATAAATAAGAAAACCCATGTCACGTCTTTGGCACAGTGTCTGGCAATAGAAGGCCTTTTAGTGTGAAGTAAGTCTGTGACAATAAAGCATAGCTGTCTTTCTTTGGGAAGCACCTCTTTCTTCTCCACCCAAGGACTAATAATACTGTTTTAGGTTTTGGATGGTTTCCTTGTTGTTACCTTAAATTTGTTTAAGTATTGATAGATTATCCTAGCTGTATCCTGGCAGATATTTTCATATTTTATATGTATCTACTGTTGTCTCTTATCTCCATGTACAGTTATTCCTGTTAGGACCCAGGAAGCGTCTAATAAAATTTGAGAGTCTCTCATTAAGATTTTTCTGAATAAGCAACTCTTGTCACCACACCCAGCCTTTTTTTTTCTTGGTCCTTGTATGTCTTTCAGAGTTCATGAGCTACAGTTGTTATCATTTGGGAGGACCCTTGAAATGTTAAACCATCTCTTCTTCTAATGTCTTTTCTATATCTTGGGAAGAAGATGCCCTAACAGTTTATGTGACTTTTTATTTTTTTCCATTATAGCTGATTTACAGTGTTCCCTAACTTCTTACATTCAGTTTTCACATCAGAAAATTCTTTCCTGGCTTGGATCACTCGTGTTACAATGAAAGTCTGTTTTCTTCTCTTTTCAGTAGAGTTTATCCACCAAATATGACTTTGCTGACTTCTCAGTTTTCTCTTTACATGCCTGCTGTTTCTTTAATTCTTTCATGTTTTCCAATCTCTTTGTTACATGCTTCTTTCACCCTTTTGGCATTCCCCTTTTTTAGAATGTTAGACTTCTAGGGAAATAACTCAGAAAGGTTATTTAAGTTCAGACACTCATCGCTTTTGTGTTATAAATCCTCAAGTGAAGCACAGTAATCTAGTAAGAACCTGATTGGTAGAGATTAAAATAGGAAGATTATCTTTCATTGTACAACCCATCCTTAATTGGATTGTTGTTGTCGATTTATTTTTGGTTTTAAATAACTGCTCTATATTGCTTGCCTCCCTTCACACTACCTCAGCATAACGCCTACATCCTTTTGAAGGCTTTGTTTATTGAAGGTCAGCACAATAGCCACCGTAGATTTTTGTTTTGTTTTGTTTTGTTTGTGTGCAGAACAATTGGCTCCTTTAAGAGTTGATTGAATTCTGCTTTATGGGTACAGACTGACCTAGTGAAAACGCTTTTTAAATAATACTTTTATCATCCTGAGACCACACGTCAAAGGCACCACCTCCAATAGCCAATTTTTAAGTCAATAAAGAAGTCTTTGCCAGAGTTCAGTGCTTTTGAACACGCAGTTGCGTTTTTTCATTGGTGAGATAACAGAAACTTGTGATAAGCTGACCTAGTTACTTTAAGTGGACTTTTCCAGTAATAAAAAAGGTTAGTTTTATTTTGCTTTAAAACAAGAAAAGTTTGCAGAAATGCAAAGAAAAGATTGAAAGGCGAAAGAGAAGAAAAAGTTGAAGCACCCTAAGGAGAATTCAGAGGCTTTCTTTGAGTATTTCGTTCTTACTAAGCTAGATTTCCCTACAGCCCAAGCTCCTCCCTAGTTCCTCAATGGACAATGCACATGGGGTTTATAGAGGTTTTCTCTGAGTTGCTGACGCCCGGGCAAGTACGTAGAAGAATGACTGAAGGGAGTGAGAGCAGGACTCCATCCCTCTGGATGCAGGATGAGCTTAGCGACACAGTCTGTGCTACAGAAAAATCATCAGTGCGTCAGAGTCAGAAAACTCAGTTTAAAAAATCAGAGTATCGGCAGAGCCATGACGAGCTCTGTGAGCAGGCAGAAAGGCCTTGGCTGAGAGGAGGGGAGAGTGGATTCCCAGTGGTACTTGTTTTTCAGCTTCTCTTCGCAGAATACCCTGGTCTTACCTTGATCCTCACCTCCTCTTGGAAAGACCGTTTGGAAGAGCCCAGAGAGCTTAGGTTGAAACAGGCAAAAATCAAATTCAGCCGTAGCTGGAAATTGAAGGGTGGGCAATTTGTCTTGGAAACTTTTTCAGTGAGAGAGGCAGTGAAGATTTTGGGGGCAAACCTATGAAGCCTTGCTGCAGAAAGGGGACAGAAGAGGCAGAAGGGGGAAGCACTTGACACCGTGTATAGTCCCATTCTTTTCAGGGATTACTCACTGCAGTGGCTTGTCGGTCACCTGCATTATTCTCCTCCTGCAGACGTGCTGCAGCAGAGAGCCGGCAATCTTGCAGGGCCTCCTCCTCCCCGCTCCCGTGGCAGTGTTGGAGCCGGCTGGGTGCCCCCGAGACCCCGTGGTACTCGGATCCGGTGCCACTCCTCTACCACTTCTCTGCCACCAAGTCTGGGGAGTGCTGGCAGGCTGGGAACTTAGATCTGCCATAACAGGAGGTTTATTGGTGTTTGATTTAGTTTATTTGAAAACGTTCAGGCTTTCCCCTTCATTTGAAAATAATGGAAATTCTCTTTGGAAAGCATTTCCCTACCGCGAGGTAGGCAAGCAGGGAGGCTTCTGGATAAAGAGGTGGTAGACTTGAGTTGGTGTCTTAAAATTAACCTGATGACAGACAGTCTTTTATTTAACAGCAACACTAAATCTGAGTCAGTGTCACTTTGGAAAACCCAGCATCCTCATTTCCTTGGGCTGCCTGTGTGAAAGGGAAGGCTGTTCTCTCTCGTCTCTCACCAGCCAGATCTGGGAACCTCAGTTCTGTGGGAAGAGGTACAATGGTCAGGGCCAGAGCAGAGCCAAGGCCATACGGGCCTCCAAAGACATTGCTTTCATTACGTCATCTTGTGCTCAGACCCTGCAATGCTGAGTCTCAGGCCTCTGCTTCAAGTTTCCTCTGGCTAATTCCACCCAATAATGGCTTTTTTGCTTTTTTTTTTTTTTTTCCTCTGGCTTCCTTATCTCATCTCAGTTTTGCATGGCCTGATGTTCCTTCTTCTGGTGTTAGCTGGTCTGGTTGCTCCAGGCTCTGGGTTTCAGAAGACCAAGGTTTTCTTCGCATCCTTTTCATCTCTGACGGTCACTGGACTGGTCCTAGGCAAAGGCAGAGGCTGCAAGAAATAAACCTCAGGTTGTGCTGCCCCTCCTAGGGGGTGGCCTCTGGGGAAGATAGCATGGATATTGCCTGGCTTTGGTTTAACATGGTGAAATAATGTTAGCCTGAAGAAGTCACGCCAGGTAGAAGCCAGACCCCTTGGATGAAAGATAAAAAAGGTAGATAAAGACAGCTGGCGTTGAGGATATATATCTTTCATTAAAAAATGGCTTACTGTGAAATATAGCTTCATTCAAAAAAGCATCTGAGGGAGTTCCCGCTGTGGATCAGTGTGTTAAGAACCTGACTAGTGTCCATGAGGACCTGGGTTCGATCCCTGGCCTTGCTCAGTGGGTTAAGGATCCGGCATTGTCGTGAGCTGTGGTGTAGGTTGCAGACATGGCTTGGATCCTGCGGTGCTGTGGCTCCCATTCAACCTTTAGCCCAGGAACTTCCATGTGCCATGGGGGTGGCCCTAAAAAAGACAAAAGGACAAAACAGAAAAATCACCTAAAAATATAACCTGTAGTTTAAAGCTCTGTGCTTCTTTAAAATAGTCTAGTTCAAGTGGCTTTACATTTATTAGTGAAAAATACACTGATTAGTCTTTACTAAGACTAGATAGTTAAATTTCCAGAAGAAAAACAACAACAAAAAAAGTATCCCTGATATCTTAACTAATACATGCAGCAGAGTGCCTATGAGTGGACTTTTCTTTGACATAGCGCTTGTTTTCTTGAACTTTTTTTACAAGTGGAAATTTAGGCCACGAAGTTGTGATTTTCATCCTGGTTCTTAGGGCATTCTGAATTCCTCCTTCTGTATATTCGTACGTTTGACTCCACTCGGCCTGTCTGAATCTTTCCTATATATTGTTCTTATTCTCTGCCTGGAGCTGTGCTGATGTTTTGCATGTGCTCTCATTTAATTCTCCCGTTAACACTAACACTAGGAGTCATTCCCATTTCACAGATGAAGAAACTGAGGTAGCATGCTCCGGCCCTCGGAGCAAGTGAGGACTTGAACTCGAGTTCTGAATTCCATGCTTGCTTTACGCCGTAGCTCTGCTCCTAAGCATGCACCATATGCCCTGCCTCCCCCACCATAATTTCGTCGTTTGAACTCCTGTGCGCTAGTGTCCCCTTTGCTATCCCACCCCCCCACATCTCCCTTGTTGCCTGGTCTATTGACTTGCCTATAAGCAGGTGCCTGAAGGAATGTTTGATGGGGAAAGAGTTGTTTTCTTTCTCACAAGGGAGAGGGAATTCCTTTGAAACAGCTTTGTTCTCCAGGAATGTGAGCTCACAAAGCATCCTGCCTCCAGTATTCTTTTAAATGCCCGCTTTATAGTAAAGTATGCTTGACATTATCTAATTTTCCATTAGAGAAAAACCTATAGAAAAGTTAACTTGCCTTGCCTACGGTGCTTTAATTTATTCGTATTAAAATGATTTGAGATGTAGAGCTCTTTTTGATTATGGTTGTCTTTCATTTCATCTCAAGATGAGCGCCTCCGGTTTGCGGTGTTTTGTGCTAAGTAAAGTGAGAGATATAAAAAGGAATGAGGCAGAGGATCTGCCCTTGGAGCACTTTTAGTTTATTTGGTAAAAGAAGAATGTGTAATACAACTCATACTGGCAAAAAAACCAAATCAAAACAAAAAGAGAGTGATAACTGATTAGGTAACTGATGGACAACTTTTCATGCGTGATGTTCTGATAAGTGATAAATCCTGTAGTCGTGATGTTAAGCTTCAAAGCATTATCGTGAAATTAAATCCTTCTACATCTCTTTGCAGCAAGTTTATTTCTGATCGCGAAAGCAGAAGAAGTCTCACGAACAGCCATTTGGAAAAAAAGAAATGTGATGAGTATGTAAGTGTCCTTCTAATAAAGTTTGCTTATTTTTAAAAAATTACATAAATTGGGACAGATGTTTGTAATTCCACCAAAATTCCACCGTAGTACCAAAAGCATAGCTGTTTATTCACCAGGAGCTTCCTTGGAGTCTATGTAATTTTCTCCTGAAACCCATTAAAACAAACAAACAAACAAAAAAAACTGGACTCCCAAAGGAGTCCGTGAATTTTATTTTTCTCTTGGTTCCTGAGAGTGCTTTAAAGGCTTTGGAGTGGTGATCTTTCTTGAGGACCGTTTTGCTTAGGGTGAATGTTTGTCTCTGTTTAGATTCCAGGAACAACCTCCCTAGGCATGTCCGTTTTTAACCTAAGCAACGCCATCATGGGCAGCGGGATTCTGGGACTCGCCTTTGCGTTGGCAAACACGGGAATCCTCCTTTTTCTGTGAGTGTTGACACTGCAGTACTTTTCCACGTTGAAACTGTGTTTTCTGTATGTTTCTGTTCATGCACAGGAGAAATAGGAAATATCTCTAAATTGTTTTTATTTCTTTTTATGTTTTACTCACTTTGCTAAGTCCCAGGACCTACTTTTATATTGTTTGTTTGAATGCTTTTCCAAGAAGCACCTAATGGTGATAAGAAAGTAGAAGGAGAAAATCTTTGTGTTAATCAAAAATGCCAAAAGCAGCATGTGAGAAAAGGATAAAAGATTTGAAAATAGCACTTTTTGTATTTCGAGGCCCTTGACTTGTCACTTTAAATCGCAGCTAAATGGTAAACATATTAAGAGGTATTTAATCCAGCCAGTCACCACTTTGGTATTTGAATTGCTCTGGAACATGTACTACATCCAAAGGTAATTGCCAATTTGTTTGTAAGAAATATTCAAGAAGCATAGAAGTGTTGAGTGTTTTCAAAGATGAGCCGTTAGAGTGTACTTTCCCCCGAGATTTGGTGGAAAGAAAATGGGCGATTTTCTTTTGAAATAAGTTCTGCTCAAACTGTAGAGTGAGACTTTCTGCACATGTACAGAGGGCCTCATTTCAGTTGGAACGAGATGAAGACAGATCATGGGATCTATACGAAGAAAATTCCCACCCAGCCTGACTCCCCTCTCAGGCCTCAAAGGAGGTGCTTGGCCTCATGAGGTTAGAAGGCAGCTCTCGTCTTCTGGGGTCTTGCTTTTTCAGCCCTGACAACACTCTTGCTCTTCACTGGGCTTGCCCAGGAGTCCTCATTGTCAGATCCAGCATTTCCCTGGGAGTGGTGACCGAAATGGCTACTAATCCTGCAAATTGTGTTTGTTCCTTTAGAAAGGTTTAGAAAACTGCCACGAAAGTGCATTGCTACCCATTCCATTACGCAGGCATCAGAAACACCCATCCATGCCGTGCCCATGTTGGTCCACAGCCCTGGGCATTAAGGACTTACTTTTGTGTGTAAACCCACTAGAGGTGTCTTTCCTAGAATCAGAACAACTCTGTGTAGGACAGTAAATTTAATATGTTGTCTCCTTATCGTCCACTTAATTCATAAACCCACTGTAGCCGCCTCTCTTTATTGCCCTGGCTGGATCTTTCTCTGTGGACTTTCTACTTATATATAAGGTTTTAAGGTAAAAAGACAAGAGTTGGACAAAATATTTCTATGGTGATATATATTTTTGTGTGTGTGTGAGACTCTGACCCTGTGAAGATACCACCAATGGAGCTGTGTAACTGCATTTGTGGTTTTCAGTGCACTGGCATGAAAAACCTGACTGCTAGACCCAGCTCCTCTTCTAAATGGTTGTGTAGTCCGGCAAGTTACATGGCTACTTTGAGCATCAATTCTCTGTCCTTTGAAGCAAAGAAAAGGAACTAGAAAAATCTCAGAATTTTGCTGTTCTCCAAAACCCTATGGTTTTGTGACTATTTTCAGTCATTCCAAAGCTGGAAATGGGTTCAGTTCAGACATGTGTTTTACATTCATTTTTCTTCTTTTTAGTAATTGTCGTATGTCAAGTGGTGATACGTTAACAAAGTATAAAGAGTCAGTTCTCCCATGACGAAAACAATAGCAGCTCTTATAGCTCCCACATGTACCAGGAACTACTCTGAGTGTCTTATGCTGAATCCTGACGGGTCTGTGAGGCAGGTGCTACTCTCAGCTCCCAGTTTCCCAGAAGAGGGAACCGAGGCATGCAGAGTTAACTTATTCTAGACTCTCTCTTCGTCACCATCCTGGGAATTCCCTTTGCCTCTCTCTTCTGTGAGACCCTTTGTTCCCGGGATTCCATTTCTTCCTAGCTTTTGGTACTGCAAAAGGGTAAATAGAAATAAAATTTTTGAGGCCTTAATGCCTGGAAAGATGTTTTTATTGTACCTTCACCTTTGATTGGTAGTTTGGCTGGATATAGAACTCTATATTGCCAGTAATTTCCCTTCAGAATTTTGAAGGTGTTGCTTCATTGCTTTCTGCTTCTTTCTGTTGTGAAGTCCCAGATGCTTCTTATTCTCATCTTTTATATATAGTCAGAACTTTTGTTTTTACTTTGTCTTTTCTGGAAACTTGCCACATCTCTTTGTTTCTAATGCTTTGCAGTTTCACAATGATGTGTCTTGCTGTGTGCCTGTTTTCGTCCATTGCAGCAGGCAGCTGGGACATCTTTTCATTGAGAAATTCCTGGTCTCCAGTTCTGGGACATTTTCTTACATTGCTATGTTGATGAATTGCTGCTTCTTTCTATTTTCTCTCTTTGTGGAACCGTTGCCAGGATTTTGGACCTTCTGGACTAGCTCTCCAACTTTTTATTCTTTTCTTTTTCATTTCTATAATTTTTTTACTGTACTTTCTAGGATAGGACATCATTTTTTTTCCCCAATTCCTTCCTGAATGTCTTATTTTTTTTTTTTATTTACAGGAGCTTTTAAACATTCTTTGAATGTTCCTTTTTCATATTACTTTGTTTCTGTTTATGAGTTTTCTCTGAGGAGTCTAATGATAGTTTTTCTTTGTTATGGAAAATGTCAAGCATCAAGTAGACTCTGAGATATTTCCATGTTCCCTTCATCTCATGACCATGCTAGTTTAGTCAGCTGCTCACCCAGACGGCCTGGAAGTAAATCCCAGCCAGCGCATCATTTCATCCATAAATATTTCAGTGTATTTCTCTAATACATAAAGACTGTAAAAACCTAACCAAAATATGTCATATGCCAAAAATTAACCACAGTTCCTTAATAGCATCGAATATCCAAACAATGTTTAAATTGTTCTGATTATCTTGTTTTTAAAAAAAAAATTGGATTGTTCAAATCAGTACTCAGATAAGGTCCATATAATGCAAATGGTTAATGTGTGGTTTAAGTCTCTTTCCCTCAATAGGTTCCCCCATTTTCTTCTCTTTTCTGTGCAATTTATTTGTTGAAGAAACTGGGCCATTTGCCCTATTGAGTTTCCCATAATCTGAGTTCTGCTGATTGTATCCTGTGATGTAAGTTGATTTTTGTTTACTGTGGATGCTTTCATTTTAGAGTCTTTTCTCAGATGTCAGGTGGTCCTTCTGTCTCCGTTATATTCAAGAATTGCTGGGAGGTGGTGGCAGTGAAACAAGACTAACGGGAGCCTGGTACACATGAGTGGAGCTTGTTGGAAATAGCATCACTAGAGGAGCTGTTCGTAGCTCTTTCCTTGGGGAACCAGCAGTGTCTATTTCTCCTGGGCTGTTCGGATCACCCAGAGAAGAGCTTCTAGTCACCTGCCAGTAGGGGCTGGACATTGCTGCCATCTTTCTGGGGACAAATGGGGGAGAAGGGCTGGAGCAAATATCTCTGTGTATCTGTCCACCCAAGACCAGTTTTCATTCCAGAACCCCTCGCCCACAGGTTGTGCTGAGTCGCTTATCCAGAGACTCAGACTTTATGCTTTGCAGAGAATATATTTTTCTATATACTTATGTCATGTTTACCAGGATGGGAGAGGACCAGTTACCCAGCCTTTCAGAGTAGGTCTGGTCTGGCGACCCTAGCTATTTCTTGAAAGAAATTTGTCAAATTCATCATTTGAGCTCATCCCACCTGTTGTTCCCTCCTTCCAGTCATGCCCCTGGGCCTTTAGGGAATTCTGTGGTGTAAACTGGATTGGTCTTGGCTTTCTTCACTGCCAATTTTAGATTCAGCTTTGTTGGAATTCCCGTCATGTCTCAGCAGTTAACGAACCTGACAAGTATCCATAAGGACTCGGGTTCGATCCCTGGCCTTGCTCAGTGGGTTAAGGATCCAGCATTGCCACGAGCTGTGGTGTAGGTTACAGACTTGGCTTGGATCCCATGTTGCCTTGGCTGTGATGTAGGCTGGTGGCTACAGCTCCGATTGGACCCCTAGCGTGGGAACCTCTATCTGCCACAGGTGCAGCCCTACAAAGACAAAAAAAAAAAAAAAAAAAATTCAGCTTTGTTTACTTTCCAGCTTCTGAAATGTTGTTATTGTAGTCTCTCCTCTCATGTTCTTCCTGTCCTAGCAGTTTCCACCTTACATTCCTTTACTAGATTATCAGGTGGGAAGCAGGGGTACATTCTTGTCTTCAAGCTAGCATTCCTGGAATTAGATTGATTTTTAATGATACTAGTTCAGGATACTTGATCTCTTCTCTCATGACTCTTCAGTTTCTGACTGCAGCAAAGGATTGGATAAACTTGATCATTGCAAGATTTCCCCAGGCTAAAACTACCATGCGTTATTTGGTTCTTTGTAAGATGCCTGAATAGCAAGCACAGCGCACCAGGTCTGCAGGTTAAAGCTGATGAAGGTAGTTGTGTCAAGACCCTAACTCACAAGTTTTTCACAAAATGTAGAACTCTCCTGCCTCAGAACAAGGACTCACTCTGTGTTGTAAAACCAGCTGCTCCCACAGCTGCTCAAAGCCAAGAAGCAGTTGGCAGGATGAAGATCTTTCATCTGATACAGGGCCCTGTTCCAGACTCTCAGTGGCCAACCTGGAAACAGAGTCCAAGCCTGTCCAGGCTTCTTTAGAAAAGCAGCTGGGACGGCTCCTCCATGTCTCACTGAGGCTGGGTGCCGGGCTCTACACCGGGGTCCTCTGGAAACTTGCTGGGGTGATTTCTTTTTCTTGGATGACTTTGGGGCTCATTTTTTGGATCTGACTATAATGGCTGTCATTCCTCTTCAGCACACATCTGATTCAGTTCGATTCAGTGAATTCTGCCCTCTTGTGAGAATGCTGTGAGGTTTTGTGTTAGCCTAAATTTTGAGGCCCAGAGTTCCCGTCATGGCTCAGCGGTTAACGAACCCGACTAGCATCCATGAGGACGTGGGTTCGATCCCTGGCTTCACGTAGTGGGTTGAGGATCCGGCGTTGCCGTGAGCCGTGGTGTAGGTTGCAGTGGCTTGGATCCTGTGTTGCTGTGGCTCTGGTGTAGGCCAGCGGCTACAGCGCCGATTGGACCCCTAGCCTGGGAACTTCCATATGCCGCGGGTGTGGCCCTAGAAAAGACAAAAAGACAATAAATAAATAAATACGTACATAAATTCTGAGGCCCTGTAATTGCATCTGAGGTACAGGAAGTATAGTAGATTATCGATTTCGGTTTACAGTTGTTCTGAAGCTGCATGTTCTCTGTTGGAGACACAATGGGCCTTGTTCCTGAGTTCCCGTTGTGGCTAACAGAATGAGCCCAGCTAGTGTCCATGAGAATGCAGGTTCAATCCCTGGCCTCGCTTAGTGGGTTCAGGATCTGGCACGTTGCCATGAGCTGTGGTGTAGGTCACAGACTCGGCTCGGATCTGGCGTGGCTGTGGTTGTGGCTGTGGTGTAGGCCGGCAGCTGCAGCTCTGATTCAACCCCTAGCCTGGGAACTTCTGTAAACCTCAGGAGCGGCCCTAAAAAAATAGCAAACATGGAGCTGTTCCCTGAGACAGCAGTTTGGGGATGGGCTGAGGCACAGGGAAGAATAAAAGGTACCTGTTGAATTGAGTTTCCCTGAGAGTGAGGTCCGAGGAAAAGGCAATGGAAGCTGAAGAACTCTCCTTCCACTGTATCTTCCTCTTCTAGTGCTAATCTTTTGACATAGGTTTTCTTTCATTTGTTATTTCATATTACTGTCTCTCCCACCTCAGCCCAAAATAGGAAGATAGTGTTTTCTAAAGAGTTCTATTAAAGGCATTTTATAGAAAATTAATCTCTGAGGAACATGTCATCTTCTCACAGTGCTGGGTAAATGAGAGGTTTATTACACTATATAAATCTCATAAAGTAATAAATGCTTTATGTTTTTCCATAACTTCTTAGCAGGTATTATTTTCATTTATTATTATTTTAATAAGGTAACCTTTTAGACCATGAAAAAGGAGACTATAATTCATGACATTTCTGGGAGTTCAAAGAGATATCATAGTTTATCGTAAATACTGAGTTCATAAACAATCTGTTTGAAATGGTAATTGTGAAACAACATTATAGTGAGTACGAAACAGTATTTAAATTTTATTTTTGTTGATTATGTAATTCCAGACTTTTTTTTTTTTGCCATTTTCCATTTTCTATCTCATTTGGGTCTTAGTTGGGAGAATAAAAAAGATAACATGTCTAAACGCACGCTCTGGGAGAGTTCCTTGTGGCACAGTGGCATTGCCACAGCCGTGGCGTAGATTGTAGCTGTGGCTTGGATTCGATTCCTGGCCCAAGGACTTCTGCATGCCATAGGTGCAGCCAATAAATAAATAAAAGCATGCTTTGAAAAGTGGAATTCAAGAAGACATTTATTAATTAGCAGCAACCCCATAGGGCTGCTGTGACAAGTTAATGAGTGTGTGTGGAGAGAGAGAGGGGTGGAGGGAGAGAGAGAGATGGAGAGAGTACCATTAGTATTTGTTAAAGTATTAATAAGGTGGTTACTAAGTAATTAAATTTACTGAAAGGCTACGATATATAACGTATTATCTCATCTGATCCCCACCAACAACACTATGAAGTAAATATTAGCCCCATTTTACAGATGAGGTAACTGAGGCTTAAGAACAACTCAGGGAGTTCCTGTTGTGGCTCAGCGGAAATGAGCCTGACTAGCATCCTTGAGGATGCAGGTTTGATCCCTGGCCTCTATCAGTGGGTTAAGGATCTGGCGCTGCTGTGAGCTGTGGTGTAGGTCACAGATGCCGCTCGGGTCTGGCATTGCTGTGGCCATGGTGTAGGTGAGCAGCTACAGCTCAGATTTGACCCCTAACCTGGGAACCTCCATATGCCACAGCTGTGGCCCTAAAAAGACAAAAAAAAAAAAAAAAGCCTTGGAAAGTAGGGGAGCCAGGGTTCCACGGAGGATTCCTCAACTCTAGAACCTGAGTGATCTAAAACACTATATTGCCTTTTAGTGACACCATCAGAAGCCAAACTTGCATTATTTGTGTAGTCCATGAGAGAAATTTTATTCTTATCAATAGGTACTTGCAAATGAATACTTTAGCTCTATATTATAATGAAAATAGTTCCGCAGTGGTACCAAATTGTATATTGGGGATGGTCAAGTTCATGGTCACAGCAAGTACAGATACACCTCAAGTATATTTTAAAACCAGTACACCTTCTGAGCTGCTTCATACAGGTCATATCTGTGTCTGACCTTGCCTCATGTGCTGTTTAAGGTTTCCCACTGCCCTTGAACTTCATTCCTTCCAGGGATTTAACTAAACTTTTTGTAACTAAGAATTCAAAAGCAAATAATAGCAAAGTTGAATAATACCAAATTCATTACTAGGGAACTGGTTAAATAACCAGAGTAGTTCCATAAAATGTAATATTAGACTGCTATTTAGAAGAATAAAATAGGCTTATATGTATGGATATAGAAAAAAATTCCCAGGAGTATTATTGGGTAAAAACAAACTGAATATTGGATGGAAGTGAGCAGTTGGGGTGAAGGCAGTGTGTGTATATGTACATATATTAGTGCAGACTATTTGGGGAAATTACAGGAGAAGACTGTTGAGAGCGGCTGCTCCTGGAGAGTGACATGGGGTCTGGGGGTGTAGTGGGGCTGGAAAGTTCATACTCTTTAAAGTACCTTTTTTTTTACTATATGCTTTTGGGGGAAGAAACTAGTTGAGAAAAATGTTTTTTAGAGAGCTTAAAACCACTGCAATAAGACTTTTCCCGTTTTCTCTTACCTATAGAAACTTGAGAAAAAAAATATTTTCAGTGTTGCTATTTAGACCGCGAGAGCTAGATTGAGCAATTAGTACAGTGCCACCTGCTCCAAACCACATTTTCACCTGCAGGTTGCCTCTGAGTCGGCAGTACCAACTTCCCTCCTTTCTGTAGGGGCTGCCTGCACGGTGCCCGTCACCTTGGCCTTTCTGTCACTCCACTCCAACATTGTCCCTGCGCTTCTGAATCCTGACAATCCCGGAAGACCCAGGACAGGTGCCATCTCCAAAAATGTTGCTATAATCCTCCCAGGTGGGAGGACCTCCCTTCCTTCTCTTTTCAGTGTAGTCGTTATCTTTCTTATAGCAAGTAGTGCCTCTGTTATTTAGGCATGTATTTTCCATTCTCTGTTGAGCTCTGTGCCCTACAAGGGCAGGATTAATGTCTAATTCTTCCTTGTTCCTCCCCCAACAAGATCTAGAACAGTGCTCACGTGTAGCTGATTCTCAATAAAGTTCCCCTGAAATGAATGAACCAATGTGTAAGAATTGGCATAGTCTTACAGATTTTTACAAGGCTTGAGGCCAAACACTGGCTCTCATAATTTTGCAAAGATATCAGAGGGAATAAACTACGAGGTTGAGTTCACCTTCAGATTTTCAGTAGGCGAGGGGATGTAATGAAAACTATCAGAAGCTTAGCGAGGGACTCACCGCCCATGGGTTACTTTCCTGGGAATGCCTCCTTCATTCAAAATAATTAGAGACTGTTGAGAAATACTGTATGAGGTTAGCATTGTGTTGCCAAAAGGACATTTGTTGCTAAACTGCTATTTGCAAAAAGGACAGTAATCGTCATTGTCAGTTTACAGCAATTACCTTCACTTTGTGGTGGATTGTTTGTTCCAATTGTAGGTGAATTCTTCTCTCTCTTAATATTTACCTTTGTGGACCATTTGTCATCATCCTACCATCAAAAAGATGCAACAGCGTATTGTCTGCAATTACAGTGTTTACAAACAAATCAGTAACTAGCCGTGCTGGTATGGGTAAATCTAAAAAACGAAGAGCTCTATAAACCAAGATCAGACTACCAGGTGCCTTCTCCCTTGAAATTTAGTGTTTTACAATTCAGTCTACATAGGAGGTAGACAGAAATGGAATTAGAACATCTCATTGCCCTAAATCCTACATTATAGGTATCTGATCATTACTATCATGTCACAAAAATGGGCTTCTTGTTCTATCAGGGGCTACGATAAATCCCTTAAATAACTGCCTTAGCATAGCTCTCTGGAGTCCCCAAATCTCTTTCAGCAGATTCTGCCAATTTGGAGTGAGATTGTCGTGTACCTTTGCAATTACTCTGCATGTTCTTGAACTGTCATTGCTTTAGTACTTTACATAGATTCCAAAAAGTTCGAATTACACCCACCACGATGATAATTTTGCTCTTAGCAGTAACAAAGATGGTCTGTGTGATATTTATCAGGTCGTTCTTGGCAAGTGTTACGTGGTCTTGTCTTTGCACTCTGAAAGCAGGCAGTTCCTTGCCTTCTAAGGAAAGACCAAATTGGATTCTGTGATATCAACATGGGCGATGAAGAGGAAGTCAATAGGAAACGCTGCTCTTCCGATCATCCTGGGAGGTCCCTGTGTCGAGTCACACTCATCTTCCGTCTTGTCAATCCGTTACTTGTTTTCAGAATTCTTTGAGTTATAGCCACCGTTCCTTAGAAATGATTTGAAGAGAAAACTGTTGTCCCGCAGCTGGCAGCAGAAATCACTGGCATGAGTCTCTTGTTTGGGGATAATAATAATACGGGAAGGGGAGGGATGGCACATTCAGGCTTGCCAGCGTTTGGAGTACATGTAGAAAGGACAGCGGCAGGGCCATTGAACTCTTTTGAAATTCACTGGATCAAGAAGCTTTTCACAAGTGGGGAAATAGGAAAGTGGTGAGTGTTGTGCTAAAAATGAGTGCCTATTCTGTAAACAGAGTTGGCAAGGGTAGGAGGTGAGTCCCACCCACAGTTTTTTAAAAGTTGAGCAGTTCTGCCTAGTTGATGATGAGTCATCTGAGATGTGTCTGATAAGCAGTTCCAAGAAGTCGATCCTCGTGGCCTCAGAGACGTAGGAGTGCGGGGTGTATGTGTGTGTGAGCACGAATGTGCAAGAATGTGTACACTGAGTTCACTTAGTCCTGCCTGTGTTGAGTTACCTCTGCTGCTGCCCGAGGACGATAGTGTGGCCTCCATTTAGGAGCCCTGAGTTTTTCTTAGTCTGCAAGAGGCAACTTAACTATCTCTGGTTTAACAGTACTATTCATGGCCAAGATGCGTAGAATGTCTTTTCTGTGATCTCTTCTGGGTTCCCGAAGGTCAAGGGCCTGTCTGTGCAGTAGGTCCGTATAGTCCAGAACTTTAGATTTTCAAGATTAGCTTGAACTTTTATTGCTCATAGAGTGGTAGTTGGTTTAGCAGATTGGAAAAGTGCCCTTATGTAGGCCAGTTTGTTGTGCTTTGTTCTGTGACCACAGGCTTCACCTTCCTTCAAGCACGCAGTGTCAGTGATCTACGTCTGTATCAGGGATGGCAAACGACAGCCTACAGACCGAAGCCACCGCAGCCTCTCTTTGTATGGCTTGCTAGCTGAGAATCACTTTTACTTTTTAGAAAAATTTATTTTATTGAAGTACAGTTGATTTACAACATCGTGTTAATTTCTGCTATACTGAAAGTGATCTGGTTACACACACACACACACACACACACACACACACACACAGACATTCTTTTGGCTATAGCTCCCTGTGCTTTAACCAGGACCTTGTTGTCTATCCATTGTGTATGTAATTGTTCACAGCTGCTACCCTCAAACTCCTAATCCACCCCTTTCCCACCCCTCCTCTCCCTTGGCAATCACCAGTCTGTTCTCGATGTCTGTGAGTCTGTTTCATAATAAGTTCATTTTATCATATTTTAGATTCCACATATAAGTGGTTTCATATGATATTCTCTGTCTGACTTATGCCAATCAGTATTATCACCTCTAGGTCCATCCATGTTGCTGCAAATGGCATTATTTCATTCTTTTTTATGGCTGAGTAGTATTCCATTGTAAAGGATTGAAAAAGGAAGATAGTTCTAAGGTATCCATTGTTTCATGGAATCTATAACAGTTCTGTTTGTCATCCCCATTCTACAGATAAAGAAGCTAAGATTCACTGAGCCTAAGTAACTTGCCCAGGATGATAATCAATTGGCGGTAGGATAGGGGAAGGGAGCGGGGGGTGTAGTCCTCCTAACTCTCCCGTCTCTCCTTAAATGTGCATTATTACCATGGAAACAGAGTTGTGAATGGAGCCATCATTCCTACAGGAATGGAAGTCCAAAGTGCCCATCAGGTACAACACATTTCTTGCCTTGGGGGTGTATGGAATTCTGCTGTCCTCAGGAGTTACATTTTTAGAGTATGATAAAGGGGACATTGTTTTTGAAGGTAAGAATCTAGATTTGAGGAGAAGGGAAGCCAGGTGTCCTCGTGGAATGGAAGAAGAGGAAGGAAGCCTAGTCTAGTGTTATAAATGGAGCACCCACAAAACCCACAGCCCTCTACCAGCGACAGTAGGCAAAAACAGGAAGTGGTGGTGGCACATGGCTTGCTTTCTTACTGGTACCAACTTCCTTATTTAAATGCAGACCTCCTCCCAACTTTATTAACTCTTAAAGCATCAACCAAACTGATCAATTTTCTTTCTTTCTGCATACACTTCTTCCTCCTTAGAATTAGAGATTTTATTTGATTTGGTCCTCAGCAGTGCATATTCCTTTCTCTGGACAAAACAAAATACCTAACCAACAGTGAGGCTAGTGTAAGAGAAGCTTTGCACCAAAGAAGCTAGATTTACCTACAAGGAAAGAAACGGAGTTGTACAGATAACTGATCCTCACCTATTCCTCGCCCAGCCCTTAATAACCATCTCTTTCATTCTCCTGTTCAATTTGTAAATATTACAAATAATCACATGTTACCAGGTCCTAGCATGCTGGTCATTTGAGCCTCAGAATGTTGAAATTGAATCAGAATTTAGTGACTAAAAAGTCCACTTTGGGAACTGAGTAATTAGATGATGTTTCTGCTCCTGTCTGTAAGTATTTTGTAAGCTCCTTAAACGAAATAGGGACAAAACTAATGAGATTGGGGCCTTAACAGATGCACCCCCCCACACACACGCACACACACAAAGATTTGGAATAGTAATACTATCATTTGAAAAGTTACTTACATTTTGCATTTTAATGCTTTTTAACGGAGTGGATTTTATTACACTTCCAGTTGTACAACGGTCATCACAACCCAATTTTACAGCATTCCCACCCCAAACCCCTGCCCATCCCTCCCCCTGCAACCTGTCTCCTTTGGACACCATAAGTTTTGCAGAGTCTGTGAGTCAGTATCTGTTCTGCTAAGAAGTTCTCTGTATCCCTTTTTTATTTAAAAAAATTTTTTTTTATTTTTTAATTTTTTTTTGTCTTTTTGCTATTTTTGGGGGCCACTCCAATGGCATATGGAGGTTCCCAGGCTAGGGGTCTAATCGGAGCTGTAGCTGCTGGCCTACGCCAGAGCCACAGCAACGCGGGATCCGAGCCGCGTCTGCAACCTACACCACAGCTCACGGCAACGCTGGATCATTAACCCACTGAGCAAGGGCAGGGACCGAACCCGCAACCTCATGGTTCCCAGTCGGACTGTATCCCTTTTTTAGATTCCACATATAAGGGACCTTTTAATAGTTTTTATTGTAAAAGTAAGATATCATTAAAGACCATTATGAAAATGCATAAAATAAAGTAAAAAGAGGAGTTCCCACTGTGGCGCAGTGGGTTAAGGATCCAGCATTGCCACAGCTGTGGTGTAGGTTGCAGCTGTGGCTCGGATTCAGTCCCTGGCCCAAGAACTTGCATATGCCTTGGGTGCAGTCAAAGAAAGTATATAAATAAAGTATAAAGAAATCACCCAGCATCTTACTGTCAAAAACGAGCTCTGTTAAGATTTTGATGGTTTTACTCGAAGTTTTTTGGTTCTCTGCTTGAGTCTTGCTTTTGACACTGTCATTCTTCTGTGGACATCTGACTTTGGAAGATGACAGTGCATTGTGGCTAAGGACTTTGGAGTCAGATTAACAGGGTTTGAGAGCTCTGATGCCAGCTTTGTGATGTTGGACAAAATACTCAGCCTTGCTGTACTTTCAATTTCCTTATTTGTAAGATAGGTAGCAACAGCGCTACTCATAAGTGAAATATTGTAGAAAGTGCTCGCTGTGGGCCTGACATAGTGAATGTCCCTAAATTTCTTAGTGGTGATGATGAAGAAAGTATTTTGTTGGTTGCACTGAGTTCTCACTGAAGTAAAGAAAAGCTCTAGGAAGTGCATTTAAGTGGAAAAGATAATTTTGAATTTGTCAAAATATTTAAAATTTTCACATGAATTAGAGAGTCAGAACAGCTCGTCCCTCTTTCCTCATTTTCAGGCGTGTCTTCTCCCGCCTAAGCGTTCATTAAATAAACTTGCTCTGTGTCCCCTTTCGTCTCCACTTTAAGCCTCTCCCACTGGCATCGCTTCCCAGGCTAGAAACCAGGCTGCACCACCCCCTCTGCACTTACTGTCCAAACAGCCTGCTTCCGACCACCTCCTGCTCTCCTTCCCTCCAGAGACTCCCACTGTGTCCCTCTCATCCTTGCATGTCACTGAGGACCTCTCTGGGCTCTGCTTCCTTCCCTGTCCCACTGAGAGGTCATGGTCCTTCACTCATGCCCCTTTCTTTCCCGGCCCTGAAGTTCTCTCCGTCCTGAAGCCGAGCTCGCTCACCACGCAGACGGATGACACTTTCAATCCATCCTCATCCAGCCCTTCCTTCATCCCCGGCTGGCACTCTCCTCTCCTCAGCAGTGTTTTAAAATCTTTATTCACTTCCTAGAGATGTTTCTCATAAGTAAGAAGAGTCGGGAGTAGAATGGAGGGTGGGGAGAGTTAGGGGGGAGGTAAGAGTGCGTGAAAAACTGGAGGAGGAAAGTGCGGGGGGGAGGAGACAGCCTGGAAATGTGGGCGCAAGCTGTTGGTGGGGGCAGACAGGGGAGGGAGAGGTTAGCACACAGGGCTGGAGAAAGAGGATTGGCAAGAAGACAGTATGCTTCCTATGGTTTGTCCAAGTCCCTTGTCCTGGAGGGTTCCATTTTCTTGTAAACATTCTGCCTCGACCAGCATCTACGTCCTTGAGTTGGGGAGTGAGGGGCTGTGGCTTGGTGGGAGAGGATGTTAGGTAAAAGCAGCACAGGCAATAAAAGACTCTTTTTCCCCCAGTGAGGGAGTTTTATATGCATTATTCTGATCAGGAGGGTGGTACAAATTTTATACTTCTAACCAGGTGTAGAAAAGGAAGAATTATACAAGGCAGTGAGCCTCAGGCTCCATTTGGAAGGGACAGCGTGGCAGGGTGGGGAGAGGGATGTGGAATTGAAAGTAATTTAAATATATATATCCTGGCGAAGCAAGAAATCCCCTTCGGAAGTCGACCAAAGGAAGCAGGCAAGACTCGCTTTCATACCAAGAGTGACGATGCTTCAGCGGTAAATGCTTCCCTTCAGCGCCTTCTCACCCGAACAGCAGGGGAGTCTGTGTCAGGTAGTCACGCTGATCACCTGCAGAAGGGGTGCCAGGTGATGCAGTGCCACTAGTCCCAGCAATCATGAGAAACAGAAACACTGAATGGATATGCCAGGGGGCCAGAGCTCCTGGCTTTCAACCCGTCAGCTCTAAGCGCAGCCCATGAACCAGCAGCGTCAGCATTACCTGGGGGCTTGAGAGAGATGTAGGGTCTCAGGTCCCAGCTCACACCGGCTGAATTAGAATCTTTATTTTACTACAAGATCCCGAGGAGATGCGTACACACACGTTGAAGCTTGAGAACAGCTGCTTTAAACGCCGGCAGTGGAGCGGACAGGAGAGGCATGCTGCGAGGGTGGGTAAGGGTTCCTGCTTTTTTGAGGGGAGTGAGTCCTAGAAGAGTGGAAAGCATTCACCTGCGTGGCAGCTTGAACACCTCCGTCCGAGCTATTTCTGGGGCCACAGCAGTGACGGCTGCTTCATCTTCACCTCTTTCAGGGGCTCTGATGCTCGGCTGGAACATGTCACATGATTTCTTGTCATATAGCTGGGCTATATGACTCGTCTCAAAGTGCTGTGGGGTTAGGGTTTTTTTTTTTTTCCTTTTTTGGAAGCATTTTATAATTTATAAAATTACAAATAATAAATTTATAAAATTATGAATAAATTAATAAAATCCTCCAATTTAGAGATAGGATTTGATGAGCTTACCCAAATTGAGTGGTAAAATCACAACCACAACCGTGATATAAAACACTTCAAAATCACCTTAAGCGGGTCGTTTCATTTATTGTCACAGCTCTCCATTTCATTCGTACCTTGAAAATGAAATTTATTATGACATAATCCAAATAATCTTTGGGTAAATTGTAGAAGAGCAAAGGACCGTAATTACTCCTTTGATTATATGCTTCAAAACAATGACATAAAGAATCTTAAATAGATGTTTAAATGTTGATTGTTCAAGGTAGGAGGCAAAATTTTCCTGCAGCAAATAGAGTAGAAATATCTAGGAATATTTAAGAAATCATGGAGTATTGCCAGAGGTCTGGAAATGGGCAAATTTCATCCCAGCTTCCAAAAGTGGTTAAAAAGAAAAAAAAAGTAGATCCCAGGAGTAATTCTAGAGCAAATTATTAAATAGCTTATCTTTGTGCAATTACTGCAGAAAATAATTGCTCCGTGGGGGGTGAATACAATTTTCCTAATAGTCAAGCTAAACTAACCTCATCTTTTGAGATAAGAGTGAACTAGTAGGTCACAGAACTTGCTTAGGCAGCATGTACCTTGATTTTAGCAAGATATTTGGCAGAGTCTCATGTGACTTAAGAATGAGAGCCTAATCTTTGTAAATTTGCTTATTCTTGGTTAAGAGTCTGCTGCATGCTGTGTTTGGCATTTCATGTAAATAGGTAAATAGGATGGGCCATGACTGTGAGTTAAACAGTCATGGCTTGTCCTCGAGTCTGGTGATGGAGAAACATAATAAAACAATAGAGTAAAAACATTACTCTGGCTGCTGGGTGGAGGATGGATCAGAGGGGGCAAGAAAAGGGAGACAGGCAGAGATTATCATAGGTGCCCAGAAGTTAAAGATGGTTGTGATTTGGATTAGAGCAGTGGCCGTGGAGATGGGAAAAAATAAATGTATAGATTTGGGATATATTGGGGAGGCAGAGATGATAGGACACCTGCCAGTGAATTAGATACGAGGCCTGAGAGAGTAGATGAGAGGTCAAGGGTGTCTGACTTCCAGGCGTCTGACCAGAGCAGTTGGCTGGATGAGGGGCTGTTTTCCAGATGATCTTATTCCAGTCAGTTAGAACCAGTGCCCTAGGTGAAGGCAGATTCCAGACAGGAAGCTGGATGAGGTAGTTGACACATAAGTAAAAAGGATGAACAAATTTAAAGATATCTCAAGACTAGAAAGGTAAAATGGAATGAAAATTGCAGAACTTTGCACTTGGCTTTAAAAAAAAGTACACAGGGAGTTCCTGTAGTGGCTCAGTGGAAACAAAGCCAACTAGTAACCATGAGGTTGCAGGTTCGATCTCTGGCTTCGCTCAGTGGGTTAAGGATCCAGAGTTGTTGTGTGCTGTGGTGCAGCAGGTCTCAGATGTGGCTTGGATCTTGAGTTGCTGTGGCTGTGGCCGGCAGCTGTAGCTCCAATTGGACCCCTAGCCTGGGAACTTCCATATGCCACAGGTGCAGCCCTAAAAAGCAAAAAATTAAAAAAAATTAAAAAGGAGACAGGATAAGAGTTCTCATCATGGCTCAGCGGGTTAAGAACCTGACTAGGGAGTTCCTGTTGTGGTGCAGTGGTTAACGAATCCGACTAGGAACCACGAGGTTGTGGGTTCGGCCCCTGCCCTTGCTCAGTGGGTTAACGATCCGGCGTTGCCATGAGCTGTGGTGTAGGTTGCAGACGCGGCTCGGATCCCGCGTTGCTGTGGCTCTGGTGTAGGCTGGCAGCTACAGCTCTGATTTGACCCCTAGCCTGGGAACCTCCATATGCCTCGGGGGCGGCCCAAGAAATAGCAAAAAGACCAAAAAAAAAAAAAAAAAAAAGAACCTGACTAGTATCCATGAGGATGTAGGTTCGATCCCTGACCTTGCTCAGTGGGTTAATGTGGTGTAGGTTGCAGATGAGGCTTGGATCTGGTGTGATTGTGGCTGTGGCATAGGCTGGCAGCTGCAGCTCCAATTTCACCCCTAGCCTGGGAACTTCTATATGCTGCAGGGGGGGCCCTAAAAAGAAAAATTTTAAAAAAGCACACAGGATAGAATGAGGAAGATTGGCCGAATAGCAGTTCCCACTAGAAGCTCAATAAGAATGGAATGTGTGACATGCTGCCATAAAAATGAAAACCAAAATCGGTTGCCTTAAAAGAAGCCGGATGTCCGACTGAAATTAATAAGCTTACTGTGCTTTGCACTGTTTGGATCAAAACCAATGTGAGAGTATTGTGTTTTTCTTGGCACACAGCCGCTAACAGCGATGGTTGAGAAACTGAACCTCGACTGAGATGTAAACAGCCTGAATGCTCCATCACAGGAGGAACAGCTGAAAGTACTGGAGATGTTTAAGTCAAAGAGCACCGTCTTAAAATAAGCGCCATCAGATGTACTTTTAGGTGGGAGAGGGGTTAGATTTCAAGTAGATTCAAGTCGGTCCAAAGGGGAAAAGAAGGACTTAGGGTAGAAATAGCAGCAGTAGTTTCAGCTCAGCCTCAGTTCCAGTGCACAGCACTTTCCAGAAACAGGATGGGTTGCGTAAGTGTCCCCCGACAGAAGATGCCTTGCAGACCTGGATGTGTTGGCACAGAGCAGGGAGGCTTCCCCATCCCTGGTGAAAAGCTGGGCACAGGGTAGTCTTTAAAGGTCTCTCCCCAGCCCAGGAGTCTAGAATTCTGTTTCCTGTTCTTCTTCTCGAGGGACACACGATCTCCTGGGATGGTCGTGTACTACATTTCTCGAAGTATCGCTGACACCAGAGTGTTCAAAATCCCTGACTTCATTCTTCACCAGACTAACTCTTCCACCACTGCTTCTCCAGGGCCCGTGTCCAGTTATACGTTCTAGGTCCCCTTCTCCTCAAGGCTGAGCTATCAGTACCTTGCTAACTCAATTGCCCATTGCCAAGGTTCGGTTCCCATTGAACCATGCCTTTTGTGGCAAGCAGCTTTTGCCCTTGCTGTATTACAACTTTTGGTCAGTGGTTAACGATGTGAAAGCTTACAAGAGGACTTCCTGCTGTGCCTCAGGGGGTTAAGAACCCGATGTAGTCTCCGTGAGGATGAGGGTTCAATCCCTGGTCTCGCTCAGTGGGTAAAGGATCTGCCGTTGCTGTGCGCGGTGGTGTGGGTTGCAGATCACCTGGCTTGGATCCTGAATTGCTGTGGCTGTGGCATAGGCCTCAGCTGCAGCTCCAATTTGATCCCTAGCCCAGAAACTTCCATATGCCGCATGTGCAGCCAGAGGAAAAAACTAAAAAAAATAAAAAGCTTACATGATGCCCAGATGAAATGAAGGAGTGACTCACTACTGTTCCCCTTAGCACAGGGATGTTTATGTTTCTCCTCCAGGAAACCAGACTATATGTACAACTACTTAATGGGTCAAATAGGGGCACGATAATAGTCAAAATAGAAGAAATGTTCAAATAAGTCCTTACGTTCTCTCGAGTCATCCCTCCTGCTCTTTCTTTGAGATGTCAGCTCCAACGGGATCCTCTTAAACCAATCTGTGGATCTGTGGTAACCAATTCGATAACCCATTGCTTCTAAGAATCTAAATAGGGAGATGCACCTTTCTAAATTTCAATCCCATTAATGTTGGATTCTGTTAGAAGCTAAAGCAGTCTTGGAATTTTACAGAGCATTTGCCTCTTCGTGACCTGAGAGAAAAATGGTTTTGCTTTATATTTGTTTTCAGTCGTGGAAGGGACAGTCTGTATGTTGGGAGGGATGGAGAAAAGGATCTTCAGGGATTGGCTGTCAGACTTGCTAGGGTCCTTTGCTGGGGGCGGGGGGCGGTGCAGTGTGCTGTCTCTCAGACATGGGGGCAGGGGGCTCCTTGTCCTCACCGTGGGAGGTCCTTCTGCTGTCGGGAAGGGGAGGAAAGACAAAAAGTGAGCTCCCTGCTAGAATCTTCCCTATCAACACTCTCCTCCCACTTGGAAAAGACAAAAGAGATGATAACGAGTTTTATAAAGACATCCTTCACCTTTAGCCAAGGGCCACAGGCCAGCTGTGCATCATCTACGAAGACACCCAGCCCAGTAGAATGGCTCAGAGGCAGCCACGTGCAAGAACATGTGGTCCTAGGGCGACTAGCTGGGGAAGAGATGTGTCCTTCGAAGGCTTCTTTTGCTGCTAAATACCCAGTTCTCCCAGGCTTGGGGCCTTTGGTTAACTGTTAGGGAGATGTTAGTAATTATTCCTCCTGTGAGACATGCGGTTTTGGAAGGTCACACTCTTCACTCATTATCCTGGGGCCCAGGGGTAAGAGGCCCTTTCCTCCCCTGCTTAGTCTCGGAAGAATCAACTCCACGGAGGACAGGGTCCTCCAGAAGAGCACGTGGCTAAGCCTGAAACTGCGTCCCTCTATCCCCACTTGGGAAGCCCAGACTCTTGGGTGCAGCACAGAAAGGCCCTGGGGCCTATCACGTGCACATGTGGAAGTTGCCACCTGGGGTTCAGCATCAAAAGGAGTGAACTCTGAGTGAAACTTGAGGCTGGCGTCTTCCACGTAAATACCATCTTGAAAGAGGAAAGAAAAGTCATACCACAGTTAGTGTCGTGCATCCTACTCTCTGGCAGACGACAGCAAATCATGTTCCATTACATGTCTCAAAACTACAGGATGATAATAAATGCTCGCTCTCAGTTTTTTGTGTCCCTCAGCCAAAATAGATAACAAGGGACTTACCCTCTTATTCACCCTCCTGCTCAGTGATCCGAGTTAATGTATATCTGAATGTACTTTTTGGCCGTCATATCTTAACCTAAGTTCCCCTTGATTAGCTGGTCAGTTGGACCTTCACCCAAAGTTAGGTTTTCTCTTCTTGCTCCCAGTGTTTGTTTTATCTCGGCCGAACTCTATGGCCCTTTTATGTTTTCTGGCCAGACTCTGGCAGTCCACCTGCTCTGCCACTGACTGTTCTGTACCCCCTCATTTATCTCTCATGGAGATTGCACTGCCTGTAGGAGAAACAAAATGCTGCGAGAGAGGAGAAAGCTAAGAAGCAGTCTTTCTGCCTGGGGCAAGGGAAGGCACCTGAGGAGGTGATATCTGAGCGGTGGTTCAGCAGGTGTGCAGGGTGGCGAAAGGGCCGGGAAGAGCCCCACGCAGAGAATTGCAGGAGGGGCAAGCCCCGCTCAGCAGTGCTTGCTGGAGAAATAATCACCGTAATTACTCAAACATGGACTCAGTCGTGGCAACGCATTGTTCCGGGGATGTGCTTCCTTACATCCGGAAGTGGGTGGTTTCATCTAGGGGACTGGAATTTTTTTTTTTTTAATAAATAGGTTTTATTTTCAATTATGATATCTGTTTTCAGTTGTTTTAACCAAGGAATTCAGAAACAATCTATGTCATCCCCCACATCCTTTTAACGGTGCTTCTTCCTCAAGGATGGTTGGATAATGAGCCAGGTGTACCAAAACAAAAACATGAGCTTGCCATTCAGCTAGGTCTTTTCATTCCGTTTGATTGTCAGCATTTCCCCATCAGTTAAAAGAGGTACTTACTCTTTTAAGAGGAACCAGGTGCCAAAAAAAAAAAAAGTGAATTATCTCAGTGGTTCAGTATATATACATTCACAGATAGCCATAGGGTACCTAGATGAAAAGGACCCTAGACACCATTTGATTTTAGATCGTAGGTGAGGAATCTAGGGATGGCAGAAATTGAGCCAGGTGCCCAAATTCACGTGGTCACTGCCAGCCTTTCCCTTGGTGCCCCCACCCTCCATCCCCACCCCCCTTCCTCATACTTTCTCACTCAGATGTAACAGGAAAATGCACCATAGGACCAGAAAAGCTTTCTTTCATAATGTTGTTTTAAGGTCACCTCAACTGAAATGATCCCAGAGAGCTATTTAAGCTTTGAACTACGTAAACGACTGCATTCTTGGCGTTGCATTCTAATGAGCCATTCTTTAGTGGGTAGAACATTTTTATTGAGGGTTTTTAAGGAAGGTGTGGCTAATAGAGTCCAGGATTTGCATACTATCAATAAATCGTATTACCCATAGAACATATAAATCAGCTTTGTCCCTTCCACAGTGTAAGGTCAGAGTTTGTGTTCTTCATGGTTATCACAAGACTTATTTTCTTCGCTTTAGGGTACTTCTGACTTCAGTAACACTTCTGTCTATATATTCAATCAACCTTCTGTTGATCTGTTCAAAGGAAACAGGTAAGCCGATAGCAAGTCTAATTTCATTAAGCCGGGGTGACTGATTCTCACGGTGATACTGTGAACAGAAGATACTCCCCGTGGTTAGCAACTTGATTACGAAAAGGAAAACAGTACTTTGACCTGCCCTCTGGAAGACCTACCGTGGTATTTATCTAGAGACGTAGATTCGGCAACATATAAATTAAATTGTTATGAGTAGCGAGCAAATAAGGTTGTCATTTAAAGAGTACCTTCCATACCCTCAATTATACCTGCCTTTCTGGTTTAAGATGACTTCATTTTAAAGGCCTCAGTTTTTCCTTAGGTCTTTCTAAATTCAAAACAAGGATCCCATGTTTTTATACTGTAGCCTCCAAGGTTTTAAAAGCAAACAGAGCTTTCATTCTCTTTTGTGCCTATTCCAAGGAGAAAAATGTGACTCTGAGGCAGTGTGGGAGTGACGGTGCTAGGAAAAGACTTCACGTTCTCTGGGCAGTGTAATACCTGAAGTGTTTATTTTCTATTCTGGGGACACTGGATTATATTTGTATTACTTTGACTTTCACATCAGCTAAATCCACATTCACCGACTGTTATTGTATACAGACGACTCCATTTAACTGGAACATTTTGTAATAAACTGAGGATCTGACCATTGTCGGGTTTAAACACCAGTCTTAGGAGAGATTCAACAAAAGTTTAATTATAGTCTGACCCATATTACTTTCTGTGAACCTTTTGAAAATGTGAGCTGAACTGTTATGGAGAAATATAAACACATTTTTTTCATGAATGGTTTAATATTTTAGTATTATTGAGATGAGTTGGTTGAACACTTTCGAATTATGCTATAGCCAAATGACTCTTTTGACAGAGTTATCTGCTGTTCACTGCGAGCTACAAATCTTTGAACTAAATTTTACTAAAGATCAGAATTCTGATGTGGTTATTACATGTTTCTCAGCTTGTTGTTTTATCGAGGACCCATGAGGCATTGTTGGAATATTAAGATAATTCCTTGGTAGCCCAATCAGTTCAGGTAATTACATCAAAAGGAACCTTTCTTCCTAACCATCAGGATTTTTATTTTAAAATCAAATCTTTATTTTAACAATATACACCAGAACTGAGAATAAGATCAGAGTGGGAATTTCCCCCCAGTAAAATAGGGAGATTTTAGACATAGTTTAAAAAAAACAAAAAGGCTTATGACCTAATCATTTACCTGTAATGCTTTTGTAGCCAACCTGAAAAAGAAGAAATGGTGGTCATATCTGACATTTAAAAATGTCAAGAGGTTATTGCACAATGAGAGCCTAAACCTTGCAAAGCCAAGAAGGCTATTTATATGATTTTGATAAAGACGTAGAATAACTTGGAGAATAGTCAATACAATGAAGACATCTTGGCTGTCTTTAATGTGGGGGAACTCTGTCATTTCTTATGTTCTCAACCATGGTTTTTAAACAGGCTGCATGGTTTATGAAAAACTGGGAGAGCAGGTCTTCGGCACCACAGGGAAACTTGTCATCTTTGGAGCCACCTCACTGCAGAACACTGGAGGTAAAAAGATCATGTTTGTCTGTATCTTAAAGCATGTGAACATTATTGACTTTTCTAATGCCTGTGGTTGGGTGGCTGCATGAAATTTAACATAACTCACACAGTATCATTCTCATTGCTAAAACGGTGCACGAGGGAGCTCCTTGACAGCCTCAAAGGATCCAGTGTTGGCACTGCTGTGGCTCCAGTCCCTACTGCACTGCTGTGGTGTGGGTTCCATCCCTGGCCTGGGAACTTCCACATGCCATGGGCGTGGCCAGAACAAATTTTTTTTTTTTTTTTTCCCCAAACGGGGCATTGGAAAGTAAAGCAGAGATGGTAATCCCTTATAATCAAGGATACTGGGACAGTATCTACAGCTGTCTTGGTATCTTTGTGAAGGTCAGTCTAGGAATAGGCTGATAACCTTTCACATTGCTTGCAACATGAGCCTCTGTACCTTCTTTCTAAAAATGTTCTTTTTCCCTAGCAATGCTGAGCTACCTCTTCATAGTGAAAAATGAACTACCCTCTGCCATAAAGTTTCTAATGGGAAAGGAAGAGACATTTTCGTAAGTTACAGACCATTTTGTGTGTGTGTGTGTGAGAGAGAGAAAACTCAAAGGCTCTTAATTGAAATGTGGGCTAACCAAAGTTTTTGATTCAAGAAAAGTGCAGAAACAAAGTTTCCCCTTGGCTGTTTTTTCTTGGTTTGCTGTTGCTGGGGGTATATAAATGAAGGCAGCAGGGAAAGCCATTTGAATCTGAGCACTTAAAAGGTAGATTCACTGGTCTTGCTGTAAATGGTAGATAATGCCTTTTCCCAAGAGCCTGAAATCTACGTCTAGTTTCTATGAAATAGAACAGATATGGAGTATTCTTAACACAGAGGCAGAATATGCAAAATTCAGATCCGAGTCTCTTTCTCAAAGAAGGGACAGAGCATCTTGGGAGCAGAATTGACATAAGCCATCCTCCTTAAAGATACAGCTAACCTTGGGAAATGTTGCAGCTGCATTTGGCACATCCTTATGTTTTGACTACCTCTTATTTAACAGTTCTTGTCAGTCTGAGTCTCTCTGTTTTCTTTCAAGGGCGTATCATAGAAGCCAGAATCCTTAGTGTTCTGTCATCAGCATTCAAGGTCAAATATAAGGGATTAGGGAGAAAGCCATGCCTACCTGTGATTTGTTTTTTGATGATATTAGACAAGCAAAACAAAAAAGGAACTTTCTCTTTCAATAATTGATAAGACAAGTTGTAATCTGACAGAATGCACTGTGCATTCAGCTTTGAAACCATGTAAATAATTCAGGGGCAAAAAAAGCAATATCCCTTCTTCTATCACATGGGCTAAAGTATTTGGATAAAGAGTTCCCATCGTGGCTCAGTGGTTAACAAATCCGACTACGAACCATGAGGTGGCGGGTTCGGTCCCTGCCCTTGCTCAGTGGGTTAAGGATCCGGCGTTGCCGTGAGCTATGGTGTAGGTTGCAGATGCGGCTCAGATCCTGTGTTGCTGTGGCGCTGGTGGAGGCTGGTGGCTGCAGCTCCAATTCGACCCCTAGCTTGGGAACCTCCATATGCCAGGAAAGCGACCCAAGAAATGGCAAAAAGACAAAAAAAAAAAAGTATTTGGATAAGACCTGAATAATGATAGAAATGAATGGTTAACATCAATAATAGTTAAAAAAAATAAGATATTGTGAAATTTTACATGTGAGGGGGGAAAAAAAAGTCCATTTCTAAGAAAATTTGACCTAACTGCTTAAATGCCTTTCAGACCCTGGTATGTGGATGGCCGAGTTCTGGTGGTGGTCGTTACCTTTGGCATAATTCTTCCTCTGTGTCTCTTGAAGAACCTGGGTAAGGAAAGATCTCACCTTTATTGTAGTCTCTCCAGTGCCCAGATGAATCAGAAACTTAACCAGGCTGTTCCTGTTGTGATTCAGTGGGTTAAGAACCTGACCAGTATCCATGAGGATGTGGGTTCCATCCCTGGCCTTGAACAGTGGGTTAAGGGTCCAGCTTTGCCATGAGCTGTGGTGTAGGTCGCAAATGCGGCTCAGATCCCGTGTTGCTGTGGCAGTGGTGTAGGCTGGCAGCTGCAGCTCCAATTCAACCTCTAGCCTGGGAACTTCCATATGCCACAGGTATGGCCCTAAAAAGAAAAAAGAAAGAAACCCAATCAAGATGAACAACCTTGCCCTCTACTGTCACTTGCAGGGTAAAGATTAAGTGATATATTATAGGTATTAATCAGGCTCAACTTTAATATGGGATAAAAACACTGGTCAGTATGTGACTTCCTAAGCTATCCCTCTACTCATTCATGGAGGGGAGAAGTCCTGGGACCGTCAGCAGACAGAGCTCTTTCTAGCAGCACCAAGTCCAGAAAATGAAATTCTCCTCGACATACCCTGATTATTTTAGACAGGCAGAATTTCAAACCTCATATCAAGGCAGAAGATCTTGATGTTATACCCCACTCTTAAATTATAAATCACTCTTAAATTTTCAGAGTCTACCTGGTCTCAATTATTTACTCATTGAAGGGAGAGAGAGAAGTGAAAAGTCAAAAGTGGTAGATAATCAGCAAGCCACATCCACTTGGTTTTGACATTTGTGTGTGTGCTTCTATTTGGAGACAAGGGTCTCTGATGTGACGGGAATTTCATGCCGTCTAGTCCAAAGCCTGAAAGCCTTTGCTATCGTTTCAGGCTCATTCAAGGCAGGCATTCAGAGTTCTTCCCCAAAAGATTGCCGACCATAGTTTTATTGTTTAGTTTTGTACAAGAGATACCAAGCCTCTCTAGCTGTCGTGTAAGAGCTATAAGCAGACTTTTTTGAAGCTCCTTCATTTTCCGGTTGCCGAATCTGTGTTGAGGCTTTTCTGTGCACATACACGGAGCTCATTTCAGTCTAAGGAGAGAAGGGCTCTTCTCCCCCAGGACTGAGTACAGTGCAGCTCCCAGAGACCATTTAACTCAGCCCTTCTGGAACGAATGATGGTCGGAGGTCTCCTACGGATTCTAAGGGGAGCAAGGAAAAGATCCTGAGGGGCTCAATTTATCCCTAGAAATCCCTTCTCTCCTCTGTGCATATGCAGTAGGTACACAGTAAGTACATAAATCAAGAACTATTGCAGGAGTCCAGGAGTAAAGGGAGTTGGCCATAGGAATTCATCCGAGTGACAACAAGGGAGACCTGTGGCCAAATTCGGGAGGCTCTTGTTCCCTGTTCTCTGGGAATCTGCATTCTCTACTGTGTCAGGAAGAGCTGGGATCAAAATACATAAATACTACAAGGTTTTAATTCGGAGTCACCATTTTTGCCAAATAAGGTAGCACTATCCAATAATAAATCTTGTATTTAGATTAACATGTACAAATATTATGGAGACCCCAAACTATGCTTGAAGTAATGCATTGACAGAGATGACGGATGAAATAATGATAATTTTTAAAACTTTTTTTGAAGGCTATCTCGGCTATACTAGTGGATTTTCCTTGAGCTGTATGGTTTTTTTCCTCATTGTGGTAAGTGCTGATTGGTTGGTTTGGTTTTGCCGTAGTACAATGCCATGCAATAATTATTTGGCTTTATTTGATGACATCTCTTTTGTTTCTCCTTTATTCTTAATGCTAGGTTATCTACAAGAAATTTCAAATTTCCTGCAGTGATCCAGAGCTAAATTCAACAAGTCCTAATGCAACAAATGCTGACATGTGTACACCAAAATATGTTACTTTCAATTCAAAGGTAAGTTTCCTATCCTTTAAACAGAAAAAACATTTCTACTAAGGACACTGTGTTTCTCCTACTTGTTTTCATTAAACTTTTTTTTTTTTAATGTATTCATTTTCAGAAGAACACAGTACCACTGCTTACAAATGTCATAGTCCATTTAGGGACCTTGGAGAAACATACAAATTGTTTATTTCTTGCTTCCTTTTACCCGGTTTATGTGTAGGACAACCTTAAGTATTCTTGGTGAAAACCCCTTTCTGATCATTGTCTCAGCTCTGCTGTTCCTTGTAGATCTTTACAAATAGATGAATAACATCCTTCTTATCTGGTGGTGGTGGAAAGGAATGCTTCCACCTTCCCTAGCTTGCACAGTTGAAATACAGATACCACCACAGATTGGCACTTGAGGAACCTTCATACGACATATTGAGATAATTGTCAATAGTATGGGAACAGGGGACTGTGGAACCAGTCCAGCTTGGATTTGAGTCCTCGGGTGACTTATCAACCCCGTTTGTAAAAAAATAACAATTCTATTCTAAATCTACAGGGTTTTTAGAAGTGCCTGGTACAGTGCTAGGGCAAAATGAGAGCATGAGAAATGTTATTTTTCCCTCTTTCTCTGCTAACTTCTTTTTGCATAAGAAGTCACTATGTTGGATTTGAGAGTTTTAAAAAATCGTATCTAAGAAAACTAATTTAGATCGAATCTCTCCCTTGCCCCCGTTTAATGATACAGCCAAAGTAGTGAAGAAATTTTCTTTTCAGAAAGTAATTTTCTTTTTAGGTACTATTTTTTGAGTCTGATTGATGCACCCCATATAGAGCAAAGAGCAGTAAAACAGAAGTGGACGTTCTGGGCGTGCTGTCTAGCCTGACTGGGAGAGAGTCAGGAAACAGCACTGGTCTGTCTCAGGGTTGTTGTGGGGACTCAGTGAAATAATGTAGGAAAGTCCTCAGTGACTGGCTAGGGCCATGTCAATACGGGCGATGCAGTGCCTAGAGGATGTAAATTACACTGTAGGTGAGCCCAGCTAAAATCCCTCTGTGCCAAGTGCCTAATGTCTCAAGCTGGATAAGCTGTCTTAGAAAAGCTGCTCCTATTTTAGATATCAAAGCTCTCCTAATAACCAGATAATCCAGGGATTCTGAAGGGCTGTCACATAAAAAGACAGCTCAGAAATACTGGAGCTGTATAATTTTTTGGTAAAATTGTCTTTTCTGGAGTTCCCTGGTGGCGTAGGGATTAAGGCTCCGGCATTGTCCCTGCTGTGGCTCAGGTCATTACTGTGGCAGGGTTTGATCCATGGCCTGGGAACTTCTGCATGCTACAGGCTTGGCCAAAAAAAAAAAAAAAAGTCTTTCCTTAATGTTTATTTATTTTTCTTTCAAATAGACCGTGTATGCGCTACCAACGATCGCATTTGCCTTTGTCTGCCACCCATCAGTCCTGCCAATTTACAGCGAGCTTAAAGAGTAAGAGATTTAATGTTTTACAAACTGAGTTATTTTACAACCCCTCATTAATAGGCAAGTACTATGTTAAAATAAATGGACTCATATAATGAACCCCCACCGATGCATTGCCTGGTTTCAACATTGACTTTCTGCCATTCTGGAGCGAAAAGTAATCAGAAACCTGCAGTATGTTTTGGCCATAGATATATAACGTGGCTTACTATGCGGGCTTTTTTGGTTAATTTGGTTTTTCAAATACTATATTACTCAAGAGAGTTCAAGTATTTATGTTGCTTTATGTTACTTATGGCTATTTTGCAAAGGGATAGTAATAGCCTTCAGATTCATCTGTGAACTACCAAATGCCATTGCGTCTGATTTGCCTTTTGGGTTAGTTAGAAAAGGCTGGGAAATCAGACAGAAAGAATTTAGTGTTAAGACCACAAATTGGACCAAAAAATATTGTTGTTCATTTTAAACTATTACGATGATTAAATGGATTTTTTTTTGGGGGGGGGGCTACTGTAGAGAAAACTAAAGGCCTGCTTATCAATCCTCTCATGGGTTCTCTTTTTGGTCTGTTACCAGACTTTCTACATAAAAATAGTCACGTGGCATAGTCTCTTTGTTTGAGGTAACTGGTTGATCATTTACATAGATGTCCTGTGTGTAGCCTTATATTCCTACTTCTGTATGCACTGCATCTGGCTCACCGGCAAAAATTCATCTCCACCCGTCCCCATGCAGTTGATCCCCTTTCACCCATCTTGGCCTCCCCATCACCCCATCCCGCCTGGGAACCACTACGCTGTTCTCTGGATCTATATCTTTAGGTTTGGTTTGGTTTGTTCGTCTTTTTCTTTCTTATTTTTTGGTTGTTCTTTGTTTTTTATATTCATGTATGAGTGAGATCATATGGTATTTGTCTTTCCCTATCTGACATATTTCACTAAGAATACTAACCTCAAGGTCCATCCATGTTGCTATAATTGGCAAGATTTCATCTTTCTTATAGCAGATTAGTATTCCATTGTGCGTGTGTGTGTGTGTGTGTGTGTGTGTATCACATCTTTATCCATTCATCCACTGATGGGCCCTTAGGTTGTTTCCATATATTGGCTCTTATAAATAATGCTGCTATGAACATAGGGGTCCATGTTTCTTTGGGAGTTAGTATTTTTGTATTCTTGGATAATTACTCAGAAGTGGGATAGCTGGATTGTATGGGAGTTCTGTTCTTAATATTTCGAGGAACCTCGATTCTGTTTCCCATAGTGGCTGTACCAATTTACATTCCTGTCAGCAGTGTATGGGGGTTCCCCTTTCTCCATATCCTCTCTAACACTTATTATCTCTTGCCTTTTTGATAACAGCCATTCTAACAGGCATGCGGTAATATCTCATTGTGGTTTTGATTTGTATTTCCTTAATAATTAACAATGTGGAACATCTTTTCATGTACTTGTTAGCCATCTGTTTGTCTTCTTTGGAAAAATGTCTATTAAGCGCCTCTGCGTATTTTTAAATTGGGTTGTTTTCCTTTTTTGTTGAGTTGTATATGAGTATACTGTGTAAGTTGTATGTCTTTGTATATTTTGGATATTAACCCCTGATCAGATACATGATTTGCAAATACATTTTCCCATTCAGTAGGTCGTCTTCATTTTGTTGATGGTTTCTTTTGCTGTGGAGAACCCTTTCGGTTGGATGTAGTCCCATTTGTTTATTTTTGCTTTTGTTTCTCTTGCCTGAGGAGGCATATCTAGAAAGATATTGCTAAAGACTGGTGTCGGAGAGCATACCACCTAGTTTTCTTCTAGAAGTTATACGGTTTCAAGTTTTACATTCCAGTCTTCAATCCATTTTAAGTTGGTTTTTGTACGTGGTGGGAGATAATGGTCTACTTCCAGAGTTTTTTTGCATGTGGCTGTATGTACAGTTTTTCCCACACCTTTTTTTTTTGGTCTTTTTTTGTTTGTTTGTTTTTTGCCATTTCTAGGGCCGCTTCTGCGCTTCTGCGGCATATGGAGGTTCCCAGGCTAGGGTCTAATCAGAGCTGTAGCAGCCAGCCTATACCAGAGCCACAGCAACACTGGATCCGAGCCGCATCTGCAACCTACACCACAGCTCACAGCAATGTCAGATCTGAGCCATGTCTGTGACCTGCACCACAGCTCATGGCAACGCTGGATCCTTGACCCACTGAGTGACGCCAGGGGTCAAACCCACAACCTCATGGTTCCTAGTCAGATTCGTTAACTACTCCTCCCACACCATTTTTGAAGAGACTGTCCTTTCTCCATTTTATGTTCTTTGCTCCTTTGATTTAATTTACAGATATGTGTGTATGTAAATATATGTCCACATATCTGTGGGTTTATTTCTGGGCTCTCAAGTCTGTTCTATTGACCTATTTATCTGTTTTTCTCCCAGAACCATGCTGTTTTGATTATTTTGGCTTTGTAAGGTAGTTTGAAATCTATACCTCCAGCTTTGTTCTTTTTTCTCAGGATTGTGTGGGCTATTAGGGCTCTTTCATGGGAGGTTGCTGATTACTATTTCAATCTGTTTTAGTAATTGGTCTATTCAGATTTTCTATTTTTTCATGATTCAGTCTTGGTTGTAAGATTATGATTCTAAGTGTTTGTCTACTTCTTCTAGGTTGCCCAATTTGTTGCTGTATAACTTTCACAATATTCTCTTGTAGTCCTTTGTATTTCTGTGGTGTTTGTTGTTATTTATCCTTTTTTGTTTCTGATTTTATTTATCAGGGCCTTCTGTCTTTTTTTTCTTACTGAGTGTATCTAAAGGCTTGTTAATTTTATCTTTTCCAAGAACCAGCTCTTAATTTCATTGATCTTTTCTATTGTCTTTTTTAGTTTCTATTTTATTTATTTCTAATCTGATCTTTATTATTTTCTTCCTTCTACTAGCCTTGGACTTTGTTCTTCTTTTTCTAGTTCCTTTAGGTGTGAGGTTAGATTGTTTGAGATTTTTCTTGTTTCTTGAAGTAGGCCTTATGTCATCGTCTTAAGTTCAGAAAAGATGTACAGTATAGCTGTCTATTTTCATTTTGAAACAAAAATAAAGATGATGTCATTTAGCATTGAATTCAACTCATGATTCTTACTCTTTCATATTTAACTGATACCTGAGTAAATATTGACATATTTACATCTACCTATGTGCACAGTGGTCCTACTTTATGATCCTGTAACTAAGGTGTTTAAACATGTCTTTGGCATCTTTTAAATTTGATAATCCAGCTTTTAGTTTGTGATTTTCTCATGTGGGTACTTCTCAATTTTTCTGTTTTCCATATTGCCTATTATGACATGATCCAATGTTGTAACTACTAATAGTCTACTCTTGAATTCAAGTCTTGTAGATTAATTGTTTGGGCAAACTCCCAGAGTAAACTCCCAGAGTGAACATGACCTTGGAGAGAGAGATGGAGAGACAGCCTTTCATTATCCCTGCTGTGAGCTCGTGGGCACGCATTGCTCTGGAGACATACGGGCTTCCAGGGCTACTTGATGGGAAAACCAGAACCTAAATAGCAGCTTTAGCAGCAGAATACCCAAGGTCAAGTTCTAGCTCTGCCCCTGATCTCTGGGGCTGGGAGAACAACGTTGGAATTTATTCTGCCTTTTTTTTTTCCTATGTGTGCTGTGTGGAGATAGTATCAAATATTGAAAAATAAATACTCTCTGTTCTTCAGATGGGAACTTGATATTCTTTTCAAAAGAATGGGGAAGAACACTCAAGGGATTGTTAGTTCCACAGCTCGCTCTCTCGCAATACCCATTTGGTGTAAAAGAGGTTATTGTACCCTGGGATAATTGCTGGGGGTGATTTCAGCAGGTCAGGTTGGCCCCAGCTTGATAGAAAGTTAAGTTACATTCTTCAGTGTTAACCTTGGTGCTTACGTTCAGTAACGTGGTTTTTCACTTTTCAAATTCTTTTGTCTTTGTTTTCAGTCGGTCACAGAAAAAGATGCAGATGGTTTCAAATATCTCCTTTTTCGCCATGTTTGTTATGTACTTCTTGACTGCCATTTTTGGTTACTTGACATTCTATGGTAAGTAACTTGTGTCCGTACATAAATATAGGTAGTAGTGAGTACATCAGTAGAAATTAATATCAAAATAACTTTTAACATGATAGTGCAAAAAAGCCACGAATCGGTCCATTGATTTTTTTTTTTTTCCATTTTTGCCTTCTCCCCCCCTCCCCCGAGCATATGGAGTTTTGGGACCAGGGATTAGATCCAAGCCACAGGCCTGACCCAAGCCACAGCTTTGGCAATGCCAGATCCTTAACCCACTGTGCCTTGTCCCAGTGCTCCCAAGATGCTGTCCATCCCCTCCGACCACAGTGGGAACTCCTGTCCATTGATTTTGCCAGTCTTTTCTTCTATTTAAAGTAAATGGCAATGGTTCCTTTACCTCTTTATGCAGACTGCACAAGAATAATTACTGAAGAGTTCCTATTGTAGCTCAGCAGGTTAAGAACCAGACATGGTGTCCATGAGGATGTGGTTTGATCCCTGGCTTTGATCAGTGGGTTAAGGATCCGTTGTTGCCAAAAGCTGCAACACAGGTCTCAAATGAAGCTTGGAGGCTGCAGCATAGACCAGCAGCTACGGCTTCTATTGGACCCCTAGCCTTGGATCTTCCATATGCTGCAGGTGCTGCCCTGAAAAGGAAAAAATAAGAGAGTAATTACAGAAACAACATACTGAATTTTTTTCTAATACTGACCTTAAAAAAAATTGCATTTTGTAAGCATGCCACCTTTACTGAGGAGAGTTTAAAACTGTATCAGAGAAGGTTTTCCTAATTGCTGTTGCAAACTGGGTCAGATTCCATTAATAGAAAAGAGAGACAGAGACAGATTTTGAAAGTGAGAAAGAGTGTGCTACACTCGTGACACTCCGCGTTAATTAAAAATAAAACACCTGAGATTGTTCAGCAGAAGGTGGAGCCTTGTAATGATTTGCAGGAATGATATAGAAAGTTAAAAGAAGTGAAATCTGAAAAAGAACAAGATTTCCTTTATAATTTTTATTGACCCTGTATGCATAGTTTACCTTCTTTTTCTCCTTCTTCATTCTCTTCTGTCAGTCATCCTGCAGTTTTATATCACATCTTTCATTATCTTTATAATTTGGGACCAGATTTAAATTTAAGTACATATAGTTCATATTCTCTATTAAATAACATTTCTCGGGGGCATTTTTTTTTCATGAACACAAATGTCTCAAAATTTAAACACATTTAGGTGATTAATTGAGCCTGGAGAGAAAGGCTACGCTGATTATACAGTTGTATTGGAACCATTTTCACAAGCAATGAAGAATAGCATTGTCTAATGAATTCATAAATACAACATTTAGTTCCTGCAGAAAGAGGGTTTTCCTAAGGTTCTTGCAGAGTTGCCGGGCTTGGGGTGGATAAAGAGAGGCGGGAGAGACAGAGAGCCTCCTGTTAGTTGAACAGTCTCACCGTTATCTTATTCAAGCTATGCTTTTTCTTTGTGAATCAATTTTTTTTCCCACACAGAACACCAAACCCTTTCAGCTATTTTTAAAAGGTTATGAATTTTGCATCAAGGAAATTATAACTAAGGAGATTTTTATTATACCCGAGGCTCCTTTTTCTAAAACTTGAGACCAGTCTATGGCCCAGACTAGAGCTAGACTTCCACACCCTGCACCTTGAGACCCCTTGTCAAAGGCGTGAGCATTTTCTGGCTCTCGGCGGCTGCCTTTTTAGCTTTGGTTGCCTTCGAAACGATACTTTCCGAAGTTCAACTTTCTGAGTTGAGAAAAATTCCAAGTATATAAGCTAAATATATACATATGCATTTATTTTTAATGAGAAAAACATACCTGGGAGAGAAGAATGATATCCTTGAGGTGGTCAGGTTTCAGGAGCACTCCTGCTGCTTGGAAGCTGAGTTATAAGAGGAGAGTTGGAAAGGGGTTCCGAGTGGCCTGCGGTCCACGCCGCCAGACCGACCCTTTGACATCGTTTGCCGAGTGGCACCAAGTAGGGGAGGATCTAGATGAAGAAGCGCTTTGTGCTTCAACCATAGGTCTTTTTAATCCCAACTTACGCCAAGGTTTAGTTTAGTGTAACTTAAGCTTTTGCCACTCTGTGTGATTTGTACTGTACATTCCTTTTCATGAAAGGTCTGTGTGGGGCTCGTCTCACGCAGGGGATTTTTCTTTTCAGCTTGATCAATTGTTTAACAGACATTTCAACACCCAGAACGCTACTTTCCTTGCCCTCTAGTTTATAAATTCTTTGTGGCTGAGAAAAACCGTCATTCCGTGATGTGCTTTTGCCTCGTGTTAATAGCCTCTTACTTTCCCGTCATTTTAGACAACGTGCACTCGGACCTCCTTCACAAGTACCAGAGTAAAGATGACATCCTCATCCTGACCGTGCGGCTGGCTGTCATTGTCGCTGTCATCCTCACAGTGCCGGTGTTATTCTTCACAGTGAGTAAAGGGCCTCGGTGCCATCTGAGAAAAGCCAAGGTCTCCTCTCTCCGGCTGCTTTCAGGAGCCACTTGGCAGAGCAAGCCTGCTGCAGGGAACTCCCCTGCATCATTGTGTCTGCATCAGGGAAAGACGCCAAGACTCTTGGGAAAGAAAGTGGGATCAGTGAGTTAGGGTAGCCTTCCGATGGGATGAATCTTTTTTTTTTTTTTTTTTTCCTTTTTACGCCCGCACCTGTGGCATATGGAAGGTCCTGGGCTAGGGGTCGAATCGGAGCTGCAGCTGCTAGACTACACCACAGCCACAACAGTGCAGAATCCGAGCCTCATCTGTGACTTGTGTATCAGCTTATGGCAAGGCTGGATCCTTAACCTACTGAGGTAAGGCCAGGGATCAAACCCACATCCTCATGGAGACAACACTGGGGACTTACTCTGCTGAGCCATAACAAGAACCTGATGGGATGAGTCTTAATTCAAATTAATCTGTCCCTCTTCTTCTTCTCTTTTTTTTGGCTGCATCCAAAGCATGGGGAAGTTCTGGGGCCAGGGATCGAACCCACAGCACAGCTGAGACCCGAGCCACTGCAATTATCCTAAACACTGGATCCTTAACCTGTGGCACCCTCAAGGAACTCCATTCTGTCCCTCTCCTTCTCAGAGAAATGTAGATAGACTGTTGGCATCTCAGTCATCCATGAAAGGAGAAGGTAAAAGGACCAGAAGAGAACATTCAGTCTTAGATGAGACAAATTATCCCCCCACAAAAGAAAACTACCTATTCGTAAAGAGAAAGACTTTCCGTCTTAAGTCAAGCCCCCTGCTTCCCAAACTGTTAAGCTATCTGTAAATTCACTAGGTATGGAGCTCCCGCTGTGGTGCAGTGGGTTGGCGGTGTCTCTGGAGCCCTGGGATGTAGGTTCAGTCCCCGGCCCAGCACAGCAAGTTAATGATCTGGCATTGCATAGGTCACAGCTGAAGCTCAGACCTGATCCCTGGCCCAGGAACTCCATATGCTGGGTGGCAGCTAAAAAAGAAAACTAAGTAAATAAAAAGAAATTCACCAGGTTTGAAAAACATGTCCCAAGTGCCTGTACACCGACTCTGTCAGCCACTCTGTGGAGCAGTGTGACGGCCTGCTATGGGCTTTACAGAATCTGTTCTCTTCCTGCAGGTTCGTTCATCTTTATTTGAACTGGCTAAGAAGACAAAGTTTCACCTATGTCGTCATGTCTTGGTGACCTTCATTCTCTTGGTTATTATCAACTTGCTGGTGATCTTCATACCCACAATGAAGGATATTTTTGGAGTCGTAGGTATGGCTTTCAGACTTGACGCTTATTTTACGATGGCTGTGTAGGAAGCTAAAGTTTCACGATAACAACCGCAAGTTTTTTTTTTTTTTATTTTTCAGGAGTTACATCTGCTAATATGCTTATTTTCATTCTTCCTTCATCTCTTTATTTAAAAATCACAAGCCAGGATGGAGATAAAGGAACTCAGCGAATTTGGGTATGTCTCATGCCAGCCACTGTCATTTTTCTGATGAGTTTTTCATTGGAATATGCCAAATAAAGAGTCCATCTCCACTATCTAACACTACTTTTTAGTGACCTCGAGAGGATGTGGCAGTCCTAGTGTTTGCCCATTTGGGAAATTTCAAGGATCATATCAGAACCTTGCTCATTCCTTGGAAGTACCTTTTCACGTTTGGCTCTTACTGTGCCTTAGCTTTTGCTCTGAGGGGGGAGGCACGGCCAGCTGAGAGATTAGCCATTTGTCATCCTGTATCTCTATAGGCTGATGCCTTGTCTTTAGCAAGATTTGATGTGGAAAGGGGCTCAGAGATTTTAGGCAGTACACCGGGTTCTGTACCATTCCTGGTCATGTAACTCCATCCTGCAGTCCAGGGAACACGTGCTGCCTTCTGCTGAGTAAGTGGAAAGAGTCTTTTTAGGATTTGACAGGAATGCTTTGCAGCAACAGGCTTGGATTCACAAACTACCTTTCTATATTGGGATTCTTGTTCCCAGGGCTGGTGAAGTTCAAGGGCATCTTGAAGGTGGTGCACTTGGAGGCGGTGAGGGAAGGAGGGGTGAAGTGGCTGCTACCTGAGTACCTTCTAGAGCACCATTATGTTTGGCCTCGGAGCAGGCTTCCCAGCTGCCCTCCCAGGTAGTAAGCACGCCAACCTGACACGTTGCCTGAGTCAACAGACCCAGATGAGAGACAGGCACGGGCAACCATCCCTGTGTCTTTAGGAAAAGCAGTGTGGAGGCTGGTAGAGTATCTGCTTCCCCCAGCAGGATTATCCGTAAAGCCATAAATCCCCTCGTCCTTCTAAATCTGACCAGGAAGGGCTTCTCGAGGACAGAGAGGAGGGAGGAGCCAGTCTGGCAGAGCGGTGAACTAAGATTAAATCTGACAGTGGTGGAGACCTATTCTATCGCCCATGAATTCTCTGGGCCTCTCCCACCCTGCCCCCTGTTTAAAACTGGTCAGAGGATCTAGCACATAGCCTTAGACAAGGGACCCGGTCTTCCCCAATTCCACCTCTAGCCTGGGAACTTCCATGTGCTGTGGGTGTGGCATATTGGGGGAAAAAAAAGTGCTGTGAAGCTACCTAGCAGGCAGTAGAACAGATTCACTCTTGGGTGACCATGAAGTCAAAGAACAGAATGCAGAGGATGGTTCTGCATAGCTGGTTTTTCTTAGTTTCCCATCCTTGGAGAATCAGAGGCACAGGATTTTAGAAAGATTGAGCAGTGGTTGTAACAAACTCCACATACAAGGGGACACAAAGGGAGAGGGGGAGCATAGCCATTTTTTCCCAGGTGTACGTGGGCAATGTCTGCTCTGCTGCAAATAACCCTTCTTGCTTTTCTGTTGCTCCAGGCTGCCCTTTTCTTGGGTCTGGGGGTGTTGTTTTCTCTGGTCAGCATTCCGCTGGTCATCTACGACTGGGCCTGCTCATCAAGTAGTGACGAAGGCCACTGAGACCAGCTGAGAAAAGGAAACAGTCAAATTACCGCACATCTGCAACCCCTCATCACTTCCTTGGCAAGTTTACAGAAGCAAACAGAAATTTATAAGATACAAAACAGATTAACACGTTGGTATTGAAACAGAGACCTGTTTCTAAAATGGTTCATGTCCCTCCAAGATTTGGGATCAATTTTAAGGATTGTGGACTTTCTTTTTCCAAATTTCATGGCATCATATTTTCCAGTACTTTTCACAGTCGGTTATTTTTCACTCTATGTGTTTTGTGATTTCATCGTCTCTTAGAACTTTGAAAACATGATCATCAATCATGTTTACTTATCATACATCCAGATTCTGAAATAATTTTCCTACTGATGTTCAGCTTACAATAGCTGTACCTTTTTAGAAGAGAAAAGTATCTTGAATTGTATATATTTATTTTGCTTTACAGAAAAAAAAAATGGTTTCGTAAATAATTTGCCTATTTTGGTTAACATAGCACACAGGGATAATCACGTGAGAGTCACAGGGCGCGTGCCTGGCCTGGATCAGTGGCTGTTCAGTATTTGAGGCAGCCCTGATCATGTGGCGGCTGAGCCTCAGCCACCCATGGCCTCGCCGTCCCTTCATCCTGCTCCAGCAAGAGACCTTCCCTGGCGCATGTTCTCAGCAGGGAAAGGGATGGAAATGATTCTTACCTTGGGAAACATACGAAACTATACATCCGAGAGATCTCGCAGACGGAGTCTGTTTCCCTTTTGGCAGTTTGTGTCAAAGTTGCTCTCGTCTGAGTCAGCTTCTGTTGGGGAAGACCTCTGCCACTTCGGTAACGAGTTGAGAAGCAAGGGTCCTGCAAAAAGATTGTCCCAAATGCCTAAAATTCCTCTGATGCAGACCGCCTTCAGCCTACATCTGTATTGTTGAAGGGGGAGGGGGGAGCAGTTTCTTAATTTAAAACCCAGCTGCTTGTACTCATGGCCACCAGCTTTTTGCACAGAGAATAATGTGTGTCTAACCAAGGGGGAGCTAGGGTAAGTAATTCCTGTTTTATATTGGGTACTTGGGGGCAGGGATCTTTAAAAGACTTGTTTTATATCTACCAATTTAGGTTATTACAAATGTAAGATTTTGTAGTTTTAAATAAGCCTCATTCCTATTTCTTCTCCATCAGCCATCCATCAGGCTTGAAAAAAGTAAAAGAACCCTCAGAGACGGTCTTTGAGGAGAAGGTGTGATTCCGAGGTACACACGGCACACATCACCGCGTACCTTTTTTCTCCCTTCTTTGGTCCTAGTCCGGGGTGGGCTGTTACTGCCTGCCTGATGTGACCCACATTGGAAGACAGGGGCGCCCCACACTCTCCTCCAGCCCCTCTCTTAAAGTGGGTGAAGGGAACTACAGAGAGACTGGAAAAGAGGAGAGTTTGGGACAAGGTGGTTTGGAAAGGATCAGGGGACAGCACCCACCACCACTAAGCTGGGCCATCACCTGTGATTTCCTTGTCCATGTGGCACCACGTGTGTGCCCCAGGAGCTGGCCGCTTGAGACAGGGCTTGTGTGTTATCCACATCCTGGTTGAATGTCGCAAACATAGAAGTTCACTGTGCCCAGATTTCTTATCCAGAGATAAGTGGCCTCTAACCACAGACTCTTGGCAGAGTTTCTAGGCCCTCAGCTCTGGGCTCGGTTCCTCCCCCACTTGCCAGGAGTAACATGGAACCCTCTGCTCCTCTTTACAAGCTAGTGTCCCTTCAAAACAGCAGGCATCAGAGCACTTTGAGCCTCTTGGGGGAAAAGGAAAAGTTATTTCTTGCATTTATTGGTAGGATCATCATAGCTTTTAGTGTAATGCTCCAGAAGTACATCCACATTAGGTCAGAATTTGAGTATTTAGATATGAGTATCTACCTGTATATGAATTCCTAACCCAGGAAAATCCGCAGCCATCTCTGTCCTTCTCAGCAGTGTCTTCCAGTTAGTTGAGCACAAAGAGAAGCTGAACAAAAGAAATTGGCTGGCCTGCTGAGCTTGTCTGGGGCACCAGATAATGAAATAGCCAGATAGCAGGCGACCCTCTGTTAAAAAAAAAAAAAAAAAAAGCCACAGATTTAGTTTGCAAGCTGTATTATGCTACTTTCTGTTTTCTCTATTAATTTATAACAATTCATTTTACACTCACAAAGTCAGTGAGTTTAGAAGATTATCATTAACTCTTGGGATGTGTAGTGATATTTTTAGATCTCTGGATTTTATGTGTCAGGGCATGGATTTTTTTTTTTTTTTTTTTTTTTTAGGGCCACACCTGCAGCATATGGAAGTTCCCATGCTAGGGGTTGAATGAGAGCTGCAGCTGCTGGCTTGGAGTTCCCATTGTGGCTCAGCGGGTTGAGAACCCAACTAGTATCCATGAGGATGTGGTTTACATCCCCTGGCCTCACTCGGTGGGTTGAGGATCCAGCGTTGTCACAAGCTGCGGTGTAGGCCACCGATGTGGCTCAGATCTGCTGTGGCTGTGGCTGTGGCATAGGTAGGCAGCTGCAGCTCTGATTCAACCCCTAGCCTGGGAACTTCCATATGTTGCAGGTACAGCCCGAAGAAAAAGAAAAAAATTATATATAGATATTTAGAGGAGGTGCATTGTTGACATCTGTGATACGACAGGTTTTCAAAATCTTCTCTGTATGTTTATCTGAGTTTATTGCTGACTGGATATAATAGATCCTACTGTAGTTTGTCAAATATCACTGATTAGTTACATCATGGGTTCGGGAATGAGCTCTAAAAGTGTATTGCTCTTACTCTTCTTGTTCAGAATAGAGAACCTGTAGCCAAAAATATATGTACCACAGTTGTTAGGTAGAATTTAAGTAACACAGTCAAGAGCTGTAGTTTTTCTGCTAAATGAGTAGCTTGCCAGATACTTTCCCTTAGCTCCTGGGGCCACATGTTTTCCTTTGGTCGAAAGGATCTCAACACGAGGGAACAGTGCCAGCTGCACCCTTGGAATAAGAATGGTTCTCTAGTTATAATAACACAGCATACTGTAAATCCCTAATTTCCTTCATGTTGCTTTTCAGAAATGGGGGTAGTAGTAAGGTCTGAACAGGAAATCGAGTCTTGTTAAGCATGGGTCGTCCCCAGTTTATAAGCAGAGCCTATCGCAAAACCCTGTCTGTTGGTGGTTTGCATCCTGGAATGTAATTTTCCTTTAGAAACCAGGTTATACGTGGAGGTCAGGCCCCCCAGACCAGCTAGGAGAGCCGAACTAAACCCATAGTTGAGCTCAAATAAGATAATATAACAATATTGCTAAAGAACCTAAACACTAAATATAATGGTTTCTAGGGGGTATTTGCTCAAACTTGCCAAGACTCCATCACTCTTACTGTTTGGTGGAATCTGGATTGCTCACCCCAGACACATACCACTTGCCGGATGGTGGGGCCAAGGTGGCCACCGATTAGAGGTGCTCAGAGTGACGGCAGCTGGGTCTCCCCCGTGTCCAAGGCCACCGGCGACCTTGTGTTAGCAGGAGGGTGAAGGATGATGAGGGGTCCTCTTGTGGGCCAAGAGTATGTCTGTCTTCTCTTCGTCTTATTTCTAAGATTTGGATAATTTAAAAAATATCTCTGGCTAGGCCATCAGGGACATCTGCTGCTACCCTTTTTTTTTGCTTTGGAGTCTCGGGCCGGCCTGCCTGCTTCTATAGGTAGGCTCTTTTGCTCCCAGAGTTCATTTTCTTCCCTCCTGCTACCAAAAAGGATGTCACTGCATAGCTTCTCCCACATGCCCGTCATGGAAGCCAGAACACAGCACTTTTAATGGGTTAGTGCTAGTAAACCCTGCTTTAACTGCCCAGTCATCAAATGGGGGTGAAAAAGCTCTCTACCCACGTTTCCTTTTTTTGCATTTGCAGACCCTGTTGCAAAAGGCATATGTGGGTGATGGCCATGGGGGTTGGGGTGGACAAAGGGCTGTGGTATGGTGTCACAGCATTTCAGAGGACACCTCAGACAGCCCAGTCAAACCTCCAAGCCAGTGGTTCTCAAAGTGGGGATCCCTGGACCAGCACCATCAGCATTACCTGGGAACTTGGTAGAATGCACATTCTTGGGCCCCACCCCAGACCTAATGAAATCAGAGACTCTTGGGTGGAAGCCCAGCAAACCATGCTTTAACAAGCCCTCTTGCTGATCGTGGGGCACGTCAAGTTTTAGAACCTCTCTGAGCCAATTCATCTCTCCTTTTTCTCCCCATTGGTTCCAGAGGATGGTTCCCAGGATTCAAAGGATGAGAAGTGGGGACCAGGATTTCTCCTAGGGAGGGGAGGAAAGGGTCCCCTTCCCACTGGGAATACTGGCCCAGGTGCACAGGTGTAAACGAGGCTGCCTGCCTGTGGGGCTGAGACCTAATGAGATGATGGTTTTGACACCTGTGAAGAAATGAAAGTGAGGTGGTTTGGGTTTTTCCTTTTCTTTTTTGAAAGGAATTAAAAGATACATACCCTTTGTAAATGCAACCTGAGGAGATACAAAGTTCATGTCAGGAGTAAGGTTTCTAGGACGTTTGGGTTCACTGGGTGGTGATCAATCCTGTCTGCCCCTTAAAATGAATGCTCTGCTGCAAGGGCTGCATTGCATAAGGACTGCAAACCTCCGCAAAGACTCGTGCTCAGCTCCATTTCAGCAGATCAGAATGCTACATGGCACATTTCCTGCGGGTGGGGGTGGGCGTGGGGAGGAGGTTGGTGAAGTGATCAGATACTTGATTTTATGCCTTCGTGAAAAAGCCATCAGTTTCTCTCTGTTTATCAGTGTAAGTGGTTTGAGGCTTAGAAGGGGTGTAAACTTTAAGAATGTAATTCCTCCATTCCAGTTCACAGTAGACTTCTCACCACTTTCAGACTATCATTAAACAATGTTAATGAATGTTTTCCTTGGGGATGGCAGATCTGAGAAACTTTTAGCAACAGAGTATAGTTCCTCTAAAACACACAGTGAATTATTTATAATGATCCAAGGCTTTCAGGTACAAATTGGGGGTAGGGTGGCTGACAACTGAAAAATATCTCTAAATCTTAGAAAGTCCTTGGGAAAAAAAAAAAAAACCTGATTCCCAAAGCTCAGACTTTCTTCTTTAGGGTTTCCTTGGAGGAAGGGCTGTGAAACAGGGCCCATCTGTCTACAGGCTTGAATTTGCGTTTTTAAAAGGAAGAATCTATGCAGTTGAGGCTTACTGTAGGAAATAACTTCATTTGTATGTAAATATATTGTAAATAAATAGGCTGTATATTTTTGCAGTTGTTGATCCACACTGAAGTAGAAGATGCTAGTATCTGCCTATTAAGAATAAATGTTTTCATAGATATAAGTGGTTTTGTTTGGGAATTAGAAAAATTTACATTCTCTCCCAGGTAACATAGTTCTCAGTGTAAACTTGGAATCTAAAAATCTTACTTGTTTAGAGAGAGAAATGTCTGAGAAATAGTTGCATTGATCTCTTATACTGGTATTAAGATCAATTATTTAAAAGATAGTCCTCTGAGCTACAAATAATAAACATTTTAGACCCAAATTATTGCCATATAGAAATAGATACACCCCAAATAACGAGTTGTTTCTTCATAAAGCTGCTTCACTGTGAACCCTGATACCACTACACAGTGTTCATGAAAACAGAAGTTGGGGAAGAGAATGGTTTTGTTTTTCAAAATGGAATTGCTGCATTTCCCAAACTTTGGGATCTCGAAAGGGGGAGAAAGACCTGAACATTAACTATGAGCACAAATTTGACAGAAATAAAGAAAGAAAGAGAAAGAAAGAAAAAGAAAGAAAGAACCATCATTTTACCAAGCTTTTGAAAGTCTTGCATGGTTGCCTTTTCTTTTCAGCGTCGACGCCAACACAGACTGTCTTAAGCAATTTTTTTTCCCAAAACACTTGAATCTTGACTGTTGGTACGTAATCTGCTAATCTGCTTTCTAGACTCTGGTGTACATTAGACTTCATCTGAGTCCAGTACATGTAGAACACCACGGTGTTATTCATGTAAAAACCTTGTAAATGAATTTCAGATGGGTGACTTATGTGAATCACAAGTCACGAAACTTTGCTATTCATGATTAATCAAATACATAGAGTTTTTTTTTTTTCTAGGATGTGGTGTAAATAAAGACATGTAAGAAGTTCTGTTCTATAACTACACTGTTAACATAGTTTTTAAACATTAAAAATGTGAAATAAAAGTATTTATGAATTTTTGTGGTCACTCTTTTGGGGTGCAGTACTAAACATGGGGGTATTTGGGTACTTCCTATATATACTATTTGGGATTGTTGGACACCAAGAGTTCATGGAACCTTATATATACAAGTGCCCAAATTTTTAAAAATAGTTCCCATAGAGAACTACTTATAAATGATCAACAGGGGCCTGCTGTGGAAGACAGGGAAATCTATTCAGTATTCCGTGATCATCTATATGGGAGTGTATGTATGTATATATATATAAAATACTAAATCACTTTGCTGTACAGGAGAAATTAAGGCCACATTGTAAGTCAACTATACTTCAATAAAATAAAGAATTTTTTAAATAAAAAAATTTTAAAAAGAAATATCATCTTTCTCCATCCTTCACAATCAGAGGAGGTTGAACATAGTATTTTCTTCTTAAATTCAGACCCACCTTTAGGAATACCAATCTCTGTGCTTTGTTGTAGGACGGACACTAGTCTTCCTCTGCCCACACTGCAGCCGCCCCCAAAGAGGAAAATCCTAACGGTTTGAGGATTTTCTCAGGGAACGACTGAGGGGAAAACTCCTGCAGCTGGGTTTTTCCCTTGTTGGTCACTGGCCCCTCCCCTGTTACCTTAGGGAAATTTTATCAGACCAAGATGGCAAGATGGCTATAGTCTGACATCCAAGATCTTCTGTGGATAAGACTAGTGCACAAACAACCTGGGCCCTTCACGGTGTGGCTGTGCCTGAGGCTGCTCTTGACTGTCCTTGGGCTGCCCGAGGAGAAAGTCCATTCTGCAGGACCCCACGGTGGAAATTTGGGGCACAGGAGTTCAAGCTGTGGACTCGAACTTCATTAGCAGTACGGCTAATACTGTTATCCTTATGTGCTTCCTGTTTCTTTCTTCTTTTTAGGGCTGCATCTGCAGCAGAAGAAGTTCTGGGCTAAGGGTCGAATCAGAGCTGCAGCTGCCGGCCTACGCCACAGCCACGGCAACACTGGATCTCAGCCACATCTGCAACCTGCACCAGAGCTTTCAGTAACGCCAGATCCTTAACCCGCGGAGCGAGGCCAGGGATCGAACCTGCAACCTCATGGATGCTAGTCGGGTTCGTCAACCACTGAGCCATGATGGGAACTCCCTGTTTCCGTTTCTTAATTGATCAAAACTCCAGGGACAAAGGGTGTGAGTCATTACCTAAGAGGTTGTAAAAGTGCATCCATCCAAAAGGCTTGAGAACATGAGTAGGTTTTGTTTGAACAAAAGGTCTAGCTGTGCTGTGCTTTTGATGGTTCTGCCTTCTTCCACCACCACTCCATGAGTGTCTGCCAATCCTATTCTGCCCTGTTTCACATATTATTGTCTGGGTGTGTTATTCTCCCCTTCCAAAATGGAATAAACTATGGACTTAATGATTTGCTTTGCAACTCAGAAGACCTGCTTGCTCACCTTCTGCATTTATAATTAGGTCCTGTCTGTTTAGGATAGTCTGGAAGGGATTGATGAGGCCCAAATAACTGGGCCAATTTTTTGTGTATCAATGTCTTATCTTTTATTAAGTTTCAGACTAATCCACATTGGCAGAACAGTCTGTGCTTTGGTAGGGTCAGTGCCACATCAAAATAACCTGCCAAATTATCAAAACGTATTCTAAAGCAACAGCACTTAAAACATTTATACTGATGTAGAAATAAAGAGATCATAACAGAGAACACAAATAACACCAGGAAAGCAGCTTTTCAAATTAAAGGGGAAAATAAGGATTACTCAATAAATGGTGAGAAAATGACTAGCGCTTTTTTTTTTGTCTTTTTTTAGGGCCACACCACATGATATAGAGGTTCCCAAGCTAGGGGTCAAATCGGAGCTTAGCCACCAGCCTACACACACAGCCACAGCAACACCAGATCCAAGCCATGTCTGTGACCTACACCACAGCTCATGGCAATGCCAGATCCTTAACCCACTGAGCAAGGCCAGGGATCAAATCTGTATCCTCATGGATACTAGTCAGATTCGTTTCTGCTGAGCCACGATGGGAACTCCATGACTAACTTTTTGAATAAAGCTAGATCCCTGTATTGCCCCTTGTATCTAAAAAAGCTCAAATACATTGACAACTTTAAAACACATGGGCAAATATGTCTATTTTTTTCAAATGTAGAAATATGACTCATATACAGTAGTCATATGTCAAAATTTTAATCTAGTTCATTTAAAAAAAATTTTATGGCCACACCCACAGCATATGGAAGTTCCCAGGCCAAGGATCGAATCCAAGCCACAGCTATGGCAATGCTGGATCCTTCAACACTCCGCACCAGGCAAGGGATTGAACCTGCATCTCTGCAGTGACCCGAGCTGCTGCAGTCAGATTCTTAACTCACTGTGCCATGGCAGGGATTGCAACCTAGCTCATTATTAATGAAGGACAAGTAAGATGTTTTTAAATGGTACAAAGGAGAATTTAAAGAAGAGACACATGTACGAGAAATCAGGGAGGCTGAAATGAATTTGCTCAAATGCAAATTAGATGCAAAACTGGCTGTCTCCACAGGGGGAAATCAACCACATCTCCATCAGACAGAATACATTTGCTTCTCTGATCATATCTATCTCTATTAGTTTCTTACAATTTACAGGGTTATAAAATAGCTCAAAGGCCAAAAATTTGCTAAATTCATACAGAATCAGATCACTCAGAAGGGACATTTAGTATTACACAGATAATGTGCTCAGTAATTTTTTTTTTCCCCTTTCAAATTTTTCTAATTCTCTCCAATTTTCCTAGTAACTTCCTCCTTTTCAGCCATAAACATCTCAAAGATTATTCTTGGTCATAAAAAAATGGCTGCTCTCATTAGGTGTGGCCTGATAATTTGCATAGGTGCAGCAAGTGCTAATTAACCACATAAGCTTCCTTGGGCTTGCTTCCAATTCCAGTGCCATGCAGTATTGAGTGGCTATAAGAGCACAGATTTGCACTTAAAAATGTCTCTAGGTGTTCCCTGGTGGCCTAGTGGCTAAGGATTTGGCATTACCACTGCCGTGGCTCTGGTCACTTGTGTGGTGCAGGTTCAGTCCCTGGCCTCAGAACTTCCACATGCTGAGAGCACAGCTCCCCCCACCAAATGTCTCTATTATTTGCCCCTTCCAGGCTAGGAATCAAGCCCAAGAGACTCCATCACATTTCACCTGCACTGTCAGTAATTTGGATGAATTACTCTCCGAGTTCCCCCCAAATTTGCTAAGGTTCTTGGCCTCCCAGGAAGTGTCCTTTCTTACCATCTATAAGGATGGTACTATGTCAGCTTTACCAGGAAGGTTTTGTAGGCATTGGCTTTTTAAATAAAATCAACCTCTATTTCTTAGAGGTGTTTGATATAATTGATTAAATGAGCATCATCACAAGTATAAGTTTCAAGGAATTGATATACAATTTTCTTTCTAATTATATATTGTTAGAAAGGAAGCTACGCAAATAACTATACTGCTTTACAAAAGTAAAAGAACTCAGAACTTTCAAATTTGGGGATGGAGGGAAGTTCCGTGAGCTTAACTTCACCTTACAAAAGCAGAGGCTCCTGAATTATTGTAGATCACAGAGAGCTTGAGAGAGAAATGGCCTCCTTATATATCCAGAAAATAGAGCATTAAAACAGCGTCAACATGACCACAGTAAAATTTCCCTCATTAGCTGATTCCATCCCTTGTAACTCTGTTCTGCTGGATGTCAGGTTAACATTCTGCTTTCATAAAAGTTGTCTGATTCTGGACTAAAAAGAGTCATCTAAATGCACATGTACTCCACAGATACACCTTGACAGTGACTTAAGTAATGTCATCTCAGAAGCTTGTACCCAAGAGTCTATTTTTGAAGTGTCAGTAGTTCAACATACTTGGCAGAGTCTTTTCCCATGAAACTCTGGGCCTATGTGTCTTTGCCAAAGAACCAGATTTTGGCCTGTAGCTTATAGCAGGGCCTCAGGCAAGTTTCAAGAAGCAGAGAGCCTATTGGATAATAAGACTGGAAGGGTGTGGTTAATTTACTAGATAAATAATAGTTACTATTCTGTCATAGGTATCCTTCCAGATAACCTCAGAGAGCTGTGTAGTGTTTCACTGAACGGATATCCACTAATCTTTTGTGCCTATTTCAAAGCCTTTCACAGATTTCCTGTCACTGTCTGTACATCTATAGCTCATATTATATATCTTAGAGAGAGGAAGGCCTTTCCTGGTACAAATGCAGAAGTCAAAGGAAGTAATTGATTTATAAATATTTTAAAACTCTTTATGATTTAGAAAAGTGAAAAAAAAAATCCAAAAATCCAAATGAGAGAAAAAAACACTTGCTACACACAGCTTGCAACTGGTATGAACTGACCCTCAAATTTGAGGTCAAAATTATTCAAAGTATTCCCTTGCTCAGGATTCCCCCCTCTCTCTTCCTTGATACTCCTACCTCTAATCGGTCCAAGAACCCTTGAGACATTTGACTCTACATAGGCCTGTTTCCAAACTCAAGGCAAATGAGAATTTACTGGCGAATTTAATCAGTTCACAGCAGGTTTCCTTTTCATTGCAGTGCAGCTTCTGTTGCTGCCACACGATGTCACTGTTGAACACTGGCTCAGTGCAGTTTGTGAATTTGCCTGTACTGTGCCAGTGCCCTCCCAGGTCCACAACTCTATGAGGGCTGAAGCCATGAGGGCTGAAGCCATGGAGAAAGGATGACTCATCCATGCTGTGCCGTGGTGACTGCCACCTTGGGAGCTCAAGCAAGGAATACAGTCTGCCACAAGCTTGTTCCCAACGCATGCCCTCCAGGCTGTCTGGCTTAGGCAGGGCTCCAATTAGAGCTGCATGCTGCATCAGAATCAACCCTCTCCTTCCCCTCACCCATAGGCATTTAAACCTACTATTGATGCCATGCCAGATCTCCACTTCATATGTCCCTTGTGGTGAGTTTCCCTTTGGGGAATCTATAGGAAATTTTCTAAAAGTAGTAAAATTCAAAAGGGAAGGTACTGGGGAGGAGAATTAATACTATCTTTATGATGTCTCTGCAAATTTGCCTGACTCTTTCAGTACACCAAGGGATGTTTAGCTTTAGACAGTCATTTTAACCACAAAAATGTTTTAGTTACAGCCTTCCCTTGTGGTGGTGCCTGTCTGTTTTTAAAAGGAGCTATTCCATTGACTTTTTCTTGTTTGGAAGTTACTGTCTTCACAAAGAAGCATCTAGAAGCATCTTAAAGTTCTGCCTACCCAGTCCTTGGCTACATAGCATAGAGCTAATCTCCTTAACAAATCAAAAGCTTTTAAAACTCACTAAGAACAAAAATTAAAATCCTAATAGAAAAATAGGCTACAAGAATGTCAAAACGAGCTATCAGAAAAAGAAATAAATACTTGAAATGATATTCAATCTAACAAGCTAACTCATAAGTAAGTAAATACAATTTGGAACATTTATATACTTTAAATTTTTTTTTTTTTGTCTTTTTGCTATTTCTCGGGCTGCTCCCGCGGCATATGGAGATTCACAGGCTAGGGGTCAGATCGGAGCTGTAGCCTCCGGCCTATGGCAGAGCTACAGCAACGTGAGATCCGAGCCGCATCTGCAACCTAAACCACAGCTCACGGATCGTTAACCCACTGAGCAAGGGCAGGGATCGAACCCACAACCTCATGGTTCCTAGTTGGATTCGTTAACCACTGCGCCATGACGGGAATTCCATACTTTAAAAATTTTACCTTTCATATGAGCAAAGATCAAAATGGTTGCTATTATATTTCTGATAAGAGTGTAAGAAACAGCCACTTTCATGTGCAGCTGATGAGAGCGTAAACTGTTGCAATTTATTTAGAAAGAAGTTTGGCAGTATCTACTAATATTTTAAATGCTCTTAACTTTTGTCCATCAATTCCACATCCGTGGATTTTTCTAACTTGCAAGAAGCTACTAAAAAAAAATGAATAGCATACTCTCAGGTTTTCATCCTGTCTCTTCATCTCAATTCATATTCCTGTCTCTCTCTCTCTCTCTTTTTCTTTTTTTTTAACCGTTTCTGCTGTCCTTTGGGCTGTTTCTTCAACTCTTCTCTTTTCTTATTAGGTTCTTGAACAGCCCTTATGTTAACATTCCCCCCAGTAAACGCAGCCCCACCACTTTTTTCCATATTCAGTCTCCTAGTTGGCCTAGCTCCATATCACAGATAGAAATGAGAGTAATTTCTTGATTTCATGCATCAGAAAAATTTAATTGGTAGGTCCTTGTTCAACCATAGTTTGGTTCTTCATAGCTAGTTCCAAAATGGTCATGGGTAGGTCTTATATACTTTATGAATTTAGGACAGCTTTAAAAAATAATTATTCCAGAGTCTTTCTTCATGCCGATTTAATCATAATCTCTAGTGGCATAGCCAGATATATTTTTTAAATTATCCAAAGCTTAGAAATAAGACAGAGGGAAGACATAATATTGGACTGGGATGTTATTTAGTGGTGCCACCCACAGATGAGTTAATCAGCTAGAGGAATGTACTTCTGTTTGATAGGCTGTGTACTCCAGACTAAAGGTCCAGATTTTGTGAAAAATCTTTAAGCTGTAATATTACAACATACATAATTACATATTGTAATATGTGGCTTTAATGTTATTATGTATTTACATATGTAATTATAATATGCAATTGCATGCCATACGAAATATGTAGCGTTTATATGCAGTGTGTAAATATTAAAAACTGGCATTTTAAAATAGCACGTTAAATGTTAATTTTAGATTTTTGTCTGTTAGAGATGCAGATGATTTCTGCATAGTAAAAATATAACCATGAAAGCTTTGTATTTTAGTAATCTTATTCTATCATCCCCCTTTTTTTTTTTTTCTGTCTTTTTAGGGCCACTCCTGTGACATATGGAAGTTCCCAGGCTAGGGGTCAAATCAGAGCTATAGCTGCTGACCTAAGCCACAGCCACAGCAACTTAGGATCCAAGGTGTATCTGCTAATGACACTACAGCTCATGACAACGCCGGATCCTTAACCCACTGAGCGAGGCCAGGGATCAAACCCACGTCCACATGATCCTAGTCGGTTTGTTACCACTGAGCCATGATGGGAACTCCTTATGATTCCTTCCTAAATGCTAATTAACAGCCAATTCCTCAAAATGCCCTTTATACGGGCATTCGCTATCTTACTTCAGGCTGGCTATGTGGCTTATTTAGAGGTGAAATTCCTGTCTCTGTGATGATTTTTTTTTTTGTCTTTTTGTCTTTTCAGGGCCGCACCCACGGCAAATGGAGGTTCCCAGGCTAGGGGTCTAATCAGAGCTACAGCTGCCAGCCTACACCAGAGCCACAGCAACGTGGGATCCGAGCTGCGTCTTCGACCTACACCACAGCTCACCGAAACGCCAGAACTTTAACCCACTGAGCAAGGCCAGGGATCGAACCCGCAACCTCACGGTTCCTAGTCGGATTCGTTAACCACTGCACCACGACGGGAACTCCTGTGATTTTTTTTTATGTTGCCGAATTCACTGTCCCCCAAGCATGGATTATTTTTTATCTTTGATTCTCAGCCTTATTCACACTATGAACACTCTGGCCAAAAAATAATTTTGATACATTATTTTTGTGAGCACAATGTACCTTAGATGCAGGAAAATATTGCCAAGTCTAATTTTTAAACATATTATGCAGGTCAAATAGAACGCATCTGAGAACACAGGTCTCTGACCACTAGCTGGCAACTGGGAGCAAACAAGGTCTGTATGACTAGCTCAGCACTTGGAAATTGGGCATCAGAGGAAGTATTACACAGTGTCCCTATCTTTTGAGCAGACGGATTTTTTTTTTTTTTGTCTTTTTAGGGCTGCACCTGCAGCATATGGAGGTTCCCAGGCTAGGGGTGGAATTGGAACTGTAGCCACTGGCCACAACCACAGCCACAGCGACACCAGATCCAAGCCGCATCTGCAACCTACACCACAGCTCATGGCAACGGGGGATCCTTAACCCAGTGATTTTTGCTTTTTTGTTGTTGTTGTTGTTGTTTTTCAGATGGCTCTTCTAAGTAGTTTAGGAGCAGTCTTTGCCACCTGGGGGAGCAGCTTACCTTTCACTTTTCAAACATCAGAGTTTATATTTGAGGTAAATGTGTATTTATTTTCCTGTGGAAAAGCATGATGGTTTGGAAGAGCATGAAGGAAGGTGTGAAACCTATTTTTCCTCTGTAGTTTTCAAAGACCCCTTTAGCAGTCAAACTGTGTCCTTATTCTTGGATCTTTGCTCTTAGAGATTTTCAGTGGAGCTCACTCTGATCTGTATGCCTGAGGATTTAGCGTTTCCCCACTTCCTACAGCACATGACCAACAACTGACAGGTGGGCCGCATAAAAGCTTTGGTCATCTTGCATCGTTTGATGCCCAGACTGGAAGTGTGCCTACTATCTGCAGAGCTCCCCTGGGTGACAGAGCAGTTTCCCTTCTGACTGTGCACAATCCCTTGCCAGGCTCCTTCCCTTCCCAGTCCAACTCCCTGACCCCCTGAGGGTTCTTCTTAGTAAATCAAGCCCCTTTGTATCAATAACTGCAACTCTACCATCGCCTCAATTCCATACATCCCACTTTTGACCACCCATCTTCACTCCATCTGTTACCTGAATGGCAACTATCTTTCACCCTCGGATGGTAATTCTTTTGTTTTCTCACTATCCCTCAGGCCCTTAATGTCCTCTCTTCCCATTTAGTGTTTTTGTTTGTTTGTTTTTGTTTTTTTGTGGGGTTTTGTTTTTTTTTTTTTTTTTTGCTTTGTATGGCTGCACCCATGACATATGGGAGTTCCCAGGCTAGCAGTCCGAATCGGAGCTACAGCTGCCAGCCTATACCAGAGCCACAGTAGTGCTGGATCCAAGCCACGTCTGCGACCTACAACACAGCTCACGGCAATGGCAACACCAGATCCTTAACCCACTAAGCAAGACCAGGGATCAGACCTGCGTCCCCATGGATACTAGTCAGGTTCGTTACTGCTGAGCCACAATGGGAAGTCCCCCTCTTCCCATGTGAATCCCGAGAGCAACCACTACAATGACTCTTGCACCCCTGCTTGACTGGCTTGCCCTTTTCCCTTCAGTGTTCTCCTCTGGCAAAAGCACAACGCTGGTCTGATGGAATATTCTTCTCTGCTCCCCCAGACCTTCTCCATCCTTCTCCACTCTGCCCTGTGCACTAGGAGCTGCCCTTGACAGAGGCTTCAATGTGGCTTCCCTATCCTTTAGCTACCAGTTGGGTTTAGCCAATGAGAGGTACTTGCCAGGGAGTGGAGAGCAGAAGAAAGAGAGGTTAGAGGCATTAATCCTCTGCTCCCTGCCAAAAATAAACTGCAAAATGGAAAATGTTTACATCAGAAGCAAACAAGTTTGGACCAATGCTGTTGATAAATCTAAATTGTTCAGAGAGAGATGAAAATAGAATTCAAATTCTTTATTCAATTTCTTTGAAATAGTGGCTCTTCCCTGCTCTGGACAAGAATTGAGCAGCTTGTCCAATGACTGGGAAAGGAGGACTTCCAACCACCTTGCTTGTCTCTGTTAAAGATGTTTCTCCCTCTAAACCCCTTTAAAGACTGGGAGAGGGAGAGCTGGCCCCAGACCCCAGGGCTTGGTGGACATTGAGATGTTAAATCCTGTGCTGAAAATTCCTGGTGATTTAATCAATAATGGGATTTCTGGTGAAATAAAGACAGAGGATTTTGTTGAAAAAACTGAAACAAACACCTGTCAGTCTGCAGTTCAGCAGTGGCTGAGTTTCTTTAAGGCCAGATCGACAGGCGCTTTTCCTGTAGCTGTACTGCTCACAGCATTCTGATGACTATTCCACCACTTGCCCTTTAAATTTATGACTAGGAGCCACAACTGGCCCCTCCTGGCTACAGGTGATCATGTCATTTATATAAAGTTCACTCATTCTCCCACTTTCTCAACTTTTTTTTACACCTTTTCTCTTCTTAAACCCCCAAACCTCACCCCCCTCTTCAATCTCAACAGAGATTTTATTTCCTCCGTCACTGAGAAAACTGCAGCTTCAGGAGAGAATTTCCCCAGACCCACACCATCTCACAAACCCACCAACCAGCATCATCTGTCATAAGCTCAGCTTTTCCGCCTGTTACCACAGATGAACTGTCTGAACTCTCTACAGTGCAAGTCTCTGTACTCGTGGATGGGACCCAACGTCTCTCATCTAATCAAGGACATTGCTCTAGCAATTTTCCTTTGACTCTCCCACACTAGTGCTATTTCTCTCTATTGGATCATTATTATTAGTCATCCTTGTTTATATTTCTCCCATTTAAAAATGAGCCATAAAAACACCTCTCTTAACCCCTCATCAGCAGCTGCCTCTTTTCCTTTCCATTTGTGGCAAGATTCCTAGAAAGAATGGCCTATATTTACTGTCTCCAACAACTTTCCTTCTAGTCCACTTGAACCTGCTTCAATCAGGCTTTATCGTCATTACTCCACCAAAATTGCTTTTGTCAGGTTCACCAATATTCATTACGACGGTCAAACCTGGGACCTTGACTGGTCAGTGGCTTGACCTGTCTCCCCCTCCCTAACACTCTCAAGAATACTCATACTTCATACTACCTCTCGGCTTGCTTTGTCTCTGTTTCTTTTACTATTTGTTTCTCTTCTCTTATCCTCTTTGGAGTGGCCCAGGGATCAGACTTTGAAGCTCTTCTTCATTTACATCTTGATAACCTCAAGCAGTCCCATGTCTTTAAATAAAACCTGTATGTTGATGAGTCCCGTATTTTACATCTCTCCTCAACTCCAAGCTCACATACGCAGGCGCCTGCCTACTCAGCATCTCCTCATGGATGTCTGACGTTTCCAAAACAAATCTATTGATTTCCCCCTATTCTCTAGACTCACTCTGTTCACTGCCTTCCCTCCCTCAGTTGATGTCAACTCCAATCTCCTAGAAGCTCAGACAAAAAAACTGAAGTTATTCTTGACTTTCCCCACCATTATCTCTTATTTTATCCCCTCCTGTGATCCTCCTTACTCAAGCTGTTCTAGCTACCCTGGCTTCCTTACTGTTCTTTGAAAATGCAAGTCACATCTCTGCCATAAGGTCTTTGCTCTTTGTAGCTCTTCCCACAAATATCCTCTGGCTAACTCCCTCCCACCCTTTAAATCCTTACACAATTCTCACTTTCTTAATAAGGCTTACCCTGAATACTCTCTATAATACCACAACTTACACACACACAGACACACCTGTCTCTTGCTCTACCTTGTCATTTTCTCATAGCAATTACTGCCTCAATAGTGTTTATTGTTTGCTATCTGTCTCCACTGTTGGAATAAGAGCCCCCCAAGGTCGGGGTCTTTCTATTGTGTTCACTTATGTATCCCAAATGTTTAGAACAATGCCTGGCACATAGTAGGCACTCAAATATTGAGTAGGCACTCAGTGTTGTTGAGTGAATGGAAGGTGATTTAAATATTCGATTCCACTGGTTTGAGGAAGGACTCTAAATCTGTTAACATCCTAATTTAAAAAAAAAAAAAGGGGGGTCAGGAACTGGGCCAGGTCAGAGTTTATAGATGGCGTCTACTTTGAAGGACCTAGATAGGGGAGTCTAGTCAAAGGAGAGGGAGGTGTAGGGAAAGGACAAAAGACCAGCAGCGCCCCCCAACCTTGGAGCAGTGTAAGGCTCAACTGAAGGTCCTTCATCAGTGCTGGCTGGAGTCTGGAGAGTTCTACGTAGTCAAGATGTGAAGAAAGTCAGAAAAGTCAAGGGTTCATTTACGGACATGACTAAAGAAAGCCTTTGCTAATGATGAAATAAGCGCCTTAGAACGTACATACGTAGAAGATGTTGATGAGCCAAGAAATTTATAGATGCGGTGTGTATGTAGAGTGTTGTTGTTGCTTCCTATCTTTTCCTGAATGTGGCTTGTATAATCCAGAAGGAAGGAAATAATATGCAAGCCCCAGCCCCAAAATGGGTTCCAAAGAGTCTCTGGTCAGGCTTGTCGGCCCAGCCTCTGGGATGTTTCACCCCCTGAAGAAATGCCATATTAGCAGCTGCCAACAGTCATCACTTCTTGTATGGCTCCATTATCTTTCCAAGTACGGTCTCTGGATTACCTGAATCAGAATAGTTGGATGTTCTCTTAAAAATGTAAATTCCTCAGTCCTCCAAAGACCTATTAAGCCACGTGGCAGGGCCAGGAATCTGCCTACTAAATAAGCTCCCTAGAGAATTCCTAAAGTTTGAGAACCGCTACCATAAGTGAAGGGACTTACTTTACCCTAGTTTAATTTGTCTGTACTATTTCATCTTGATTCTATGTCTCATCCTTTTAATTTCACTCTCCAAAAACATAAAAAGAAAACTTTATTCTGAAAATAATCCATATTCGAGACTGATTAAGAAGTCATAGATGGGAGTTTTCGTTGTAGAGCAACAGAAAGGAATCCGACTAGTAACCATGAGGTTGAGGGTTTGATCCCTGGCTTCACTCAGTGGGTTAAGGATCTGGCGTTGCCATGAGTTGTGGTGTAGGTTGCAGATGGGGCCCGCATCCTGTGTTGCTGTGGCTGTGGCATAGGCTGGCAGCTGTAGCTCTTATAGCCTGGGAACGTCCATATGCCACGAGTGTGCCCCTAAAAAGCAAAAAAATAAAAATAAAGAAAAAAAATAAAGTCATAGATGAAACCTACTTGGTTCAACAATTTCTGTGACCCACTTTATTCTATTTCCCTTTCTTTTAGGTATGGGATAAGAATCACCAATCCATATTCTAACCAGGCATACAAATTACTCTTTTCTCCTGTTTAAGCATTTGCTGAACTTTTAATCGGCCTGCCCCCAATTCCAGACCAATAATTCCTTCAAATTTAAGGATTGCTTCTGGAGAGAATGGACAATTTCACACCAAATAGAAAAACACAGCAGAACTTAAAGCTAAAATATGAACCTAAATATCAATTAACTCAAGACCAAATCAGAGTTCCTGCTGTGGCTCAATGGGATCGGTGGCATCTTGGGAGCCCTGGGTTGTAGGTTCAATCCCCAGCCCAGTACAGTGGGTTAAGGATCCTGCTTTGCCAAAACTGTGGTTCAGGTTGAGACTGGGGCTTGGATCTGATCCCTGGTTGGGAGTTCCATATGCCATGGGGTGGCCAAAAAATGAAAAAAAAAAAAAAAAAAAGACCAAATAATGCAAAGCAGACTATTCTATAACATCCTCCATTATTTAGAACAATGTATTCATGAACTGCAATCCTTGGCTATACTTCCCTGTGTCTACTGAGAAACATAGAAGCCAACAAATAAGAAGAGTTGACCTGGGGTTTTAAGAATTGCAATTTGAGATTTGGATCAAACCACAAGGGTATTCCAGAAAAGAGTAAGAGTCAGGGGCTTATAAAGGCAAGAGCCACAGGCCTATTCTCTCACACAAGAAAAGAAACATTTGTCCTTAAGGGACAGGCTGTCATGAGTTATTTTAGACTAAGGTTCTGATTTTTTTTTTTGTCTTTTTGCTTTTTCTAGGGCCGCTCCCGCGGCATATGGAGGTTCACAGGCTAGGGGTCGAATCGGAGCTGTAGTCACTGGCCTACGCCAGAGCCACAGCAATGCGGGATCCGAGCCGCGTCTGCAACCTACACCACAGCTCACGGCAACACTGGATCGTTAACCCACTGAGCGAGGGCAGGGAATAAACGTGCAACCTCATGGTTCCTAGTCGGATTCGTTAACCACTGCACCACGACGGGAACTCCAGGGTCTGATATTATCTTGAGTTTCTGGAACATTGGGTAGATGTTCTGGAGGCCTGTATTAAGACAGTAAGTGGTCAAACGGTCAGATTCCATCTGCGCTGAGACATGCATAAGTCAGACTTCTTCCCTGACCTCCTGGTTCTGTTTTAGAGAGCTCTCCTGGCAATACTGACTCCATCTTGATTTTCTGTTCACACCTTGCAGACCAACCCACTGACTAAGCAGCAGCCAGGGATAAGGTCATATCTAAGGAGGTTCCTCCAAAAATTATCACTAAATTTGATTTTAACAAATAATTGGATAATAGAGATATTCCAGAATATGTCTTCAAGAGAGGTGCAACAGAGGAATTTTAGGTAACAGAATCCCTATCCTTCCAACTTCTCTCTACAATAAAATGATTTCTCTTTCATGAAAGGGGCCTTCAGAGGAAGTTCATCTCTCTTATCAACGCTAAAGAGAATTCAGCAGACACTGAGATAACTCTAAACAGACCATTTTTTTGGTGTAGGATCATCTCACTTTCTAAATAATATCCTAACTACTTCTGACAATCAAGCAGATTCCAAAACCCTTTCAGAGAACAGGAAACTTTCAACACAACCTGTCTCTTCAGAACTCATTCACTTTTAGAAAAAAAAAAAAAAAAAAAAAACGAAAAAAAGAAGAAAAAAAAAGCTCTCTAACATTTTAGAAGGGTGTGCTAAAATGTAATTTTGGAACTTCTACTTATTCTGTATTAGTTTTTTTAGACTTCTCAAAATAGTATTGGAAAAGTGGCTGTTTGTCTAATTTTCTTGATTTTGGGTGGGGTAGTGATTACTTCGTAAATTGATTGAATCGAGCTCTTTGCCACATCTCCTTCGAGAATGACAACCACCCTCAGCAATCAGACTGTCGCCACTCCGGAAAATGTCGACATCACTCTACAAGGACACACCGTTATCGCGAAGGGTCCCAGAGGTACTCTGAGGAGAGACTTCAACCACATCAATGTGGAACCCAGTCTCTTTGGAAAGAAAAAGAAGAGGCTCTGGGTTGACAAATGGTGGGGAAATAGAAAGGAACTGGCTCCTGTCGGCACTGTCTGTAGTCATGTACAGAATGTGATCAAGGGTATTACGCTGGGCTTCTGCTACACGATGAGGTCTGTGTGTGCTCACATTCCCATCAACGTCATTATTCAGAAGAATGGTTCTCTTGTTGAAATCCGAAATTTTGGGGGGTAAAAAGTACATCCGCAGGGTTCAGATGAGGCCAGGGGCTGCTTGTTCAGTGTCTCAAAAGCCTAGAAAGATGAGTCAATTCTTGAAGGAAACAACACGGAACTTGTATGAAATTCAGCTGCTTTGATTCAGCGAGCCACAACAGTTAAGAACAAGGATATCAGAAAAATTTTGGATGGTCATCTACGTTTCTGAAAAAGGAAAAGTTCAGCAGGCTGATGAGTAAGATCTGAGTTGTCCAGTTACAGAAACAGCAAAATGCCAGATGATTCTTCAGACTCATTTGAGATGTTTTAAGATACAATAAAAAGTCTATTGACTTAGAACTTTTTCTTAAAAATTAATTAATTAATTAATTATATCTAGACTGGAACCTTACTTACTATAGAGAGGAATCTGGAAAAGAGATTCCATCTTATATATCAAGTGGGTGAAGGAAAGCATCCATGGACAAAGGAAGCTGTCCTCTTAAGGCAGTTTCACCCACACACCAGAGCTACAGCACTGCCTGCAAGCAAAGCCTTAAATCAAACTCCCACATAAGATGAGACTGAGATGGGAAACATGTCTTCCACTCTGTCCAAAAAGGCATCCAGCAGGCCCTGCCCTTTAGGGAAATGTCTTGACCTCCCTTTTGGAGAGTGGTCCTTAGGTGGATGGGGTAGAGGCAATATCCTTTTTTGCAGTGGGCAATTAGCCTGAAGAAGACTCCTCATTAGTGCCACCCATCACGGGTGAGACATCAAGAGAGGGCTGTCTATTGGAGAGACGTGGCACCCTAAGCAGAGCAGAGACACCTCTCAGTGAGCTCCACAAGCACTAATCCCACATCTGATCGGGAGTAAAGCTGGACTATGTGTGTGAGCACATGCGATGCCTGATCTTCCAGGATTCCCCGCATGACCCAAGGACAAATGGCTTGTCTAGGAGAACGTATGGGGAGGTATGAACGTGGCTTGGGACTCAAACTAACTTGGTTGGAATCCTGTGTCTACCATATACAAGTGACTTTGAGTAGGTTAATCTTGCTCAGTCTCAGTTTCCTTGACCACAAAATGGGAATAATAATAGCCATCTCATAGAATGATTGTGAGGAAAAAACCGTTCAGCACATGATAAATTGCTTTGCAAGTAAGCCCAGAATCCTGGTTACCAACTGTCATGATGGTGATCTTGCTTGTGGGCCCGGAGTCCACGTTTCCCCTGAGTTTGCAACCAAAACAGGTGAGAAAGCCCTACTCAGCCAGCACAAAATCACTGTTTATACCAGACTGGAGGCCAGTATAAAAGCACAAAGAATGTTGTAGTTCGAATCCAAATGCAACCCTCGCTCTTCTGAATCCCCAAAGGGGGTACTCAAGGTGGAGCTGTCACAGAGAGTTTGTGACTAGATCACTGTAGAAAAGCCAAGCAAACTACGTGCTCTAAAAAGGAGTTCTTTTCACAAGAGTAACAGTTGGCAGAGACTGCTGCCCTCAAGAGTCAAAGCAGGGTGGATTCTCACCAGGGAAGTGTGCCCTTGGCACAGGCTCCTGGCAGAGGGCATAGAATGTTTTGCCATGACGTCAGAGCTGTGGGCGGCTGAGCCACGTAAGCAGGGTCAGCAGGGCCAAAGCTCACGGGTAGAAATGAATGGCAGAGGAAGTGGAAGAAGACCAGTTCCTAAGAAGTATGAAAAATCACATGTGCATAGGACAGCTGTTTCCTCCAGTGTCTGAGATCATCGTCAGATTCAATCTTTTTTTGTAATAAAATATCACCTCTATTAATTTGCAGATTCCAGGGTGAGATAATCTGGAAAAGCACTAGATGCTGCATAAACAGTCCCTGACATAAAACTAGAAATTACGCATATGGTAATTAGTTTGCTGTACTAAAACCATGAGCCCCAACATGTCCGTCTTGTACCTCATGGCATTAGGCACTTGAGCTATTTTATTGTATTAGATGTCTTTGGCAGCTGCCCAGTAATACCTAGAGTCAGTCCCTTGCCCCCCACCCCCGCCTGCTACCATGTAGCCTATGTTAAACAAAATTGTTGAGCAATAAGGTCAGGAACAGTGCAACCTTCCTCACCTTCAATCAACCTTTCCTTAATTGGGCAATTAATTTGCCTACGTGTGTGTGGTCCTGACAAAAGAGAAATGCCGTTTTGGTTTTCTTGAAGCATGCCGTCAAGACTGCAATTCACTCATCTGAGTTCCTGCTTCTTAGTTACACACATAAGACACCAAAGAAACAGGCGCGCCTAGATGTACATATTCTTCATACTTCATCTTTCCTGCATTTTCAGCAAGCTGAGGTTTAAAACCATCAGCTTAAATGAGAACACTCTCGCTCGATGGTTAAATGTTACCCTTTTATTGACCCCAGGGTCATTCAGATTTGAGACTGAAACAACAGCCGGAAATGCTCTGTGAGTGATTATATCTGCACAAATACATCTTTTATTTAAAAGAATATTTATTCAGTCATAAAAAAGAATGAAACTGTGCCATCTGCAGCCACATAGATGGACGTAGAGATTACCATAAAAGTTAGTCAGAGAAAGACAAATATCATATGAAATCACTTACATGCGGAATCTAAAAAATGATGCAGATGTACCTATCTACAAAGCAGAAATGGACTCACAGACATAGAAAACAAACTTATGGTTATCAAAGAGGAGGGGAGAGAGGGATATATTAGGAGTTTGGGATTAACAGATACATGCAACCATATATAAAACAGATAAACAACAGGGGTTTATTGTATAGCACAGGCAACTATATTCAATATCTTGCAATAACCTATAAAGGAAAAGAACCTGAAAAAGTATACATAGATATAGATATATATATATAGATGTATAGATATCTGAATCACTTCCCTGTATACCTGAAACTAACACAACACTGTATATCAACTATATGTAAATAAAAATGAAAAAATGAAAAAAGAATATTGAATCCAAGTTAGACATTCTTGGTAAAGTGTTCTGAATAATTAACTACACAAGTATATTTAGAATGGAGAGCATTCGCTCACCTTTTTGTTGCCACATAGTAGGTTCTCTCTACTTATCTGAAGTGCATTTGCAGATTGAAAATTTATAGACTATTCCATGGCCTAGGGGGCAGTGATTCTCAAATATCCATGTGTATGTTAATGCAGGATCTGATTTTCATTGGTCAGGGGAAAATAATGAGAAAATTAAGGACATTATAGTGAGTTTTCCATATATTTAAAATTATTCCATTTAATGGGCTGAACTTTAAGTTTTTTTGGTCTTCTATGTGTTTTCATACTTTCTTTATTTTTACTTGTATTTGTCCATGAAATGCACATTCTGGGAACCACTGCTAGAGTGTCATAGAAATATGAGAGCCTGAAGTTGAAAACTGGCTGAGCTCACTACATTATATTGTGCAGGTCACAGAAAAGCTGACGGCTTTGGGTCAATAACAATCTGTCTGATCTAGCGGAAAAGAGCCCCAGATGGTGTTCAGTCTCTCACCCTTCCTCTGGTCCCGTTAAATCCGCTTTCTCCCCAACTCTTGACCATCACAAGCTGACTCCATTTTAAAATATGGGAAACCTGGGACCACACTCATCCTTTATTTGAACCTAAGAAGAGCGAGTGAGTGTTGGGGAAACCATACTGGATCCTGCATCATAGAATAATCCCCAAAAGATAAAAATGGAAGGAGACATTCTCACCTCTCTAAAATCAACAATGAGCACCTACATAAGAGGTGCATAAGCAGGAGGCACCATTTTGATTCAGCTAGATGATTTCACACTGGTGAAGAAAACATTTTGGCAAAGAATTATTTCAACCCAGAGGCAAAACACAGAATTCCAATTTTAGCTAGGCCATCTGTTATAACCTACATGAAAGTGCATTGGAAGTCAATCCCTCTACCAATTGCATTGTGATATTATCTATACTCATTGGACCTGTTAACATTAAGCCTCGAATTGAGCACCTGTAACTGCAGCACATCTTGTATTCCCTGAAGGAAGGAAGAGCATGAGAATCCTCGGAGGAGAAAGGTTCTGGTGGGGACTCGGGCTGGGACTACAGCCCACATGGTTTTCAAATCATTTGAAATAGTCATGGTTCTTCCCAGTTTTACATCATTGGGGGCGGGGAGGAACCCTACAAAATCCTCCCTTTATAGGAGATATTTTCAGATTGAGATTTTAGATAACTCCAAGTTCTTTTACACAGAGGACAAGATACATATAAAACTGTCACTTTGATGAAGTCCTGGGGAAAAGTTAATACAATTTTATAATCCTATCTACTATCCCTTATCCATTCTCCCCCAGAACCAATTATCTGCCCTAGTTAAATGGGAACCTTCACAGTGATTCTTTTGGCTAGGTTTTATACCATAAGGAAAGCAGAGTTTCTGGATATGACACACACAAAATCTTGGTGCTAGGAATTCTAAGGAACTGAAAGCAGAGATTATAAACAGAAGTCTGGGGCAAGAGCTTGTGGCAACCTCCTCTTCCTCATTCTTATGGTTTTCTAACTGATAAAAGTTTCTTCTATAATTGCTCTTCAAAGAAAATTAGTTTGCCTTCTGTGTAGACATCTCATTCTTTGTGTGTGTGTATGTGTGTGTGTGTGTGTGTGTCTGTCTGTCTGTCTGCCATCTCTTGGGCCACTCTCGTGGCATATGGAGGTTCCCAGGCTAGGAGTTGAATCAGAGCTGTAGCCACCAGCCTATACCACAGCCATAGCAACGCAGGATCCGAGCCGTGTCTGCGACCTGTGCCACAGCTCACGGCAACGACGGATCTTTAACTCACTGAGCAAGGCTGGGGATCGAACCCACAACCTCATGGTTCCTAGTCGGATTCATTAACCACTGTGCCACGACGGGAACTCCTAGACATCTCATTCTAATGAAAAACTCCTTGTCTATTCCAAAGCAGAATTTTGCTTGGACTCTGAGAGTTAAGTGTGGTGTTTATTCTCTTCTTTCCCCTTAGAACTCTGCTGCTAACCAGGAGCTTGTTCTTTCATAGCTGCTTCTTCTGCGAGACTCTTGGCCTTGATGTTCCCATATACCACCAGTTTGATGCCCTTCTATAAAACTCAAGATTCGATGCTCCTGGAGACCATTTCACATTGTCAGAGATCTGCCTTATTTTTGACATGTCTCAGATAATGAATTTTCTCTGAACTCTTGGAATCTGCTTTTCTCAGGCTTCACGTGTATTTTATCCATGCCCCACAATCCCTTATTTGATAATCTAAACCTTGAGATAACCGCTTTTTCACAAGGATCCTGATGTATCACCTTAATAAATAGGTTCCTTCTTTCTGCTCAGAATTCAGGACAGGGTGGCCTTCAGAGCCGCTCAAGAGATTAAACTATGGAGCAGTGAAGTAAAAAGTACACCATATTCTTTCTAATTCTGTAATATCATGCCTTAGTCTTGGTTTTATAATCTACAGTAAGAAAACATCATCTATTTCTTCCATCTGGCTGGTAATTCCTTGGTCTTCTGCCACAATGATTTTCTATTCCTGTTTCTTTTGATTTGATGCTCACCAAATGTTTTTCATTGTGCTCTACCCTAAAATTCAATGTTATTCAACAAATACTTACTGTCTAGTGTGTGTAAAGTACTACTTTCTGGAAAAAAAAAAAAAAAAACCTCCATGTAGATATATCACTTCTCAACATACCTCTGACTTTTCACCACTTCACCTAGGTTCTCTTTTGAACCAGATATGCATCACAATCTGCTCAAAGAAGAGAAGTGAATATACTTTTCTCTTCTTCTTTTTTTTTTCCTGTCTTTTTGTCTTTTGAGGGCCACACCTGCAGCATATGGAGGTTCCCAGGCTAGGGGTCTAACTGGAGCTGTAGCCGCCGGCCTACGCCAGAGCCACAGCAATGTGGGATCCGAGCCGTGTCTGCAATGTACACCACAGCTCACGGCAATGCTGGATCCTTAACCCACTGAGCAAGGCCAGGGACCGAACCCGCAACCTCATTGTTCCTAGTCGGATTCGTTTCTGCTGTGCCACAATGGGAACTCCACTTTTTTCTTTTTTTGTTAATCAGTTTTGTCTCTTAGGAAGCTCAGAAATTCTGACCAAAAAGGGATGGAATGTGTACCATCAATATGGCCACAATGCATGAGCAACTGCGTTATTTTTTTTAATTTGGGTATAAAATTATAAGGGTTTTCTACAATCAAAGCTTTCTTTAAATGTACTGACCTATAACACATGTCATGTTATAAATGCAATTATAAATATATACACTTAATATATAATATAAATAATACATATTTTTATTGGCACATAGTTGATTTACAGTATCGTGCCACTTTCTGCTATATAGCAAAATGACCCAGGCATACATATATAATCATTCTTTTTCTCATCTCTTCCATCATGTTCTATCCCAAGAGACTGGATATAATTCTCTGCGCTATACAATAAGATTGCAGCATCCTTTCTGTGATACTGCTGCCAAAAATGCTTTACTTGAATCTAATCATGAGGAAACATCAGATAAACCCAAACTAGGAAATACTGTAAAAACTAATTGGCCCATAATCATCAAAAGTGTCAAGGTCATGAGAGTCGAGGAAAGACTGAGGAATACTCTTCCCAATTGAAGGCCACAACTAAATGCAACACACAATCTTGAATTGGTTCCTATAGTTATAAAAAACATTATTGGGACAAGAGGTAAAGTCAGTTCTAATTTAAACTTCTAAAAGTTTCTGAGAATTAGATGGAAGTAATGTACTGGTGTTAATTTCTTGATTTTGATGGATGTATTGTAGTTCTGCAGAAGAATATCCATGTTTGTAGGAATTACTTTCTTAAATATTTGTGAGTAAAGGGGCATCATGTTGGCAATTTAAGCCCAAATTGGAGGTGGTGGTGGAGTTATTTGTATTATTCTTGCAAAAAAAAAAAAGTAATATCTGATGTTGAATAAGTGACTCATTAAAGAGCCGCATCATTGTTGATTAATGACATCTCTTAGGGGTACAGGATGTTAATAGCCATGCAATATGTTTTTGATCCTAGCCTATGGGCATGGTGATATCAAATAATCACCATTTACCAACATGGCTGGCCCTGTTGGTAGCCTACAAAACTGTCATTCCTTCCTCCCATTCTTTCTTGCTAATAGAATCCAATTTCATTGAGATTTGGATATCTGGGTCCTTTCTACCTCCAGGAGGTGAATTTTTATTGATCTAAGCCAATCCTGGTTTAGGCATGAGCATGTGCTGTACATGGCTAATAATACAAGATACATGAAAGCAGGTCTGCTGGGGTTGGGGTAGTGGTCCTTCAGGGAAAGATTTTCCTTACAAATAACTCAAGGAATGAAATGACTCTTCTTCTATTTAATGAAGCACACCTAGGTTATAGCAGTTGTCCTGCAACCAGGAGGAGATAAGCCTAAGTGATCTTGGAGAGACAGCAGTGAGTGATGGCTTGAAGTGAGATCTTAATTCTCTGCTCAGGAACTGAACCTGGGCAGGCCCAGGAAGCCTAGCCACTAGACAGGAGAGAGGCTGAAAGTAGAATTGCCCTGATTCTTGCTCCTTGTTGAAAGGAAGAATGTTTTAAGGAGGCGACGATTGTAAAAACAGGTATAAAGTTTATACCTGTGCCTGTTTATACAGTATACCAGGTGGGAGAGCACACAGAGAAGTAGTCTGTTTATCTAAGGCAGAAGCAAAGTGGTAATACACACCCAAAGGAGGCGCTCAGGTGAGGGGGTCCTCAGTGAGGCGTGTGCCAGAGAGGTGATTTAAATCACTTACATAGGGCAGTTCTTCTGGGTCTTTGCTTTCCTTAAGCCAATTATCTTGTTTTGTTTCTCACACCTGACTGGACCCAGGGCCCTCTCTGATATGTGTGCACTTTGGGCAAGATGGGTTCCAGAGCAAAGTGTTCTGGGGTTATCGGGACTTAATATGGCTTGGGGTACCCTCCCTTTCTGACCCCTAGGAGTCTTTCTGTGCACGTGTAATTGGGGAGGTCTCCTTGACGCCAGGAGTGGATTGAAATGGTCATCTTATCTTTTTATTCCAGCAGAGCTCAGCTCCTGTCATTAACTTTCTCCTTGAGGTGTCACAGAGAAGCAAGGCCCAATTTACTCAGCCTAAGTCCCAGCTGTCCTCATTTTAAAATGGGCTTCTGCCAGGGACAATCTCCACACCAGAAACAACTCTCTGCCCAGACACAGAACTGCTGCAGATCTTCTGCGAGAAACATCGGTATTTCTCTAATTTAAGTAAATACATGGTAATATTTTTCCCGTTAAGTATCCACAGGTATTCAGAGAGACAAATACAGATATTTAGGAATTATTTCAGATAGAAAGCTTTATAGAAAGAAAGGAATTTTCTTTTAAAAATAAAAATACATAAACACTTTTCTCTCCTTATGACTCTCACATCAAGGAGGCAAAATTGAAGAAAACAACAAATAACAACAAAGCATTATCTAAAAAGCAGTACTGTTGGGACTTATGTAATGTGTGGCTTTAACAGTCTGCTTCCTTGTTTGAATTTGAATAATATTGCCATTTTAACCACCTTAAATTTTTGTACCTTTTCTATAGGTATTTTTTTTATCTTCATTAATATAGCACTGTGGTTTGCAAAGATAAGGGCATTCTCTGCACATTTTGCTTTTCAAATATAAAGAATGATGATGCACATTTTTATCTTACTACCTGCCATAAATAAATATACCACTATCTTTTTGCTAAGCACATTGCTGATTAATCACTATAGATTAAAATAATCCCAAATTGAAAGCAGTAGCTTTTTAAAGATTAAGAGAAATTGTATCTGTATGGCATTGTTGCTTTAACAGCTCAATTTGCAAATAAAAGAGCAATTATAATCATTTACCTCTAAAAGAGAAACAGATTTATAGAAATGTTTTCTTTCATGAAAACAGCACCACCATCTGGAATCCTATAGTTTGTGCAATGAAAAAATTAAACAAGGTTTTGTTTATTTTTCTTTTAGCTGGTAGAAATTTGTCTTTTCCTAAGAGGTTTTACAGGTGAAAATAAGGCAGAGATTGCATTTCTAAATAGCTTAATAACAAAATGTGATTTCTGCCTTATTTTCACCTGTAAAACCTCTCAGGAAAAGACAAATTTCTTCCCCACCACCAAAAAGGATCCGTACCATTTGTGTCCTACCGAAATCAACTAATTTTAATGGTATCAGACTCTCACATGATTTCTTTTACAGCTAATGTTATCATGCAATTAATATTACAACAGGAATTAATTTTATACTTCCTCCTGACTATATGTTTCCTCTGCAATAGAAAAGTATTTTTTTCTTTAAACTAATGTTAAAGAAGTTTAGTGTCTCAATTTCTTACTTTATTTTTTCAAGAATAGAGGTTAAAGGAGCATATGATGAAAAAAAAAATGGACCCAGTCCTCGAACATTGAAAAATTTGTAAAGGAATTTTAAGCACTTATGCAAATGTACAGAATTATTGTTATCATCACTACATAAATTTAAGGGACCATTAATAGTATGGCATTTATAGGTAAAAGCATGTGGATCAAATATATCTGTTTAATGGTTTTACTCAACACTATATAAAATTATGCAAGCTTTAAGTTCTTCAAAAATGAAAAACACTATATAATGTTGTTAAAAATTTCTGCTATTCTCATGAATGGAACAAAGCAATTGATTCAAGCGGCAAAAATCACATCCAACACTCTAAACAATCATTTTCTTGTATTGTTGTATTAGGATGTTTAATGAATGGCTTAATTGATTAAGCCTTAAAACTGAACACTCCAATGTTCCATTCATTTGCCAAAATCAGTCTCATCCTGTACTGAGCCATGTGCATCCTCTAAAATAGAGCCAAGAACAATTGTGTTTCCTGGAAAACAAAGGCAAAGATTCTCCAGCTATGTCAAATGAACACCACAGATGCTTTTATATCTATTTTTATATCTATTTTTTCCCAATCTCACTCTTGCATTTCAGCTCTCTAGTCTGTGAATATGTTACCAATGAGCTCATTTGGTAACTCTTTTCTCCCTCACCACTGTCATTCTAAGGACACCTAACCTAGTGCCTAACAGTTACTGCTATATATATTGTCATACAAGCCCGCTCTAAGTGTTCCATATGTAGTCATTCATTCTCATTACAACCCTATGAAGTAGAGTTTTTAAAAATGAGGAAGCTGAGACCCAGAGAAGTTAAGTAAATTTGCCCAAAGTCATATAGGAGAGGTATACCATGGATTCCAACACAGGAAAGTCTGGTTTCCAATGCCCTGATTTTAACCACTCAAATGCTGCTTCTCAACCAGTGTATGACAGCTTCAGTGGTCTTTGGCTACCACTTTACCGTTTATTAATTTTAATCCAAGCGTATCTTATTTGGAATAAATGTCAAATCAATTTGTAAACCTTTTCCATACTTATTAGTATTTTTGTCTCTGCATGTTTAAATGATTCTCTGCAAAAGTCATTCAGTATGCAGTAACTATTTGAAAGTCAATTATGTAATTTCTAAAATATTATCTAACTAAAAAATCTAAGGTTCAATGAGCATTATGACACACATATATTTAGAACAATTCCACTGCTATAATTTTATCTTACATATTTTCTCCCACATGTCCTTAAAGAAAAATGTACAAGGATGTTCATTTCACCATTGTAAAAGCAAAAGGTTGGACATGATCTGAGTGGCCACCTATAGGGGACTGGTTAAATAAATTATGGCCCAACCTTGCTTGGGATGCTAGAAAGTCATTACAAACAATGAGCTAGATCTATGTGTGTTCAGATAGAACTAGGTTTAAGATACATGAATTTTAAAAAGCTACAGATGAGATACTTAGGATATTCCTATTTATATGAAACAAAAGGTATACACACACGCACACACATATATATGTGTATATATATATATATATAGAGAGAGAGATAAATTTCTAGTAAATGCCTCTGGAAGGAAGTTGTAGAAACAGACATATCTCAGTGTTCACTCTTGTGCTACATAAATGCTTACAATGTTCACATATTATTTTTAAATTAAAACAGAAACTAATGCTAGAGAAAGGAAAACTCTATATTTCTATGAGCAAAGCACTGCATCTGGAGCAAATATACTGAATTCCCTGTCCCTGTCACCAGGGAAGCTGGCATTTGTTGTGGAAGAGAGCCATGTGTGCATATAGCCTGCCTGCCAAGCAGGAACTTAAATGCTGTGAGTGCCCAGGCTGCAAGTAAAAGGAAGGAAAACATGTTTTCACTGGAGTGGCCAGAGAAGGTGTAGGGTTAAGCAGCATTAGACCTGGACCTTGAAGTATCTCACTGAGGTAGTACAGGGCCTAGGAGAGTGGATTCTGGACCTGAACTCCCTGGCTTCCAGTCTGGTTCCAGCAATGATTTGTCACGTGATCTTGGGCAAGTTATTTAGCTTTCTGGCTTCAGTTTCCTTGTTAATAAATTGGGGGTAATAGCAGTACCTGTTTCATAGTATGATGATGAGGTTTAAAAGAGTTCATATACATAAAGCACGTGGATCACTACTTGTTATACAAAGCACCATTCAAGTATTTGCCATTACTATTCAGTTAAACAGGGGAAGGGTGAATTTTTTTTTTTTTTTGTCTTTTTGCCTTTTGAGGGCCGTTCCCACGGCATATGGAGGTTCCCAGGCAAGGGGTCTAATCGGAGCTGTAGCCGCCGGCCTACGCCAGAGCCACAGCAACGCGGGATCCGAGGCAGGTCTGTGACCTCGCGGCAACGCCAGATCCTTAACCCACTGAGCAAGGCCAGGGATCGAACCTGCAACCTCATGGTTCCTAGTCGGATTCGTTAACCACTGCGCCACGACGGGAACTTCAAGGGTGAATTATTTTCAAAAGGAAGTATGATAATCAAAAACAGGGGGAAATGAAGCTGGAACTGTGTTTTATACCTTACACAAAAGTAATTGGTAGGTCAAAGATTTAAAAATTATAAAACAAAATGATAAATGTATAATAGAAAACCTAGGTGCATTAATTTATTACTTTAGTCATGAAAGACACTTTTCTAAATATGAGCCCAAGAGCCAATACCTTAAAAAAATGATAGCCCGAACACATTAACAACCAAAACCTTCTTCAGCATACATGCAATACACATAAACTGCTGTAATCAAAGTTCAAAGAAAAACAATGAGGAAATATTTGACCTCAGTAATGATCAAAGAAATGCAAATTAACAATGATCAGTGCTCACCAAGGCTGCAGGTAAATGGGGCACAACAGGTGATTGTCTATAGTGTTGACAAGAGCAGAAACTGAAAAAGGTTTTCTGGAAAAACATTTGGCACTATGTTTCCTAAAACTTTACCATGCACATACCTTTTGGCCTAGCAATTCCATGATTAGGAATCTGTCCTAGGAAAGTAGTCAGACATGTGCAGAATCCAAGCTAGCAATCCCAGGACATGCTTTTATACCAGTGAAAAATGAGAACCAACTTAAAAGTGTCTGTCAATAAGAAATTGGCTCAATAACTTAGGATAAATCCAGATAAGAAATACCACAAAGTTTCAATATTTATTAATAGGGAAAATGACTGGATTTATTTTAGGGAAAAAAGCCAGGGTGCAAAGTAGTATGACTAATATGATCTTTTTTCGTGAAAGATATTTTTGGACATGGGCACGGAAAAAGGCCTGAAAAAAATACTGTTAAAATATTAACTGTGTTCATTACTAGATAATAAGTTTAAAAGTGATTTTTACTTTCTTCTTTATAAGTCTCTTCACTGGATATAATTTTTTTACAATGATTAGGTATTATTTTTACAGTGATTGTTTTAAAACAATGCTTTCCATTGGGGAAATAAAAAAAAAAGTAGAAATTGAAAGGTGAGTATGACATATCTCTTCCTTACTTCTGCTGTTTAGGTCTCAGTGATCTGTGTGTGTGTTTGGTGGGCAGAAGAATCAATGCAGTCTAGGGTAAAAACAGATCTATTTTTATAACAAATTTAAATACTTGCTATGAGGGCTTAACCTCTCAAGGCTAATTTAAATATAATCATCCTAGGGATTTTTTTTTTTTTTCCCATAAAGGTTCAGCAGAAGAGGGTTTATAATTTCCTTAATCATCAGGTCTCTTAAAGGTTGCTGACTGGAACAATGATAGTTTTGAACAGAACCATAAATAGTCTCATGACCTACACTGAACGAGGTAAGTCTTAACTTTCAAGACTTAGCAGCTCTATTCAACAAACATTTATTAAGCCTTAACTCTGTGCCAAGCACAGAGGATACTAAGTAAGTACATGAAACACAATCTCTATCCTTATAAGGTTTACTTTCTGGCAACAGGCAAGCAGACAAGTAAACATATAAGACAATTCACTCTGACGGATGCTAAAGTGAGAGTAAGAAACACAGGGGTACAAAGAAAGTCTACCTGGGGCTCGAGTGACAAAAGCTTCATGATGGGGTAACTCTTGGGCGGGGCCTGGGGGAAAATGAAAACATCTGTCTTCAGTGGGGAAGCGGTCTTGAAATTAAAGGTCTCTGAGTTCCCGTCGTGGACAGCAGAAACAAATCTGACTAGAAACCATTAGGTTGTGGGTTTGATCCCTGGCCTTGCTCAGTGGGTTAATGATCCAGTGTTGCTGTGAGCTGTGGTGTAGGTCTCAGAATTGTTTCAGATCCCGAGTTGCTGTGGCTGTGGTGTAGGCCAGCAGCTGTAGCTCCACTTAGACCCCTAGCCTGGGAAACTCCATAAGCCATGGGTGCAGCCCTAAAAAAGCAAAAACAAAAAAAAAAAAAGAAAGAAAGAAAGAAAGAAATTAAAGGTCTGGAATCCGACTCCACCAACTCCATCAATTGGGGGAAGTTACTTCAATATGTTCAGCTATAAAAATATGATAGTAATACCTAACTCACAGGCTTGTTGTGAAGATTAAGTGGATAACACACATGAATACAAGCACCATGGAGAACAGTATGGAGATACCTTAGAAAACAATACATAGAACTACCATATGACCCAGCAACTCCACTCTTGGGCATATACCTGGACAAAACTTTCCTTAAAAAAGACATATGCACCTGCATGTTCACTGCAGCACTATTCACAATATCCAAGACAGCGAAATAACCCAAATGTACATCCAAAGATGATTGGATTAGGAAGATGTGGTATACATACACAATGGAATACTACTCAGCCATGAAAATGAACAAAATAATGCCATTTGCAGCAACATGGATGGACCTAGAGATTTTCATACTGATTGAAGTCAGTCAGAAAAAGACAGACAAATATACCATATGGTATCACTTATATCTGGAATCTAATATATAGCACAAACGAGCCTTTCCACAGAAAAGAAAATCATGGACTTGGAAAATAGATGTGTGGTTGCCAAGGGGGAGGGGGTGGGAATGGGATGGATTGGGAGCTTGGGATTAATAGATGCAAACTATTGCTTTTGGAATGGATTAGCAATGAAATCCTCCTGTGTAGCACTGAGAACTCTGCCTAGTCACTTATGATGGAACATGATAATGGGAGAAAAAAGAATGCGTACATGTATGTGTAACTGGGTCCCCATGCTGTACAGTAGAAAAAAAAAACTGTGTTGGGGAAATAACAATAAAAAAATTTTAAAAAAGAGAATAATGCACATGAAGTGCTCAGAGTAGTGCCTAGCACAAGGCAGTGATTGGTGAGTAAGTTAGCTATGATTACTGTAAAAAAACTGTTACTGATGGGGTTCAGGACACCTTGGCATATTGAGAATTTCAAGCTGAAGAAGTTTGAGAAAATAGCAAGCAAGAAGGTCACTCTCAACTCAAAACAAGTCATAAAACCTTCATGTGAGAGGTGCCCTCTCTATACCTGGAGGAAAGGAGCATCTTTATCTCTGAAGGCAAAGGGACACAGAGAGGAATCCTAACAAACAGGGCTTGCTAAGTTTTCTCCAGTTTACTCAGCTCATACTCCTTGACCTGTCACATTTCTCCAGGACTGTCCACTCTTCATCAAGCCCAGCATTAAAATACTCAGGTCCAGGAGTTCCTGTTGTGGTTCAGCTGAAACGAATCTGACTAGTAACCATGAGGACACAGGTTCAAACCCTTGCCTTGCTCAGTGGGGTAAGGATCCAGCGTTGCCATGGGCTGTGGTGTAGGTCGCAGACGAGGCTCAGGTCCTGTGTTGCTGTGGCTGTGGTGCAGACCAGTGGTTACAGCTCGGATTCAACCTCTAGCCTGAGAACCTCCATATGCTGAGGGTGTGGCCTTAAAAAAAAAAAAAGACGAAAATAAAATAACGGAAAATACTCAGGTGTAACAGTTCGCTTGTTTTCTGGTCTTTGTTTCCATAATGAAGGCTCCCATGTCACATGGAATTTCTGTTAAATAATCTGTATGCTTTTCTCTTGTTAAACTGCCTTTGTCAGTTTACTTTTCAGATCCAGCCGAGGACCCTAAGAGGGCTGAAGAAAACTTTTTCCTCCCCTACATCATCATCTTTCAACTCTTCTTGAACATAATTTTCTTGCTTCCCTGGTTCTTATTTCTTCAAATGAAGCTAAAATAATTCTGTCCATAAAATTCTTAAGATTCCTATTCATATATGTGTGGAGTAGGGATCTGGAAGAGATTACAACACACTCATAACCCTAGTTTCCTCTGTAGAAGCAAGTAATTTGGAACTTGCCACAACTGAATTTTTAACATGTGCATATATTACTCTAAGAAAATAAAAATCTCTTCTGAGTTGTTTCAATAACATATTAGTATTCTAATTTGAATTGCATTCACATAGACTCTAGACTGGGTTTGTGTCCTTTAATAAGAATCTGGGTGCTACTGAGCACTGGAAAGGAGGCCGGCGTGACTGGGGTGCTTCCCGGGGGAAGAACATCTGGTCTAGGCCTTGAAGGATGAATGGCCATTTTTCTGACCAAGAGGAGTGGTGAGGGCATTCCAGAGTTTGGGAATGGCCTCGCCTGAAGACAAAGACAAATGAATGAGCACCACATGTGAGAGCAGAGCCCCAGGTGCTGGGAATGGGGGTAGAGGGTGAACAATGGCGAGAAGCCAGGGGTGAATCCTGGGATTAAGACAGTATGTGATGGGGTGAAAAAAATATGCTGTGTTTTTCTCACCAAGGGAATTTCAGGATAGACAGAAAGAAAGGCAGAACCAGGAGAGCCTTTACAAAGCTATACTGTCATCTCTGTGAAGACAAGGACCATACTGGTTCCATTCAGCACTTTAGCCCCAGTTCCTAGGACAGTGCACGCAGAGGCCCTGACAAGTGTTTGCTCGATAAATGAATGAATGAGTGGAAGGCACACCCAAAACAACAGTAAATATTTTGAGTAGGAAATGGAAAGCAAATGATCATTTTGAGTCTAAGAAAAAAAAAATTTTTTTTTCTTTTGCTCCACCTGCAGTATACAGAAGTTCCTGGGCCAGGGATCGAACCCGTGCCACATCAGTGACCATGCCAGATCCTTAACCCTCTGTGCCATAAGGGAACTCCAAAAAATTAACAATAATATGATAAATAGAAAAAAAATCACAGAGCAATCTGTTGCAATACTAATGATAACTATGTGATGAATACATACTGAATCAAAGAATGCATTTGATGTGGGTTCTCTCAGACAGAGCATTAGGAAAATTACTTTTTGGAGGGAGACACTCTTTCCACCAAATTCGTAATTGAAAACTAAAACCTGAAGATGAGGTATGAATATGGTGTAACCAGAATAATTGACATGGGGTGGGAAAATGAAATTGAGGGACTTTAACAAAGGTCAAAGATGCAAAACTGACTAGATGTCTGTGGAACAGCTACTTATGGCCAGGATGGAGGTAATGGGTAAATCAATGACATGAAGAGGGTGTTTAGTTTGGTGGAAGCAGCTCTGGTGTGGAGTCAGGACACTTGGGCTCCAGCCCCAGCTCTCATGCTCATTCACCAGCCCCTGTTCCCAGCGCCTCCATCTGTCAATGATCCCTAAGTTTCCAGCCAGCTCTGATGTTCTGTGATTCTAAATCACAAAGAGAAAAGAAAGTTTTGCAGGCTGGCAGTTCAAGGCTGGAACATGATCCTTTGGCTCTTGCGGTCATTTTAGGAAAGAACCATCCATTTGGTCAACAAATATTTCTCTGTCTCATAAGGCAGCATGCACTGTCCAATGATAAAAAATTAATGCAGCATAACCCTCACTCTCAAGAAGCCTACTGTGGAATAGAGGAAAATAAATACGTAGAAATAAAATCCAAGGCAGAGTGTGGCAAACACCACGTAAGAAATAGAAAATGTCATGAGTATCTAAGAACAGTTGGAAGGGGCTTCTGAGCCAGTGCAGAGCACAGTATGGAGGTGAGGGCGCTGCAGAAATAAGGGCTGTTGGAGCTGGTTCTACCATCCTCTATGCAGCCATATGCCCACACAGTGTGCAGACAGCACTGAACTGTGGAGCTGGGTTTATTCCCAGAGCTACAGTTGCCTTCAGTAGAGATAGTTTCCAATCAACAAACAGGTGAACTCCAGAAATTAGGGGCTGGGTATTTAAAACACACGCATCACTCCTTATTGGTGATGAGGTCCTCAGACCAGCCAATAAAGGCCAACTTAAGCTGTAAAGTAACTGAGATATAGTTACTGAGACTATTTTGACACCATTTAACCCCTTACATTCAATATTGTACAAAATGCAATTCTGAATTTCCAAAACGACATAATTTCAGAAGACAACGCATTTCTCCAAAAGCAGCTCCTAAGGAAATTGTTTCACTTATATATGGCTGGGTGACAAAGTACCCCCTGCCCCACTACCACCACCACCAATGATGGCTCAAAACAACACCCATTTAGTTAATATCATGATTTTGTGGGTTTGAACAGATGTGAAGGAGAAACGTTCTCCACTTACAGAGTTCCTACTCAAAAACTTTTCATTGAAAACGAGATGTTTCAATTATATCTCAGTTATACCTCATCATACTTGAGAAGCGAGGGAAGAGCAATATTTTGCAGGGCTTTTGGGTGATTCATCTGTTTCTTGCGGTATTCACGGAGGTCACTCAGTGGTTAGCTGGCAGATGGTGGATTTGGAGGATACAAGATGGTTCATTCACATGTCTGGCACCTTGGCAGGGATGCCTGGGAAGCTGGCCTCAGCTGGGACTGTGCACCAGAACACCTTTGTGTTGCCTCCCCAGCATGGCAGTCACGGGTGGCGGACTTCTTACATGGCAGCTCCAGCCTCCAAGAGGCACAAGAGGCCTTGGCCCTAAGAAGTCACACAATACCATTTAGACACATTTACACCCTATTCGATTGGTTGAGGAGTCACATATCTCCCCAGGTTCAGGGAAGGGAATGTAGATACTGCCTCTTAATGGGACGTGGGTCAAATAATTCAAAGCCTTGTTTTTAAAATTGCCAAAGAGATGGAATTTATGGGAGGATAGAAGCACCTATACCAAAGCACAAGAACAGGACTGGGAAAGAAAGCTAACGAAACAGATTTGATTCAGGCTTAAGAGTTCTTCCCAATTTGGGAATAGGAATTTCATCAATATTCATATTGGATCTTGATTGTGCCAAGCCCCCATCCAGTTCATAAAGAACTCCCTTGTGAGGTCGTTTGGAAGCCCAAAGGAGTTTCCCAGGAGGGTCTTGCACATGCTTAAGAATCGGTCTGGGTCACCATCTGCACTGGTCTCAATGACACCATTTCATGCAACATTTTTGAGGGACCTTAGAAAATGTTCCAAGGTGCAAAACTACTTAGAGACATACCACAGGAAAGGTACACTGTGGTGTATTGCTACATCTGTTGGCTACTGGCCATCCAAGCCACGGAGCACCGATGGCCTCAGTCACTCCAAGCTGTGCTCGGTCTCTACTGAGATGCGACTCCTGCTCGTGGCATTGACTACCGAGGCTAGCCATCTTCATCATGCTCTGACATCTGTGCAACCTCTTGCACAGTGAAGAGGATGTGCTTTATTCTCTGTTGTCAATTACTTGGAGAGTCCCACCATAGAGGGTTGCTTGAACTTCAAAACAAGAAGAATTTTAATTCACACACAGAGATCCAGGATGCTGGAAAAGACAGAAGGAGCTCAGAGGCCAAGGCTACAGCATATGTGAAGCAACAACTTCCCTCCAGCCCCTAGTCAGTCCTTTTGCTAAGTTTGATTCAGCCTACCAGGGTTTGCCTTCTTGCCATATGGCTTCTAACCTGTCCCCTACACACTTTAAATGTGGCACACAGTCCAACATCAAATATGCTTGATTATGTCTACACTAGATTTTAAACAGTTTCAAGTTCTCCTCCCTCTCCTCCACTCTTATGTGTGGAGAGAGCAGGTTCTTAAGGGAAAGAAATGTTGCTTTGGTTCACATTTTAGCAGCCAAGCCTCAATTTCAGCCCAGCAAGGGTGGCTACTCTGCCTGGAATGATCGCTTTTACAGGTCAATAGTATAACTCCTCCTTTTTTTTTTTTTGTCTTTTTTGCTATTTTCTTGGGCCGCTCCCGCGGCATATAGAGGTTCCCAGGCTAGGGGTCGAATCAGAGCTGTAGCCACCAGCCTACACCACAGCCACAGCAACACGGGATCTGAGCGGCGTCTGCAACCTACACCACAGCTCACGGCAATGCCAGATCCCCAACCCACTGAGCAAGGGCAGGGACCGAACCCGCAACCTCATGGTTCCTAGTTGGATTCGTTAACCACTGCGCCACGACGGGAACTAACTCCTCCTTTATTTGTCCGTCTTCATCTCTGGACTGTGAGCTGCAATAAGGGAGGAGACTAAGCCAACAGTCACCACGTTATACCCCAGACTCAGCATGGTCCTGAGCACATAGCAGGTTCCACAAAACATCTGTTGAAAACTGACAAAGGAGAATTCAAAATGATACCGTGGGTCTACAAAGTAACAAAAGAGCCTCAATCCTTTAAATAACTGTCAACAACCTTTCTATAATACTAATAATTATTTAAGAATTTCTTCATAAAATGACAATACGTCTTATTCAATAAGCACATGATAAAAGATGGCAATGTCAGCTGGAACCCCAAAAACAATCTCGCCAAAATGTAGGGTTTCAATACTCTGTTCATCTTTGTATCATCTGTGAGATGTCACTGTTTGATGCATATAATTGAAGCTCTTCCCACAAATGATTTTTTAAAACTTTAAGTGAAGAAGACAGAGGGCCCAAGGAATATTAAGTTTTAAAAAAGAGGTGTTCGAGGTCTCTGGAGGGGAGGGAACATTAGGGTGTGAAGGAGGCATCTATGATTTATTACTATAAATGAAGGACATGCACATTTTTGTTTGTTAGGTTTTTGTTTTTTAGGGCAGCACCCACAACATTTGGAAGTTCCTAGGCTAAGGGTTGAATCAGAGCTACAGCTGCCAGCCATGGCCACAGCCATAGCAACACCAGATCCCGACCCACTGAGCAAGGCCAGGGGTCGAACCCGCATCCTCATGGATACTAGCATTTCCACTGCGCCACAATGGGAACTCCCAATGACTTGCAAATTTAATGCAAGTTTTATGCAAACCAGAGTCCAGTATTCCCAATAAACAGCCGATATTCCCAGTAAGCAGTAATTCCTTTCTATAACAGGACCAGTGTAGCAAAACAACCACAGTAGTAATATTAATCTCTGCCAAAATTATAATCACTATGATACTTTCTCAATGGGACGAGGAGAATGTGACAGTCCCTAAAATGAAGTTCATCAAACAAACAAAAGACAGAATGCATTGATGTGAGGGCTTGAGTTTGCAAACAGGACTGGCAGTTCACACTAGCACTGAGGTGCCCTGGTACTGTTCATTTGGGGCCACACCCCACAGGACAACAAGCCCCCTCACAATGCTGTGCCAGTGTTTCCTCACTCAGGCATAGAGACAGAGTATAGCAATGACTGTCCCTCCCTTTCCGCTGGGCGTGCCAACGGTAGGGTCACTTGGAACCAGCTCTGGGACCCTGTGGCACTGAGGAGAGACCACCTCATTTCCTGTGGATGAGAAAGTAGTCTGCAGATGTCCAGAGGCAAGTCACTACCAACCTATGTCGGATTTTGACAGGACCTAGAGATTCCCAAAGTCAGCTTTTCAAAGAGTGCGTGCTACTTAGATTAGATAACAGCCATTCTTTGGGGGACGTGTTTGTTAGACGAGTCCAAAATACAGATCTTTCATTTAGTATCTGACATGATTGGACCCGAAGAAAAAGCCAGGAGGTACACAAATACCTAGAAAGGTCTTAGCCCCCACCCCCAAAGAAAATACAATGCTCAGAACAATGTAATCATACTTACAATTATTAAAAAAAAATTGGAATCTAAAATATGGCACAAACATTCCTATCTACAAGATCGAAAGAGATTATGGACATGGAGTGCAGACTTGTGGTTGCCGGGGGGATGAGGGAGGAAGTGGGATGGATGGGAGTTTGGGGTTGGTAGATGCAAACTATTCCATTTAGAATGGATAAGCAATGAGGTCCTACTGTACAGCACAGGGAACTATATCCAATCTCTTAGGGTAGAACATGATGGAAGACAGTATGAGAAAAAGAATGGATATATGTATGACTGGGTCACTATGCTGTATGGCAGAAATTGACACAATGCTGTAAATCAACTATACTCTAATTAAAAAAAAGATTCCATAAAAATATGATAATATATTGATATAATATAACCTTATACGTCACATCATTAATATGGAATTAATTTAATTTGATGGTATGTTATTGATAAATAGTAGTAACATATGCATAATAAATCCTTTTTATGCCAAAAATAAATAAATACATGAATATAAGAATTCTGAAAAAAATTTGGATTTTTTTTTTTAAACATTTCCACATGAAACTGGAAATAGAGACAACATTTTATTAGGTTGTGATTTGACACAGCAAGAGAGGTTGTCTACTCTGCAAGGCAGCTGGGTTAACAACCTGGACAGAACTGATGTCAATTCTCTTAAGCTGGCTCGTCAATTCAGCTCAACAGGTCATTTAAATAAATGCTTGGTCTATTTATCTCTTTTTCAAGGAATTAACTGGTTGCTTGATGACATGCTCAAAGGGGTTTGCTATTTTAACATTGGTAGGTATAAGCTCTTATTAACAGCTTTTTAAAAAGGAGAAAGAGGAATAAAAACTGCTAGCATATATTTTAGGTACCTCAAACACACCACCGCAGCCACCACCACTTCCTGTAAATTTTGAAAACTTCCTCACCCTTTCATCTCAACTGTTCAGTTCAGCAGCATTACAGAACAATAGGTCTGGTGCTATAGGATCAGTGTCTCATTTTAGAAAATGGTAAGAAGGGGTGTTAAAGTATATTGTAGGGCAAACCATTCTCTTCCACAATCAAGTTCCTATCTTGGCCCATAAAGTCAAAGCTTCCTCCCTCCCTCCCTTTGTTGTCAGCATCCTTGACCAAGGGAAGAGAAGTGATCTACCCAATTAGTATGACTGGGACGCCTAGGAAGTAGGAACTGAGTGTGCAGGGCACAGCCTCTGCCTCTTTGTCTTTTTCTCTTGGTCCCTCTGTCACTCACTATGGACTGACCTTAAGACAAACACATTTTCTGCTCTGAAATGCAAGAAGTGACTTCTACCCCTTGGGGAGAGATTCACGGCCTGTGATGATCCAGCCCTGCCAGCAACTAGGAGGGTGAACTCAGTTCAGGGACAAAGAATTAGGAAGCCCACTTGGCCACAGAGCTATGCTGTGACCTCTAATCAGGTGTGTTTGTAATTAAGTTGAGATATTGATCTTTTATCCTTCCCTTCCAAACTTCCAAACTCAGGAGGGAAGGAAAGGGATGTTACTTATTGCCCCTTCCCAAAAAGTCAATACATTTAAATTCTAATTGTCTGTTATAGTTAATATTTTGATTTTTCATTTGACTTTCTAATTATGGCACCAGATTAATGCTGAAGCAGGAATGAAAGAGCCTGGTATACCTATTGATAAATATTGATGTTTTGGTAGACATTCACCAACCAGCTTTCTGGGAACAAGAAGTTGATCATCTCTGTGATGTGAAATTTCAAGCCGCTCGTGGTGGTGACATCACTGCCTCAATGTCACAAGCTGGAATTTACCAGCTGCAGCACACCACAATCTATAAAGAATGCTGAACTTCTGTTATTTCCTGAGAATTAAACTCCAAGGATTCTTGTGCCAATTTTATAAACAAACTACCACTTTATTAGCTCTTGAAACTAATAAGTGACTGCAATCCTTATTATCCAGCTGCCTGTTAGAGAAGAATCACCTACTGCAACATGCAGTTCAGATAAGATGCCATTAGTTGAATCATCCTTCTTTTCTTTTCGCCTCCTCTCTTCTTTCCTCTACCAAACAGACTGTTTGGCTGTCAGGAGTAGCAGCAGAAACACCCTGTGAAGGACTGTTCACAGCCTTTTGAGAGATGTGGATGACCATGTTGGCTAAAATGGAAAGTTAAGACACATTAAGGGGCACTAATACTTGTGGAATCCCCTAGCTAGGACCTCCTGAAGTTTGGAAGGCGTATAATGCATTGGAAAGAATGGACTTGCAAGTGACAGAGAGTTGGATGTGAATATTTACTGATGTTTACTGGCTCTGCCACCCTGGAAAGTGAGTAGCAGCAGGCCTGTAATACATTCTCTCTCTTAATTGAGGAAATGTGCCTGGGAAAGAAAGGAAGATAATCCGGTTAATTTCCTTGCAATTATGTAGTGACAGACCCTCAGGCAAACACACTAACACTGCCTGTAATCCTTATCTATGGAATGCTTTGGGCAGGATGAACCTGATCTGTCTAGGATTGATTACCATGGTAATAAAATCTGAAATTTATGAATATACAGAATTTTGTTTCCTAATATCACCACATAATCTATGTAACTATCGGAGAATAAAAAGGAGATATTTCATGAAAGGAACAGCTCTCTTCTGCATACACCACTGCACATGAGAGACACTTTCTATTATTCAAGGAGAGAACTAGTCTCATTGTAGCAAGAAATGACCTAAGAGCTGTGTTTGTGGGTCCCAGTCTTCTCCTTGCTTTATCTATGCCTTGAAGTTTTTCATATCTATTGACCTAAAACAAACAGACCACCAGTTATTTCTCCAGCAAAGATGGGTTTACTTGGGATCAGCAGAGAATTGCAAATCTGAGTCTGCATCCATGGTGAGCCACATGCAAGTCCCAACATGTAAAGAGAAAGAGACTGCTTTTATAGAGGGGGAAATGAAGTTGGGAGGGCTATAGTAAACAAAGATTCCATGACTTTGCATTGGCCTGGTCTTTGCCAGGAAAGAAAAGGAGTCTTCTTCTTGTTAGGCTCTGCTGTCATTGCAGGGCATGAGAGTTCTCCCTTTTGGTCTCCCATCTCTATTTATTTAAGCTTTCTCTTTATTAATTTTTTAAAAATAATTTTCCACTTTTGATCAAGATCATTCTTTGAAAGCATCACCGATCAAGAGTTGGTTTTACCAGTTTCGGCAGCTTTTTGTCCCTCAATACCAGGAAGACCCTTTCCTGGGTGTGGTGTCTCATGTTGGAGAGAAAATGCAGATTGGAAACCTATTGAGGACGCATGTGAGTAACGATGAGAGGTAGGGAGGAGAACTCTCAGTCACCTTTAATCTACAGTTCATATGTTGTCAAGATCATAGACATGGGAGATCATCTGAAGTGTTATGTCATCATCAGAGGTTTGTTGACAAAATAATAAAGCGGAATCTTCACAGGGCACTTCTAGGAGATGAAGCCCTTACATATTACACCTTTTAACCTGGATACTTTGTCTTTCAGAAAAGACACCTTCAGAAAGAACCTCTTCGTCCTTGCTGAAAAGGCCCTTATCAGGTATGGCCAACCAGCCACAGGGCCACCAAATTCCAGGGAATAGACTCTTGGATTCACGCAGCATACCTAAAGACAGCACCAAACCCTTGCTGAAACTTGCACATCTGGTGACACGAAAGTACAGATTTCCCAGAATTGAAGCAGATGACATCCATGAGATAGCTTTTTCAAGATGTCCAGACCAGGCCTATTGAAAATTTGTCAACAAACCACAAGTCAATCAGAGTAAAGAGGTTACTTCCTTTGAGAATGGATGTTAGTAACATGCGAGGGCCAGGAACAGCAGGGTGTTGTGGGGTAACACTGTTGTTTACTGCTCAGAGGCCCCGGCAAACCTCCACTCTCGGCCCTTAGGTTTTCTCGCTGGTAACATGAGAGTGTTACAGGTGCTAGAAAAAGGGATAATCAGGCCTTGGGCCCTGCAGTCTTCTATTATGGGCATTATGCCTTGAAGGTCTTCTTTACTTACAGAATATTGATTAACTCTCAGAAGAGATCTTGAGGAATCTTAATCTTGATGGGAGTTGCACTGTGAATTTAGTCAATATCAGGGGAAGATTTTGCCCATAAGGAGGATGGTAGCTGATTTAATAGAGACAAATGATCAGTGTTTCTAGAATCAGCTCTAGTACCATCAGAGATGGAACAAACAAAAGATGTCAAAGGGCCCTTTCATGCTTCTAGATGACTGCTTTGGTGACCAGTATCAATTTTTAGAATTACTTATCCCTCTTGGGGGAAAAGAAATTCTGGCATATTTCTCTAAAAAGTCTTGGCCTAATAAATGGGTAGAGGCAAAGAAACTAAGGAGAAAAAGGTATGTATCTCTCAAAGGTCCTAAACAAAAAAAAAGATAATATGAGAAAAAGAATACATATATATATATATATACATAGCTAGGTTGCTTTAAACTTTGAAAAAATTGAAGAAATTTTGGAGTTCCCGTCGTGGCTCAGCAGTTAGCAAACCCAACCAGCATCCATGAGGACACAGGTTTGATCCCTGGCCTTGCTCAGTGGGTTAAGGATCCAGCGTTGCTGTGGCTGTGGTGTAGGCCAGCAGCTATGGCTCTGATTAGACCCCTAGTCTGGGAACCTCCATATGCCACAGGTGTAGCCCTAAAAAGACAAAAGACCAAAAAAAAATTTAAAGAAATTTTTAAAATTAAAAAAAATTAAAGACATTGATAGGCAGGAGGGAACCAGAACAAGGAAGTTATACTAGGCAAAAGGTGGGTTGTTTATTGCGAAGTTACTTTCCTTTAAGGAATGGCAGGGCATTTCTTTTGGGCAGTTACTTAACCAATGCTGATCGGGCGATTCCGGATTGACTGGTTTAAGGTTCTGTTTCTGGGAAAGCCAAAATTGTAATTAAGTTAAATCTCAGCTTGGTGACATAGGGCTTAGCATAAGAACTCCATTTGGGGCCCTATGTCTTTTTTTTTTTTTAACAATGTCGACAACTTTGGATTCCCTTCTGAGCTCCAGATCTAAACATCAACCATGTTCCAATCTCTACTTGAGGATAGAGCCACTAACATGCCTGACTTAACATGGCAACACCAAGCTTTCCATCTCTACCTGCCATTTTCTCCTGTCTGTTCCCACCCTGAAATTCGACATCCTAGCAAGTGGTCCCACAAACCACCCGGTCATACACACCAGTCACACATATGGATCATCCGAAACACACCTGCCTCTCTCTCCCCCGCCCTCCCCCTGTACCTAATTAATCACTGCATCCTGTTGAACTCATTCGCAAATGTTCCTGCTTCTCTGCATCACCAGGGCTATAATCCTAGTTGAAGTCACCATAATCAAATTACATTACTATCCTCCTTAAAGCCCCTCAATACTGCCCATTATGCTAATGATGAAGTCCCACCACAGATCAATTACACCATAACCTCAGGAAACTGCACTCAGGCCTTGATTTTTTTTTTTTTTTAATTCTCCCTGGATGGTTCTAATATGCAGCCATCATTGAGAAGTATTGGCTATCTTGGTGAGAGCTGCTGAAGTTCAAGTTAAATTCCCATCACTGGTGGAAGGCCGTTGGTGGCCCAAGCACTAGCACTCTCACTGGTTGGCAGGGCTAAAGTCCTGTGGGAGTTAGTGGAAGAGAGAATGAAAGTAAGGAAGTATTGACCAAATACGGAGGGAATTCTTTCTGAAGACTTCCCTAAGAAGCATATCAGAGCTACTGAATGGTAACTAGAGGTGGATTTGGTTTTTTCACCTTTGGCTACTTACAAAAGGTGTAGGATTTGTACTGATTCATCCATGAGATAAATTTTTTCATGATATATAACATTCTGGTAAAGTCAAACTTCCCAAGAGAAGGGGTGCAGTGCAGTGGCTCTCCAATCCCTTCTTGGCTCTCGACCTTCTATGTGCTTTTGGACAAATTATTTAAATTATCTGACCCTCAGCCTTTTCCCCTTAAAAACAGTGATAACCACACTTAATCTGCAGAAGGTTGTTGCAAAATTAAATTAAATAACATCTGTACAGAATATTGTAAAGACTATGTACACAGCAACTTCCAAGCTCTCCCCTAGTCCTCTAGCGCCCTCAAGTGGTTTCTTAGAAGGCCTAGCACCACACTAGCACATCCATCATACTGCCCTCAAAGGCAGCTCAATGTATTTCGGTCATTTCCTGAGCCTGGCCCCTACCCTCGTTCAAAATCTTTTGTCCATCCCTTTACTCTCCAATCTTAAAGCTGGACATACTTGAGCTAGACAAACTTACGCCAAAAAATGAGATACATCAGCATCTCGGAAAACATAAGTTCATTGCAAATGGGATATTCCAAATCTTAGTGTAAGTGTGGACTAACATGTAAATTTCAAACACCAAGGGCAGAAGGGGATGGTTATTAAACAGAGACAACTGTTCAGCATCCCCAAAATTATACCATGCAGTGGCATCCCAAGCTCCTAGCTTACCTCAAATTTCTTGTCTCAATATCTTCTCCATTTAACACAGTTCCACCAGGGTTGTTCTTTCTGTGACCTGGCTCCAAACACCCTGCATTACTGCTTGGCTCAAAATCATTTAGAGGCTCTTTTCCTGTTCTCATACTACCTTCCTTCAGGTGGCAGAACACCCTCTGCCAGTGCCCTCAGCCACACCACTGGGATGGAGAGTCCATAGAGCCTAAGAAAGTAATATTTTCTCTCACTTTTTCTAAACCTATACAGAGATTACAGAAGAATTCTCTCTCTGTTGAAGCTCCAAAAGCAGAGAAAGATATTTATTTTGTGTGTATGTGCAGGATGGCAGGGGGAGGCTGGGGCAATCTTTCTCCCTTCTATCTCTCAATTAAAAATTTTAATGAGAAAATCATAGTTTCACATGCAGTTTAAGAAATAATATAGACAGATCCCTGGCTGTACAGTTTTCACAATGGTGACACTTTGCAAAACTATAAAATAATATCCCAACTGGTATACTGACATTGATGCCATCCACATTTCTTATTTGGATGAGATTTCCCCAGTTTCATTTGTAATCATTTGTGTGTAAGTTTTACACAATCGCCTATATGAGTCTGTGTATCCAGCATCACAGTCGAGAGAGTAAATAGTTCCAACATCACAAGGATCCCTCATGTTGTGCTTTTAAACCACATCTACCTCCTTCCCCTCAGCTGCAATCTCTATGACCTTGCAGTCATCAGTCTGGTCTTCATTTGTAAATATTTGCTTTCATAAATGGATAGCATAGCATGTAACCTTTTTTTAGATTGGCTTTTTTGGCTCAGCATTATTCCCTAAAGATTCATCCAAGTTGTTGCACGTATCAAAAGTTCAATCCTTTTTATTGCTTGGTAGTATTCCATGGCATGTATGTGCCCACAATTTGTTTAACCAGACACCTGTTAAAGGACATCTGAGTTGATTTCAATTTTTAGCTATTACAAGTAAAATTGCTATGAACATGGAAGTTCCCTTGTGCTGCAGTAGGTTAAAGATTCAGGGTTGCTGCTGCAGCTGTGGTACAGGCCACAATTGTGGTGCAGGTTCCATCCCTGACCTGGGAACTTCCACATGCTGTGGGTGTGGCCAAAAGAACTTGCTATGAACATTTGTGTACATGTTTCTGTGTGAACGTAAGTTTTCGTTTTTCTAGGGTGAATGCCCAAGAGTGTGATTGCTAGGCTGAATGGTAACTGCATGTCTACTTTTAAAAAGAAACTTCCAAACCGTTCTCCAGAGAAACTGCATTGTTGGCTTTCCTACCATCAACGTATATGTGATACGCAGTTTTACTTTTAGATTTCCCCTTAGCCCTTTTTTAGCTAAGATATGCAATCAAAAGGTAAGATCGCTATTTAATGGCCCGCATGCATGGAGGTTCCTAATCAAACTCCAAAAGCAAGAGGATGAACAAAAGAAAACTGCTGCTCTTCTGGAGAGTAATAATAACAGCTGACATTTCTTGTTTTCTGTATGCCAGGCACTGTGCTAAAGGCTTCCCATGTACAAATCCATTTATTAGTTGCAACAGCTATATGGGTAGGTTCTATATCATCCTCAGTTTGGAAGCCGAGGCTTGGAAATAGAAGAACTTGGTCATGGTTACACAGCCAGTTGAGTGGCAGAGCTAGGTTTTGAACCTAGGGAACTGTGCTCTCAACTCCCACATTATACCACCTCCAATAATGAAAGAAACATCTTTGTGTTCCCAGAAGCAATTGTGCAGGTTACGTTGTAGTTAAGACAGTGTTTTTCTTTCTAAACATAAATACAGATTTTTACCATCTCTGGGAATTAAAGTATATCCTTAGGGTATGTGTGTGTGTGTGTGTGTGTGTGTGTGTGTGTGTGTGTGTGATTCAATAGGTATGTATTGAGTTTCTCTCAAAGGCTGCACAAAGCCCCAGCCAATGTCTAGTCCCATCCTCTCTCTGCTTTGTATACCTCAGGCAACAGAATATAGCACCCCAATTCTCATCTGCAACTTAGAGGGGACGACTTAGGTTGCATGGGAAGGGATCAAGAAGAATTTACCCATAATATCTCAAAATAAGTAGAAAGTCTTGGCAAATGTTTTCCCTACTAAGCATGAGCAAGAGGAAAATAAGTGGTACAAGGCTGACACAAATCAACTTGAGCAAATAATAATAATAATAATAAAAGGAGGGCAGAATAGGACAAGCATATAAAAGACAGGTGAAGGACTCAGTCTAAAAGAAGATATGACTTAAAAATCAGGAAAAAAAATTTCCTGCCAGGGTTTACACTATAAAAAAATGTAATAAGATCCTAAAGACAAAATGATAAAACAACAGAAGTGAAAAGGGAAACAGCTGAGACTATGAGGACGAAACGACACCATGAGAAAACTAATAAATGAGAAAGACCAAAGATCAAATAGGCTGAAAATGGAACTGCAATACTGACAGAGAGGGAAAGCTTAGAATAGTCACTGCACATTCTGGGGAAAAAAGGATAAAGGATGTGGCAATTAAGAGAGGAAATAACGATGAGAGAGATAGCGATGCTCTTCCATGAGGATAATTGGTGTCTCTGGAGAACCAGAAAAAAAAGTATTTTAAAAAGAAAATTTCCCTACAATTAACCAAGAAGTCATTCTGGGTATGAAATAAACAGTTTGTATTCCAGGAAAAACTGACAGAATAATTAAAACATCACAACTCCTTGTAAATCAACTATACTTCAATAAAACTTTTTTTAAAAAAATAATTATGAAACAGATGCAGAGTCTGGCTAAGTTAACTACCTTTGGGGACTAAAAGGAAGAGAGAGAGGAATTGGGGTAGAAAAAACAAGTCACCTACATGGGAGAACAAAGTTGGGCTGGCTTAGACTCCACAGCAATCAATGCCAGAAGAGAACGGGGATTTGTCTATAAAGTTCTTAGGGGAACAAAGTGTAAGAATATCCAGACAGTTTTGTTGTTTGAGAATAAAGGCAAATATACACATCTTCAAACATGAAAAGCCTTAACAGACATTGCCCTTCTTGGGAAAAACTACCAGAGATGAAATCCAGCCGTACAAGAAGGGAGTGGACACACCAGGGAAAAGGCCTGGTGTTATACTTGGTACTAAAAGGAGGCAGTGTGTGTAGTGGGTAGTTCAAAAGTCAGACCACTTGGGGAGCTCCCTGGTGGCTCGGTGGATTAAGGACCTGGCCTTATCACTGCTTTGGGGAGGTTGGATCCCTGGCCTGGAAACTTCCAAATGCTACAGGCGTAGCCAGAAAAAGAAAAAAAGGAGTTAAATCACTTGAGTTTGAATCTTGGCTCTGTCAACTCTCACTGTTGTCCTCAGATAAATTACTTAACCTGCTTCAGTTCCCTTGCTCGTAAGATGAGGCTGACACTGTTGTGGTCGGTATCAAATGAAATAATTCATGTAAGGTTCTCAGCATAGTACCCAGCATTAGATACTACTACAAAAATAAGGCCTATTATTATAAAAACATAATAGCTCCAGAATTTTAAGGCTTTTAATAATCCTTCTGTTACTTAATCCTAGAAATTAATATCTCTGTGAGAAATTTTTTAAACACTGAATTCTCCGGAATGGGGGGCAAGAAACTGATAGCATGGTCACCTCTGGGGAAGGACACTCGGGAGATAGGAGACAGTGGGGGCAGGGGAGAGTTTTCATTGGCTTTTCACCAACATGTAGCTTTTTGAAATCTGTACCCTGCAAATATATAAACTATTTTTTAAAGCAACTAGAATTAAAGAAATATTTACCTAGGATTCCATAATTCCTTCATATTTAATCATAATTTTCTTCTTTTTGAGTTCAAGTAGAACTAAATTTAATACTTCCATGTAAAATTAGCATGCACAGTATGGTTCCATTTTTACAAAATTATTCTGAGCCAGTGAAGCCTCCATCTGTATATATGCAAAGGAAGAGGCCTGAAGTGATACCTAATGTTAACAATGATTAATTTCTAGGTGATGAAATTTGGGATGTTTTTTCCTTATTCGTAGTTTTTCAGAATTGCTTGAATTTTTAATTAGGTATACATCATTTTCAAAAAGGTCGTTGTTCTAAATAAAGAAAGAAAACTTTTCACCAATTGTGACCTTGGGGAGTTCCTGTTGGGGTGCAGCGGAAACAAATCCAACTAGTATCCACGAGGGTGCAGGTTTGATCTCTGGCCTCACTCAGTGGGTTAAGACTCTGGTGTTGCCGTGAGCTGTGGTATAGGTCACAGACAGGGCACAAGTCCTGCACTGCTGTGGCTGTGGTGAAGGCCGGGAGCCATAGCTCCGATTCGACCCTAGCCTGGGAACTTCCATATGCCGCAGGTGCAGCCCTAAAAAGAACAAAATTGTGATGCTGGTTGACAAGAACAAGGGGTCTGTCTACACCGCATAAGGGACTGGGCTATAAATACTAATGGCCATGGTGGTGGGTCCCCCTAATGGTCCAGGCGTATGAGTCTCTGCCCCAACTCTATTTAGCCAACACGCTGCCAGGGCGTCATGATGTCCTGCTGTGTGCCTTGCTGGTTGTTTAAGTGGAAGGTTGATGCCTAAACTACCCTCCAGCCAAACTGGACCACCTATCATTTCCCACCATGCCTTTGTTCCTGGTGCTCCGGTCACCTAGAGGGCCACCTCCCTGACCCCTCAATCAAAAGGCTTCTCCAAAGCCACAGCACAAACCACGACTTCTATGTACCTTTCCCTGACTTGGAAACCTGATTTTTCCCTCTGAAGCCCCAAAGCACATTTTAACAATTTGTGACAATTTATTCATTTAATGAATGCTTATTGTATACACCAGGTGCCTTGTAATATATTTGTCTGTATATGTCTTATCCTCTGTCTTAGAATTATCAGTATGTCCTATTCATTTGGTACTTCTATAGTACCCAACATAACACCCTTAGAAGGTCAAAACCTCTTTGTTGGATAATTAAATGAAGGGGTACTGTGGGATAACAGAAAAAATATATACTGGTCTCTGTACCATGTTCCAGGCACAGGGCTCCTAAAATCCTTGTAAATTCCCTAATGATAAAAGCACTGGGAGCATCTTTTGTTCTAATGCAGCGATGCTGGGTGGGCTCCTGGCTGCCTCCTGGTTGGGGCCGGTCACCAGAAAGACTAATCCATGATCAGAAGCATGACATTTTCAGCCCCAATGCCCAACCCCCAGGAAGGGAAGAGAGGCTGAAAACAGAGTTAATAATCAATTACGCCTATGTGAGGAAGCCTCCATAATATCCCCAGAGGGGGGACTTCGGAGAGCTTCTAGGTCGGCAAACACATTTTCACCTGGGGGTTGATGCACCCTAACTCCATGGAGACAGAGCTCCCAGACCTCATCCTATGTACCTCTGCATCTGGAACTGGTAAATGTTAAACGTTCCCCTGGGATCTGTGAGCCATTCTAGCAAGGTAAATGAACCCGAGTAGGGGGTCCTGGGAACCCCCAATTTGTAGTCAAGTCAGGCAGAAGTTGTGGGTAACCTGGGGACCTCCCACTTACAACTGGCATCTGCAGTGGGCTGGGAGCAGTCTGTGGGGGACTGAGCCCTTAACCTGCGAGATCCGACATTATCTCCAGGTAAATGGTGTTAGAATTGAATTAAACTGTAGGACTCCCAGCTGGTGGCACAGAAAATTGCTTGGTGTGGGGAACCCCACCAACACACATACACACAAACACGGTGACCAGAAGTGTCAGAAGTGAAGTGTGTTGTGTGTAAATAGTAAAGGAAATAACACAGTCTTTCCTAACACAAGCACTCAACAAGTGTTTGCTGAACTGAACCAATTACTTTGTGCTTAACATATTTTGTGATACTCTAAAGACTTTTAAAAGGCTTTCAAAGCCAAGTGGTTTACATGCCTTCAGAATTATTTTGAGTTTTTCTAAAGTGCAAATATACCACCTTCCGCTAAAAATATTGGCATGGATCAAAATCCTTGGGAAGGGATAAGGTCCAAATAGCTAAATAATAGGTGAGTGCTTTTTATTCCCACCCTGAGGAGAGACAACCATCCTAACAAGGGACACAGGGAAGACAGTTTCACCCCGGTGCCCCTAATGTCCAACATCGCTCAGAGAGGACTTTCCAAAATGAGTTCACATCACTCAGGGTACTCATCTCTTAAGTGGATTCTTGAGTCACAAAGAGCTACATTTCTCAAAACCTAAATAAAGCTAGTTTGGCACATACAATGGTGTGCCAGTGATAACGTGAATACAATTTGAAATAAAGGCATGGAGTTTCCTTGCAGCTTAGCAGGTTAAGACCTGGCATTGTCACTGCTATGGTTTGGGTTGCTGCTATGATATGGCTTCGATCCCTTGCTGAGAATTTCCACATGCAGCAATAAAATAAAACAAAACAAAATAGAATAAAACAAAAGGCATTACAAATACAAAATAATATATAGAATTAAGGGAATACTTAGTGATATAATTAGATATAATGAGGATTATTTATGGAAACGATCTGCCTTTGGTTTTTTTGGTTGTTGTTTGTTTGTTTTTGTCTTTTTGCTATTTCTTTGGGCTGCTTCCACGACATATGGAAGTTCCCAGGCTAGGGGTCGAATCGGAGCTGCAGCCACTGGCCTACACCAGAGCCACAGCAACGCTGGATCCGAGCCGCATCTGCAACCTACACCACAGCTCACGGCAACGTCAGTTCCTTAACCCACTGAGCAAGGGCAGGGACCGAACCCACAACCTCATGGTTCCTGGTCGGATTCGTTAACCACTGCGCCACGACGGGAACTCCACGATCTGCCTTTGTTGTAGGCAAGGCCCTTTCTAAAATAGGGCTTGGTGAAAACACTTTTTCCCCCTTTTCTCCCTCAACAGGGAGCAAAAACTAATGTGCTGCCACCTACTGACAACTGAATGAAAGTGTCACTCAGGACACATTAAAAGTGTTTAACCTTTTAAACTGTCAACCCCAAATTTCAAAAGAGGTGTTTATATTATATTCTTTTATGCATAGTAATGGACACTTCAAGACTCTTAACTTTAAGGGGGACAATAATCTGCAAATTGGTGTAAGTGAAAAAGAAAAGCAATGGACAAGTGTGAATGACCCAGATTAGAAAGATTAGCTGCATGCTTCCTCCGCAATGATAGTTGAGTCATTCCATTAACAAGAAAAAAGAACAAGGAAACATAAGCAATTCTAAAGTAAGATACACTGGTGGTCCAATCAGTCCAATGTTAGGCTACTGAGGAATTTTGTGCAGGATATGGTCACTGGTGAGGATGAGGTGCCACCACTCACAGGAGAGGGATCTGTTCTCAAACAACCCTATCTCCCCCTCAAACACCCCTTACTCATCTTTGGAATGAACCTAAGCCCTCCTTGAAAACTTGTTTCCAGCTGGGCCACTCTTTGCGCGAGCAAAATTTCCCAGTCAGCGCACAATGAATAATATAAACAGAGGAGAGCAAGAATCTGAACTTTTTATTCACCAATAGATTGCTGGCTCCATGTGCAGCCCCCACCACATGGTAGGTACTTTATCAACATTAGCTGAATGAATACAAAAGTAGAACCTCTTCCTGTTTCTCTTCGGTTTTCTGTTCGAGCTTCAAGGAGTACATCAGAATCTACAGGATAACTGGTTTATATTTTGCTTTGATGATTTGGATATTTCTGGTAACAATTAGCATGGGTCCAAATCACTAAGATAACTCGTCAGTCTTCTACTTTGGTCAATATTATTTGTCCGCTAAGTTTTAAGTAAACTGTAAACTGAAGTGTAAAACCTGGTTCCCTGCTAAAGTTTAACTCTCAGTGTGTCACCCAGGGGCAGAATCCAGGAAGAAAGCTGAAGAGCCTATAGTTATTTAGGATGATCAGAAAATGTTTTGAAAACAATTAGTGTAGGCTTCCTGATTAAAAAAAAAAAATATTTCGTTTGGGGAGGCACCTTCCCTTTTCTGGGCTACTAAAACTAGACTCAGGTAGTTAAAACCAGGGAAGGGCCAAGCAATTTTACAAGAAACTCATCACCCTGCACCCCAGCAGTGATCTAAAGCACTTCAGTGACAACACCAGATCCTTAACCCATGAGCTACAAGAGAACTCCCCATAGTCATTTTGAGGATAAAAGGAAAGAATCCATGTGCTGCAGTCAGTGCCTGGAATATAGAGAATGTTCAATAAACAATACCTATTATATTTGGCGCGTTTGTAACTCGATTTACTAAACAATGGAAAGTAATCAAAGATTTCTGATCAGTATAACTATATCTGAAACTGAAACTCTAGAGTAATTAATTTACCAGTAAGACTTAGGATAATTAAAGGAAGTTAAAAAAGCTGTATTTAAGAATACCACGTAGAGAAATTTTGCAACTGTTCAGAGGAGAAGACATGAGAATCAGAATTATAGGTAAAGTGATAAAAGATAGAAGGGGGAGAAGCAAAAAAGAAGAGACAGTTTTTGAAAAACTTTAAGAGAAATGATAGGACTGAGTGTGAAGTGAAAGGGACGGGGAGGAGTCAAAGACAACTCCAAGCCTTTGAACCTGGGTACCAGAAAAGCCTTGGTGAGAAAAATAAATGCGAGAAGAAAGTGGTTCAGGGGGAAGCTACCCAGGTGGAGATACAAACAGACAGTCAAAACTTAGAATGCAGACCTCAGCAGAGAAATCACACTAGATTAGGTATCTTCGATTTGGAGGTGAAAGTGAAGACTTGGTGGAAATGACATCAGTGGAGGTCGCCAAGGTCAAACCATTTGGCTCAAAAATTCTTAGTTCTTTCCACCTGTGGCTATTACGTAAGTTCATACCCATCAGCGGAAAAAGAAAGGGTCTTAAATATGTTCAAATGTGAGATTCGACATCTGAATTTTCCATCTCACTGGTCACCTATCACTTTAGGAATCAGCTTCCTCATCTGGAAAATAAAACATATGCTAATACTTTCCTCACAGAGTTATTCTAAGCATCAATGAAGTCCTGGTCTCTTTCTGGAGAGCGCAATATAATAACAGGCAGATACAAGATGAAAAGTTCCCTTCCAGAAGCTCCCCAATGCCCTGGGCTTTTTCCTGCGTACTCCTGTGCCCATGATCTCTTTCTGCTTCACCAGTAAATACTTGAACTCATCTCATTCCAACCTTCCAACACTTGGTCAAATTCTTTAAGCTGCTAAGCCAACCTCTTCCCACTCCAACCCCCCTGACCCTGCACCTCCTCTGCCTCTCTGCTTCCACTCCCACCCACTGTAAAATGTTATTCCTTTAGCTCTCTTATCCTTTTCTTTTTCATATTCTTTATTCATTTTTACTTCACAATAAAAATTCTCATCCCAGAATCGTATCTAATCTTAGCTTAATCAGCCCTATAATTACTTACTTGCCTGTCTGTTGACCCTCACCCCAAAACAAAATTAGCATTCCCTACAACATGATACTCAACACACACACACACACACACACACACACACACACATACATGTACATGTAACAAAGTTATTCTGTCCAAAGAAAAAAAGAGCTGTTGATCTCAGAACAGATTTTCTAGACTTTTTGGCCATGGGTGGAGGAGACCCCAGTGTGAGTCAATTGGTCCATTCTCCCTCTTTCTCAACTTTTTTTTTCTTTTTTGGCCACCCCTGGGCATCTGGAGTGTCCAGGCCAGGGATCAGATCCCAGCCACAGGTGCAACCTACACCACAGCTGCAGCAACACCAGTGCCAGGCGAGGATCAAACCTGTGTCCTTGGCGCTGCAGAGACGCACAGATCCTGCTGTGCCATGGTGGGAATTCCATACCTTTCCTCATCTGATAGTATAAATTCTAAGCAAACAGTTTCCTAATCTCCTTAATTTCACCTTGAGTGGTGGGTCATAAGACCTCCATAAATGATATTATTTCTGTTTACAAGACAGCTCAACAAGGCATCCTCAAATTTACTGTAAGTTGCTGCAGACTTGGGGTGTCTTTTGGTTTCTAGGAAAGCCAGAATGCTTCTTTCTGTACTCTCTGAGTATGATGACCTGTAATTAAAAAATCTTCTGCAGCCTGTATTTTGGTTTCCCTGACCATTCATTAGTCTGACAAATGTCTGTTATCACCTGAAGTATTTACATTCCAAACCTAAAAAACAGTCTTCTATTCAGTATCTCTTTGTCTTCTGGAAGGCATCTGGGTTAATGGGTTTTCTGAACAAAAAGCACATGTTACAGTGTATCTAGTGCAGTGGCGCCCTGGATTCTCACTCCAAGCTTCATCACCAGCAACCAAGTGCAGTGTTGATATGTATACATATCTTGCATCATATTATAATCAATAGCCTGTGTTATTAGGTACCTATACAGGCTCTGCACTACTTTACATGATATGGAAGATTCAAAGGTAGAAATAAGAGTGCATCTGTTTTGAACATGACTTTATACCTAGCTCCTAAAGGGACAGGCACATAAAAGACAAACATATTAATTGAACAAGTGAATAGGAGCTCTGAGAAAACTAACACACGAGAAGCTATAGAGAATGACACACGTTCATTCACAGTTAAGAGCTCCCTTAGGTGGTGGTGCAGCTCTAAGGGATAGAGGAATTCAGAGAAGAGAGAAATTAATATGGACTGAAGTCACTAGGGTGAAGGACGCACACAGCCTTTCAGGTTAAGCACTCCTGGCACTGGAGAGATGGCCAGCATTTCAGGTGGAAGAGGAAGATTCTAAGCGAGGCCCCAAAAAGAAAGCACGGAATCAGTGAAGAAATTGGAGACACGGAGCAAAGTAAAAAATACATTAGATAAGGAGTTCCTCCATGGCTCAGCGAGTTAAGGACTTGACTTTGTCACTACTGTGGCTTCGGTCATTGCTGTGGTAAGGGTTCAGTCATTGGCCTTGGAAATTCTACATGCTGCCAGCATGATGTAGGCATGACCAAAAAGGAAAAAAAGAATAGGCTAGGTAATAAGTGGGAGCAGATGGTAGAAGACAGAGGAATTGTCAGTGGATCAAGGGCCAAAGGCTGGCTTTTAGTTTCTTGCTTAGAATTCAGAAACTTGTTTTCATATGAAAAAGGCTACAAATTATGATCTAAACCCATGAATAGCCCTAACATACACACTCCTCTGTTCATGAGATGACTAGATAGATAGATTCATGATGAGTTATCACGCTTATCTGTTCTTTTCTTGGAGAATTTTAGTTTTTAATAAACCTCTCAGAAGAATATTGGAGTAAATTCACTAGGGCCAAGGAACATCTCGTCAATCCTTTTAGTCAATTCCCTTTCCTTCAGTGACCATTTCAAGCCTTCATCAGAAAATAACCAAACACAAGAAGAAGCAACTGTCCATTACTGAGGGCCAAAAGACATAAAAACTAAGTTGGGGAGTTCCCGTCATGACTCAGTGGTTAACGAATCCGACTAGGAACCATGAGGTTGCGGGTTTGATCCCTGCCCTTGCTCAGTGGGTTAAGGATCCGGTGGCTACAGCTCCAATTAGACCCCTAGCCTGGGAACCTCCATATGCTGAGGGAATGGTCCTAGAAAAGGTAAAAAGACAAACAAACAAACAAAAAAACTAAGTTGGGCCGCATGCCCAAGGACTTGAGATAAAAAGTTTAAAAGTATTAAAATCAAAATGTTATCGAAATACTGTAAAACTAAGATCCTAAAAGGAAAAAAAATGGAGACTTTTATAAAGCACTAACTTCTAGAAATAAAAATACATGGTCCCTTTCTTAGGTCTGTATGCCAAAGCAAAAGAAATAAAAGGAAAAATAAACAAATAGGCCCTAATCAAATTTATAAGCTTTTGCCGAAAAAAGGAAACCATAAACAAAATGAAAAGAAAATGTACAGCATGGGAGAATATATTTGCAAACGACGTGACTGACAAGGGCTTAATTTCCAAAATATGCAAAGAACTTATACAATTCAATAAAGAAAAAACAAACAACCCAATCAAAAAATGGGCTGAAGACCTAAATAGAAATTTCTCCAAAGAAGACACACAGATGGCTAATATGAAAAGATGTTCAACACTGCTAGTTATTGGGAGTTCCCACTGTGGCTCAGCAGAAACAAACCTGACTAGTATTCACAAGGATGTGGGTTTGAACCCTGGTCTTGCTCAGTGGGTTAAGGATTCAGCACTGCCATGAGCTGTGGTGTAGGTCACAGGTGTGGCTCAGATCTGGCATTGCTGTGGCTGTGGTGTGGCCCGGCAGCTGTAGCTTCAATTTGACACCTAGCCTTCCACATGCCATACCTGCAGCCCTAAAAACAAAAAAGAAAAAAAAAATTGCTAGTTATTAGAAAAATGAAAATCAGACTACAATGAGTTGTCACCTCACACACAGGTCAGGGTGGCCATCATCAAAAATTCTACAAATAACAAATGCTGAGAAGGTGTGGAGAAAAGGGAACCTTCCTTCCCTGTTGGTGGGAATGTAAATTGCTGCAGCTACTATGGAAAACAGTATGGAGGTTCCTTAAAAAACTAAAAATAGAGTTGTCTTATGATCCAATAATCTCACTCCTGGGTATATTTCCAGAGAAAATTCTAATTTGAAAAGATACAAGCACCCAATGTTCATTATAACACTATTTACAATAGCCAAGATATGGAATCAAGCTACACATCCATCAAGAGATGAGTGGATAAACATGTGGTATGTATATACACAATGGAATATTACTCAACCATAAAAAATAATGAAATAATACCACTTGCAGCAATATGGATGGAACTAGAGATTATCATACTAGTAAAGTAATTTAGAAAGAGAAAGACAAATACCATATGATATCACTTATATACAGATCTAAAATATGACACAAATGAACTTATTCCTGAATTAGAAACAGATTCACAGACATAGAAAACAAAACAAACATGGTTACCAAAGAGGGATGGGGGGGAGGGTAAATTAAGAGTTTGGGATTAGCAGATACAAACTACTATAAAATAGATCAACCACAAGGTCCTACGGTATAACACAGGGAGTTATTTCAATATCCTGTAATAAACCATAATAGAAGGGAATATGAACAAGAATAAATACATATATAACTATACATATAACTGAATCACTTTATTGCACACTAGTAACTGACACAACATTGTAAATCAACTACGGTGAATAAATAAATAGTCCTTGAGAACTAGAACAATATGACAAAGTTAACACAGGCACTTAGGTCTACCAAAACCCCACCAAAATTAGAGTGAAGAAATACAAAGTACAAGAAACAAATCAGTGGGCCAAAACTGAATGAGTTAAAACATTGCTATTAGCTGTCTTGACAAAATTAAATGAATTAATGAAGCCTCTAAATGTATGTTGGATTTCCTTTCTCTTGGCAACTATAGCTTTGATTTTGATTTTTTTTCCCCTTTCTTCCTTCCCTCCCTCTCTCTCTCTTTATTTTCTCTCTTCTTTCTCCCTTCCTTCTTTTTCTTTCTTTCTTTTTCTCTTCTGTAGCCTCAGTTGTGTTGTTAAGAGAGAAAAGTATTGATTCTTGGTGAAGTTTGAGTAATTCCAGTAGGGAAGCAGCCGGAGCTCCAATCAACATTAATTTCTTTCATACGTTTCTTTCAGAACTGGCATTGCTACCCCTCCAACGCCTATCTAGCCCAGATCTTAAGAACTATCTTAGATTCTTTCCTTTCTCCTTTAAAATATAGTGATGCTAATTATTTGGAGATTCTGTATTTGCAAATTCACATACTTGCTAAAATTTATGTACAACCCACTGTTAATACTCATGGCACTTTTGTGGTCATTTGCGAACATGGGCTGAGCAGCAAAACCTTGAGTTGCACCATGTGCATGTTCCCAGCTGAGGTCAAACAAGGTGACACTCTGCCTTCTTGTTTTGGCTCTCATGCCGTAAAAAAAGTGTCCTTTCTGCGATCTATTTAGTGCCTTGTTTTTCTCATTTTTTGCTGGTGATTTCACTGTTTAAAATGGCCTCCAAGCATAGCAAAAAGTGCTGTCTTATGCCCCAGCACAAGAAAGCTATTATGTGCCTTTCAAAGAAAGAAAGTGTCAGATAACCTTTGTTCAGGCATGAGCTATAGAGCTGTTGGCCATGAGTTCAATGTTAATGAATCAACAACATATATTAAACAAGGTATCTGTAAATAGAAATACACACAAAACAAGATTGAGTATTGATCAGCTGATGAAAAGGTTGTGACCTGAGGCTTGCAGGAACTCAATCCTTTATTCCCCCTAGGATCAATGGTTTAGTATTCACTCATTCATTGGTCATGGGGACTTTACAGAACATAACTGCTATAAATAATGAGAAGTGACTAATTTATTATCAAGTCTCAAAGGACTATTTGATGGGGTGATTATAAAAGGCTGAGCTTTCTGGAGACTTGGAGCTATTAAAATTTGAATATCAACCCAGTAGGAAAACACCTGACACTGCACTCATGAGACGGTCTAGCCAGCATCACAGTTCTTACCCACCAGACATCACACAGACAGGGAACAAGTCTGTTATATTCACAGTTATGCTCCCAGAATCTATCACAAAATCTGACACAGTAAATGCTCAATAAATATGTGATTGAGTCATTCGCTCATTCACTCATTCAATATTTATTGAGCCTCTACTACATGCCAGACTTTATGTCAGACAATGGATATATACAGCAGTATAAAACAGACACCCTCAGAGTTCCTGCTGTGGTACAGTGGCTTGGATTGCTGTGGAGGCACGGGTTTGATCCCTGGCCTGGCGCAGAGGATTAAAGGATCCATGAGGTTGCAGCTGTGGCATGGGTCAATCCCTGGCCCAGGAACTCTTTTTATGGCAGGCGTGGCCATAAAAAAAAAAAAAAAAAAAAAAGGCATCCTTCCTGTCTTACATTCCAGGGAGAGAAGACAGATAATAAAAAAGTGAGAAACATAGTATATTATGTAATCATATGAAACATTTAAAACAAGATCAGAAGAGAAAATATGGGACTTGAAGAGGGTTGCTATTTTATATAACTTGATCAGAGGTTTTTGGAGTTCCCTGATGGCTCAGCAGGTTAAGGATCAGGCATTGTCACTGCTGTGGCTTGAGTTGCTGCTGTGGCATGGGTTTGGTCCCTGGCCCAGGAACTTCCACATGCTGCAGGTGTGGCTAAAAAGAAAATAAAAGTTCTTCTCTTCTCTGAGAAGAAAAATCTTGCTAAGAAACCTGAAGGGCATATATCCAGACAAAACTTTCCTTGAAAAAGACACATGCACCCGCATGTTCATTGCAGCACTATTCGCAATAGCCAAGACATGGAAATAACCCAAATGTTCATCCAAAGATGATTGGATCAGGAAGATGTGGTATATATACACAATGGAATACTCCTCAGCCATAACAAAGAACAAAATAATGCCATTTGCAGCAACATGGATGGACCTAGAGACTTTCATACTGAGTGAAGTCAGTCAGAAAGAGAAAGACAAATACCATATGATATCACCTATATCTGGAATCTAATATACGGCACAAATGAACCTTCCCACAGAAAAGAAAATCATGGACTTGGCGAATAGATGTGTGGTTGCCAAGGGGGAAGGGGAGGGAGTGGGATGGATGGGGCGCTTAGGGTTAATAGATGCAGACTATTACCTTTGGAGTGGATTAGCAATGAGATCCAGCTGTGTAGCACTGGGAACTATGTCTGGTCACGATGGAGCATGATAATGGGAGAAAAAAGAATGTATACATACATGTGTAACTGGGTCACCATGCTGTACAGTAGAAAATTGACAGAACACTGCAAACCAGCTATAATGGAAAAAAATAAAAAGAATGAAACCTGAAGGAAGTAGGGGGGTGGTCCATGTGGAGACTCGGGATGAGAGCTTGAGGCAGGACAGAACCTGGCATGATGGTGGAACAGCAAAGAGTTCAAGTTCCACAGTTCCTTTTAAAAGAAAGAAAACATGCCTCTCAGAAGATGAAGGGAAAGTATATGCCTGGTTCTAGAGACACCAAACATTCCCACTTATATTCTTTTGGTGTGAAAGTCAAACAGTAATATTAAATTAAAAATAACACTTATCATCAAGTAGAATTACCCAGCCTTTGAGATAAGAGTACATAAAGTGAGAGAGAGGATTTGGTGATATGAAAAGAAGGTAAAAATAGCCTCCTCTTTCTCATATTAAAGCCTGTGCAATACATAGAATAGAATCCCTGGAGGATATTAGTTATTTATGAAAGCCAAAGATAGGCTTTTAACCTATGACACGAGTTCTGAGCAAGAGGCTGTAACTGCCATTTTCCCCCATAACCTTGTTTCCCAGGAAAGCAAAAGTGAAAAAGAAAGAATACAAAAAAAAAAAAAAACCCAAAAAACGGGAAGCAGTTACAAGGGAACCTTCTATAATGTTTCAGTTTTATTAAACATACACTTCTTTTAAAAAGCAGAGCAGAGATTCCTATAGCCAATGTTATGTACTGTTTTACCATTTCTTATGTTACAGTGATCAATCAAATACATGACTGAGTAAATATAAACCTGGCCATTGGAGACTAAAAGGTCATATTTCAAAGTTATTCATCTTTATAATAAATAAATAAATAAGATTTCATTTATTTTTATGAATAACACCATCATCAAAAATTTATAAGTTTGGAGTTCCCTGGTGGCCTAGTGGTTAAACTCTGTATTGTTACTTCTGTGGCTCTGGTTCAATCCCTGGCCCAGGAACTTCTGCATACCTTGAGCATGGCCAAAAAAAAAAAAAATTTAAGTCAGATGCAGAGTTCCCACTCTGGCTCAATGGGTTAAGTACCCAGCATAGTCTCTGTGTAAAAGGGTAAAAGGTAAAAGGATGCAGATTTGATTCCTGGCCTTGCTCAGTGGGTTAAAGATCTGTTGTTGCCACAACCTGTGGCACTGGTCCCACAGATGTGGCTTGGATCCAGAATGGCTGTGGCTGTGGTATAGGCCCCAGCCGAAGCTTCAATTCGACCCCTAGCCTGGGAACTTCCATATGCCACAGGCGTGGCCATTAAAAAAAAAAAAAAGACACAAATTGTTAACAACAAAATCTTCGCTGAAATACAGAATAGATAGGCCATAGTATAATGGTGTACCTATAATCTAAACACTGATAAAACAGTCCACACTTAATTGTGTTCCCTGGGCCTTCACACATCTTGAAAGGATCCAGCAGAGGCCTCCATTTCTGGTGCATGAGGAAAGGAAAACAGTAGCCAAAGGACATTATGTTTTTGGAGAGACTGCCATCAGTCACATGCACCCGCATGTTCATTGCAGCACTATTCGCAATAGCCAAGACATGGAAATAACCCAAATGTCCATCCAAAGATGGACATTAAAGCCCATTACTTCGGCATGTGAATAGACAAATAAAGTCGAAAACACTGAATTACAGCTTCATAGAAATTGTGCTTTCATAATTAGTAAATTAAACTGAATTTTAAGCCTAGAGTCAGTAGTTAAAAGAATTCAGATACACATACCATAAAAATCTACCCAGCAATTTCACTCAAAGCTTTAGGGAGAACTACATTCACTAGACGGATTGGCCAAAGGAAATCCATTAACACACCAAAATATTTTCACTTGATTGTCACTCTAAAAACACTGTTTATTTACTTGGAAGAAGTTTCAGAGACTTAAGTAGCTGAGACATGTGCCATTTTATGGAAATAACACTGAGCTAAGACAGACATTAATTCTGACTCCAAATGCAAATATTATGGGAAAGAGAGTTGGGCCATTTGTGTATTGCTTTGGCTTCTTCCTCCCTCTTGCTCTGCCAGAATTCTCTTCTATCATGTTTGCCTTCAGGGTTCAAGGCAGCAGCATCTCTGTGGTGTGGCCTGTGCACATGAGTAACAGGCGGTTTGCCATTTGCTAAATTATTTATGAGCTCAGCTGCTCTTTGGATTTTTTTATGGAATAATTTTTTAAAATAAATATTTTATAAGTATCCAGAGGCTATTGGTATTTGATGCATTTCAGAAAATTAAGGAATAAATTTACATTGCAATGTAAAAAGACAAAAGGATCACCATATCTTTGTTGATAGAACACTCACACTACAGACACAGTGGATGGATTTAGACATTGTTTTAATAGCTTAGCAAACCATATTTTCAAGTTTAGAAAAATTCTCCTTTAATAGAGGAATAAAAATGATAGCACTTCAATTTCCTCTTTGATACTCAATACTAAGTAGGATTTTGATGTTCTTGGTGCTTTCAGAATTAGATGTACATTCTAGGCTTTATTCTGCATCTCCAATTTCCTAGTTTGCATCGCTTTAAAGCCATTGCTCTAGTAGTGATTTTTATCACTAATAAATTGCCTACTATTTCCCAAATCTCCTATATTTCATCTAAAATGGCAGTTTGGATTCCTTTTTAAACATGAATTTTGTGCTTATAAACGATGGTGAGAAAAATACAAAAGAGGAAGACCCAGAGGTTAAATGCCTTTAGAAATTCACTGAAAAAAGACAGAGAGAAGTCCAATAAAACACTGTGATCTCAAGCCTGTATATCTGGAAGAATGCTGGTCTAGTAGCAGAAATTGAGACCTCAGGAGAGGATTTCATTTGTGGGAGAGACAAGTTTACTCTTAGGCATGTTGACAATTATTTGAGATGCTGACAGAGTGCTCAGGTTATATCCAACAAGTATCTGATAATGTGGGGCCAAGAACTTTGAACTGTGGAATAAATGAATGAATGAATAGAGCAATCAGAACAAGTAAATACTATATTATCAACAAATAATGTTGTCATGAATACTGCCTTCTTTTGCCTCTATTGTTAATACCAGCATCACTTTGTTTTTTGGTTTTTTGGTTTCAGTTTTTTTTCTTTTTTTTTTTTAATGTCTTTTTGCCATTTTCTTGGGCCACTCCCGTGGCATATGGAGGTTCCCAGGCTAGGGGTCAAATCGGAGCTGTAGCCACCGGCCTATGCCACAGCCACAGAAACATGGGATCTGAACCGCATCTGCGACCTACACCACAGCTCACGGCAACGCCGGATCCTTAACCCATTGGGCAAGGCCAGGGATCGAACCCGCAACCTCATGGTTCCTAGTTGGATTCGTTAACCACTGAGCCACGACGGGAACTCCAAGTTTTTTTAATTTTTTTATCACAGTTTATTTACAATGTTCTGTCAAGTCTGCTGTACAGCAAAGTGACCCGCCATACATACATATATATATATACACACACATAACACACACACACACACATATATATATACACACACATTCTTTTTCTCACATTATCCTCCATCATGTTCTATTACAAGTGACTAGATATAGTCCCCTGTGTTATATAGCAGGAACCAGCAACACTTTGTATATTACAAATACTTTATCTCACCTTAAAAATTAGCTAATAAACTTAATATTCATTTTTACTCTGCAGAGCTGAGCATGTACAAATCTTTCACTACAAATTATAGCGAATCCAAGATATGATTAAGCAAATGCCTTGCATTGCATAACATAGCATCTCTCATAATGTGATGTATGTTCAGCTTGTATGAAACTTTAAGCAAAACAGCCAGTATTTAACCTTTAAGCTGATTGTCAAAAGGCTATTTTCTTCATGTGGATTTCTTCATATAGATTTTCGTCAGTTATCCAAAAAAGTGTTACCTTGATGTTGATACAAAATATGGGTACATAATGCTTTGCATTTAGATGATTTCATTCAAGGAACAAAAATATCTTATAAATGTCCATTATTTCCCTGGCCACTTTATATATTAAGAATTGAGCTCTTTGGAGTTCCCATCGTGGCTCAGCAGTTAGCAAACCCGACTGGCATCCATGGGGACTTGGATTTGATCCCTGGCCTTGCTCAGTGGGTTGAGGATCTGGCATTGCCCTGTGAGCTGTGGTGTAAGTCACAGAGGTGGCTCGGATCCTGTGTTGTTGTGGTTGTGGCAAAGGCCAGCAGCTGTGGCTCCAATCTGACTCCTAGCCTGGGAACCTCCATATGCCGTGGGTGCAGCCCTAAGAAGACAAAAGACAAAAGACAAAAAAAAAATTGCGCTTCAGGATTGAAGATTTTTACAGAAATTAATTTTGCAGTTTTTCATGGTAAATTGCCTTGCTTCTCCTCTGCTCTCTTATTCCAAAACCCCCGGCCTTAGCTTTTTAGACCCCAATTCAACAAAGGCCAGAGACTAGGGTCAGGGTCTCAGTACAAAAATAGAGTCCCTTCTGACTGGTTTAAACAGGAAATGAATTTATTAGAGGAGGAGTAAAAGGGCTGAAGAAATAGATTTGAGGCTACACTTCTAAGAACAGTGCACATAACCATCCCAAAGAATAGGTCCTATGAAAAACCCCACCGCTGTGGCTGTTGCCACCAGGCACTAGAAACCAGGAACTCAACTTCACTTCAAGGTTGCAACTTTAGTATCAAAAACTCACCCCTGCAACTGCTGCTGCTACCACACTGGCAAAATGGAAGTGCCACACAGAAGCCACTCCCTGTTATTGCTCATTTCCAAGCTGAAGTCTCCTGTGGAGTCATCTAACTGGTGGAGAATAGGACATACACCTGCATCCCAGGTACAAGGGAAGCTATAGTTTATGTTCTGACTTCTATGTTTCTTGAGTCTCCTTTTTTGTTAATGACTCAATGAATTTTATTACATTTATAGTTGTACAACAATCATCACAACCAAATCCCTGAGTCTCCTTTGTTGCTTATGAAAACCCAGGATTCAGGGTCCTGGTGGCAACCACTGAGATTCCATGATAACCCCTGAATGACAGCTTCCCCTGTCCTAAGGGTCCAAGTTCTCAGAAATGAGCTTCTGCTTTAGTGCCCTATTCTTGCTCTCTTGTTTCTCTAGAGATCGAAGTCCAGACCTTTCGAAAAGCCTAGTGCCTGGGGTTCTGCTAACTTACCTTGCCCTGGCCAGTTTTCTTCCTATAGCCCTGAGATGCCTCGGAACCCTACGACACAAGGTAAGTGCACAATAAATGCTGAATAAAGAAGATATTTCCTCCACTGAAAAGACCTCCTAGATGACAGCTACATCTTCCCAATTCCTTCTTACTGGGCTTGGTCAGCTATCAGAATCCTGATATCCGTCATCTAGAACCACTAAACTGCTATGTCATTCATACAATACACCTCTCCACCTGCCATCTTCCACCATTAACTTTTCTGTCCCCTCAATCAATGGAGATCTGCCTGTGCCAACACCATATGACATGACTTTAGACAAATGATTTCATCCCAGACCTTGTGTTTCCTCTCTGCAAGGCTAGTCATGTAGATTATGTGCATAGTTCTTCTAACTTTTATGATTGTACACAGTGTCACTATGGAATATTATTATAAAATAGGATATGCATCTTTTATTTCTCCTTTAATACAGTATGAGGATCTATAATAGCCAAACAATACCATATTTTTTTAAACTGACATACTACACTTCCCAACAAAGAGATGAAGCCAACTACAAAGAACACTGTAGCTGTAGCTAGAAGATCTTAGCACAAGCCCTGACATCTCTACTTACCAGCTGTGTGTCACTGAGCAAGTTATTTAAAATTTCTGAGTTACCGTCTATGTGAAATAAGGACACTAAGCCAGTGATATTGTGATTTATAATATATGTATATGTACACACACACACGCACACACACACACACACACTTTGGTCTTTGTTGTGGTTCTTGGCTCATAGCTTCCAAAAGCCTCTGGAATTTTCTTATCAATAAGAGCAACGGGAACATCTTTTGTTATAATATTTGATCTCTTGCCCTCAGTTGATGAAAACACTTCAGAGCCCTAAAGGTAAAAATATCTGTCTTGTTAATGAGGTGACTTTGGGAAATCCCCTAAAGATGGGGGTGTTGGTTGTCAGGGAAAAGAACCATGAATAAAATGTTGGAAGTCTCAGTCCCATTCCCTGAGTTCTGGGGAGGGGAGAGGGGCTGGAAGTTGAATCAATTAGCAATGGCCAGTGATTTAATCAGTCATGCCTTATGTAACAGAGCCTCCATAAAAATCCAAAAGGAAGGCATGTGGAGAGCTTCCAGGTTGGTGGGCCAGAACATTTCCACCTGCCACTGCGGCAGGCAAGCCCCAAACTCCAGGGAGAAAGAAGCTCCTCTGTCCAGGACCTCACCCTGTTTCTCTTTATCCAGCTACTGAATTTTAAATATCCTTCATAATAAACCAGTGATCAAATGGGTAAACTGGTTTCCTGAGTTCTGTGAGTTGCTCTAACAAATTAATTGAACCCAAGGAGGAAGTAGTGGAGATCTCTGCTTTATAGCCAGTCAGAAGCACCAATCTGGATTTGTGATTGACATCTAAAATGGAGTGCAGCCTTGTGGGACTGAGACCCGTGGAATCTGATGCTGTCTCCAGATAGATATTGTCAAAATTGACTTGAATTGTAGGATACCCTTTCGTGTCTAAGAACTGCTTGGTGGTGGGAGGGGAAAAACGAACCACAATGGAATTGGGTGCAAAATTGTCAAGCCCCACGTATCTTGGCTGGTTATTGAGAGGCTGAAACAAAACCACTTATGTAAAAATGCTCTACAAACATGAAAAGCATAAAGCAAATATAAGCTGCTAGTATTAATGTTGATGTCAAGAGTCTGCGGTCATTCCTATTTCTAAAAGTGCCCCCAAATAGGAAATTAGGTAGAAATTGGCTTCCAGAATAAAGCTTCTCCTCTTTTCAGTTCACATACACAATCTCTGTAAAAGAAACAGGCAACATCTACATTGTGAACTTCTTTGTGGAAGTTGGGTTAGAGAACGGACACAAAAGAGCAAGTGGGTCCATAGGAATCATGCCATGGTTGCCATGCACCTGTAGATACGTGTCAGGAGATGAAAGCATATCTAAGTTGGTAACAGAATTTTCATTGAATTCTCTTAATTAGCTTACACCGGGGGCGGGGGCTCGGGGGAATATAATCCACTCTCCCCATTTCCAGAGGCTTCCAATGTGTCAGGAGTCTATCTATTTTTACTACATGAACTGCCTTACAATAAGCACAGTGTGAAGCATCAATGCTTTATAAAGACTGCATTAATGTACCAACTTGTTTAGAAGCCAAGAAGAGAATAAGAGCACAGCCTAGAGAGAATTTAATGGGCCCAGCTTGAACTTTTTCCCAGCCAACATCATTGAACACCTGTTAACAATCATGAAGAAGTTACAGAGAATATTGAGCGTCTAAGTACACTGCACTAAATTCTATATTCCAGCAGTGCTGATTTATTTTTCTCCTGTGGTTCCCATGGCTAAATTTTCTCACCAAAGAGTTATCCTTGAAAAACCCATATCTCTCCCTGCAAGACTTTCAGAGACTTTTAGGATGGGCTAAAACGAAAAGTAACCAGGCTCAATAAATTGGGCTATGAGGTGAGGAAAATTTAATTATGTAATTAAAAAAAACAGCTTTTGCTTGGAGATAGACACTATAAACAAAACAAAAATAAAATCACAAATTTGGGGAAAATCATTGCAGCATATATCACAGAAAAAAATGCTAATGATCTTATTATGTAAAGAGCTTCTAAAAATGGAGAACAAAAGCTTAGTTAACCCTAGAGAAAAATGGGCTATACCCTAGAAAAAAATGCAAATGTTTTTTAACCGTAAGAAAAATGCAAGTGAAAACCTCACTGAAATACAAATTTGTAAACATCCGAAAGTATAACAAGGTAGTCTGTTGGAAAGGCCTAAGGAAAAACACACATGGAAATATATAGCAAAATTATATATAAATTTATCCTTTACCTAAGATTCCTACATCTAGGAATCTGTCTCAAAGTTAACACTAGCAACATTATGAACAGATACATGCTTGAGAAATTCGTTAGGAAATTATTTGAAATAAAAAGATACTGAGAGCAACCCCAATGTCCATCAAGAGAGGGTTGATTGAATCAGTCTCCTAGAAGAGGACTACAGACTTGCTATAGTCAAGCAAGTCTCCAATTCCAGGTGTATCAGCATCACTTGGAGACCTTAACAACATAGAAATTGCTGGGCCCCTCCCCAGAGTTTCTGATTCAGTATGTCTGGGGTGGAGTCTGAGAACGTGCATTTTTACCAAGTCTAGGTGATGGTTGGTGATGTTACTGGCCCAGGTGTCATACTTTGAGAACCACTGCTTAGTATGCCCACACAAAGGGATACTTGGCAGCTGTAAAAGGGAAGAAGAGTATCTCTGTATTTCACTATGGAGCCATCTTTGGGTTACACTTTTTAGTGAAAATAAACAAAATAGAAAAATGTGTACATTGTATACTACTTCTTTCCTAAGAAAGGAGGCACACAAATATTGTCTATTTTTAAAGGGATAGACCATAACAAATTTTTTATGGCCACACCCATGGCATATGGAAGTTCCTGAGCCAGGGATCAAATTTAAGCTGCAGCTGCGACCTACACCACAGCTGCAGCAATGCCAGATACCTAACCCACTGCACTGGGCTGGGGATTGAACTCACCTCACCACAGAGACAATGCTGGATCCTTAACCCATGGTGCAACAGTGGGAACTCCAAAAAATTTTTTAAGTAGTTATATCTACAGGAAAAAGAATAGGGTGAAGTTAGACTTCTTGGTATAAATCTTGGTTTTATAGATTTGACCTTGGAAGACTGTAAATCTTTTAATTATAAAGCAAAATAAAATTTTAATAAAAATCCCTAAAAATTAAAAAATGATATGAAACAAATGGACTTTAATGCCTATCCAGTTGGTGAAAGAACTACACTGAAAGAAATAATTCCAAATGACTTCAAAACACAGTCATTTGATGTATAGACCTAGTGGAATATGCCTGACAAAGAGAAGTGTAAAAAATAAAATATAATAAAATTTCACTCTTTTCAGTAATCATATTGTTGGTGATAGCATTGGCATTGTCATTCAGAGACCACTGTGTATAAAAAAGTTAATAATTATGAGATATTTTTAATTCTGTCATTCTTGGTGTCATTGATAAATGGGAGCCTGGGCATGGGAGAAAGGAGACACATATAAGATAGATTAGTTTATCTATGAATATTGAAATCTTGAATTTGGATTAAAGTATTGGTATCGACTCATAGCTTGTTTTATCTTTTTTTTTTTTTTTTTTGTCTTTTTGTTGTTGCTGTTGTTGTTGTTGCTATTTCTTGGGCCGCTCCCGCGGCATATGGAGGTTCCCAGGCTAGGGGTCCAATCGGAGCTGTAGCCACCGGCCTACAGCAACGCGGGATCCGAGCCGCGTCTGCAACCTACACCACAGCTCACAGCAACGCCAGATCGTTAACCCACTGAGCAAGGGCAGGGACCGAACCCACAACCTCATGGTTCCTAGTCGGATTCGTTAACCACTGCGCCACAACGGGAACTCCTTGTTTTATCTTTTTTAAAAAACAACACAAAATAAAACACTTCTTAGCTCCTTCTCTAAAAAGGCTACCAGGTTGTGGTCTCTAAATAACATCTTCCACTAAAAGAAAAGGTGGCTGATTCCAGGTATATTTCCAGTCAGGAAATGTACAAGATCTCAAGGACACTCTCAAAAACAACTGGGGTTGTGTGAAAAAGATTCAGAAGCCAATTTAAAGAGACTCCCACTAGCCAAAGATAAGATACCTTAAAGTTCAAGAGAACAACAACTGCAATGAAATGAATGACGTCAAATGTGTCCAAATCCATGAGTTCATAATAACACTTAAAAAGAAATAAACGAAGGGCTGAAATTGGTCACTAATAGGCATGCCAGTGGACCAACTCCTTATTTTAAAAAACTGTTAAATAAAGGAGAAGGGTTCAAACACTTATCCTGCCTTTACTATACCAACTGTACTAGTGGGTTCCCAAGTTGAAGATGGAGGAAGATCTCTATTTATAGAAGTATTCTGTAACAAAACAGAACTAGAACATTACCAATCTGCAAGCCCTAATGAAATAATGGATTTGGCAGTAATCATCAACAGGTGACAGCAACACCAAACTAGAGAAAACAAAATATTATGATATGCCTAATAAAATAGCACACCACCTTATAAAGTAGTCTGGAACATAAAAGCAAAAATAAACCAATGGGACCTAATCAAACTGACAAGCTTTTGCACAGCAAAGGAAACCAAAAAGAAAACCAAAAGACAACTGATGGAATGGGAGAAAATAGTTTCAAATGATGCAACTGACAAGGGCCTAATCTAAAATATACAAACAACTTATACAACTCAACAGCAAAAAAGCCAACAACCCAACTGAAAGATGGGCAAAGGACCTGAATAGACATTTCTCCAAGGAAGATATATATACAGATGGCCAACAAACACTTGAAACAATGCTCAACATCACTGATTATTAGAGAAATGCAAATCAAATCTACCATGAGATACCACCTCACACCAGTCAGAATGGCCATCATTCATAAGTCCACAAATAACAAATGCTGGAGGGGGTGTGGAGAAAAGGGAACCCTCCTGCATTGTTGGTGGGAATGTAAGCTGGTACAACTACTATGGAGAGCAGTATGGAAGTACCTTAGAAAAATCATACATAGAACTAACATATGACCCAGCAGTCTCACTCATGGGCACATATCCGGACAAAACTCTACTTAAAAAAGACACATGCACCCGCATGTTCATTGCAGCACTATTCACAATAGCCAAGACATGGAAATAACCCAAATGTTCATCCAAAGATGATTGGATCAGGAAGATGTGGTATATATACACAATGGAATACTCCTCAGCCATAACAAAGAACAAAATAATGCCATTTGCAGCAACATGGATGGACCTAGAGACTTTCATACTGAGTGAAGTCAGTCAGAAAGAGAAAGACAAATACCATATGATATCACCTATATCTGGAATCTAATATACGGCACAAATGAACCTTCCCACAGAAAAGAAAATCATGGACTTGGCGAATAGATGTGTGGTTGCCAAGTGGGAGGGGGAGGGAGTGGGAGGGATTGGGAGTTTGGGGTAAATAGATACAGAATGTTGCCTTCGGGATGGATTAGCAATGGGATCCTGCTGTGTAGCGCGGGGAACTCTGTCTAATCAATTATGATAGAGCATGATAATGGGAGAAAAAAGAATGTATACATGTATGTGTAACTGGGTCACCATGCTGTACAGTAGAAAAATATATATATATAAATAAATGATAAAAAAATAAAGTAGTCTGGACAAAAAAATGAACCTGAGTCTGATTAAAACTCTGGATCCAACAACAGATTTACAGGCAACTGAAAGGACAAAGGAACATGTATAACAACACTATAGGAATAGAATCAGCCAAACCTGCACCATAGGGAAGTACCAGAGAAACAAACAGGGTTCTTCAAAAATTTGAAAGGTTAAAAAGAAAGAAGGCAGAGGTGGAATCTCAAGACATATTTCCCAATTACAATGAGGGACCCTTATTTGAATTTTAATCCAAATAAATTTTTTTGAAAAAGAGAGAGATAATTAGAAATTTGATCCCTGACTGGCAAATTTCTCATTAAAGAATTATTACTAATTTTTATGTAGTAGTATGGTAATGTTTAACTAAAAAGCATCATTTTCTTTTCCAGACAAAATATTTATAAATAAAATAATATCGGCTGAAATTTGTTTCACAATAATTTGGAAGGGAAAAGTGAGAAAGGTAGTGGTATGCTGGTAAACATTTAAAAACCAGTCTGGAGGCAGAGTTGAGAAAGGCCTGATGTGTAGCTTTTGTATCATCTGCTAACTGCCATGGTGTAAATACTCATACTGCAGCTGATTTCAACCTCAAGAAGGTGAAGCTGTGAAGGGATGCTCACAGCTCACTTTCTGAGAGGTCTGAGCTGGTCCCAGCATAACACCAGAGTGTACAGGTTTCAAGGTTGGCCAAGAGTTGTTAAGTTCTTTACTTCAGTGGTGGAGTCAAGCACCTTCAAAACCTTATACCATACATTTGTAGTTGTCCACAAATAAAACATTTTAAATGAAAGTAAATTCATTTACTTCCCTCAGAAAATATGCAAAACAGATCATATTAGATATCTAAGTCATTCTCAATCAACAACTGAGTTAAGAATTCTTGCTTGCTCTTGCTTTTCCTAAATTACAAGGCTGAGAGTGAAATAATATTTTTAATGTATGTGTGTAGGTATGTAGCATATGTGTGTGTGTGTCTACAAATATATCTCCAATTCTCCATGTGACTTGGATAAACTGGCCTTGGAATGTACCTGATTTAGGCAATGATGATTATAGACTACCTTTCTCAGGCATTTTGCCACAAACTACAAAGAAAATAGATACAAAGTTTCCCAGACAAAAATAACATCGGGGCTATTTCTTTATGATATTCTCCCAATTAAAATAATGCAGAAAATGTATAAAAGTAGAGGCTCCTATTATATTTGGGACACACTAAATGACACATAGCTTTATGAGGAAGTAAACTGTTCTTTTTTTCACAAATTCCAAGAATACTTCTCAAAAAACTCCATGATGTTTTATATTAAATTTAGCAGCCTGAAACCTAGACTTTTTCTTTCTTTCTTTCTCCTTCCTTTCCTTTCCTTTTCTTTCTTTCTTTCTTTCCCTCCCTCCTTCTTTCTTTTCTTTCTTTTTCTTCCTTCTTTCTTTCTTTCTTTCTTTCTTTCTTTCTTTCTTTCTTTCTTTCTTTCTTTCTTTCTTTCTTTCTCTCTCTCTCTCTCTCTCTCTCTCTCTCTCTCTCTCTCTCTCTCTCTTTCTTTCTTTCTTTCTCTTTTGTATGGCTGCACCTGCAACATATGCAGGTTCCCAGGCCAGGGACTGAATCTGAGCCGCAGCTATGACCCAAGCTGCGGCTGCAGCAATGTCAGATCCTTTAACCCACTGGGCCAGGCTGGGGATGGAACCTGCAGGTCCACAGTGACCCAAGCCGCTGTAGTCAGATTCTTAACCCACTGTGCCACAGCAAAAACTCTGAAACCTAGACTTTTAACCACAAATATAGTAATGATGACATTTATTTAACATTTACCATATGCCCGAAAACTGCTGTAGGCATTTTAACAAGATAATTAATTAAACATTTCAAAACCACTATGCAGCAGGTGCTATTATTATCCCATACAGATTAGAAAAGAGAGAGACAGAGAGATTAAGGTTACACTGCTAATTACGAGCAGAGCCAGGATTTCAACCCAAGTAGCTTGGATCCAGCCCTCAACAAGAGAGAGTGGCCTCATTTATATCATCATTCACCAAGTGGCCACTTGCGGCAGAGTGGAAAACCTGGAGCAGAGGATGAGTTCAGCCTCAAAATGGCTGTGTCATTATTAAATTACTAAATCACTGTGAGTTTCAAGTTCTTGTCCATAAAATGCAGATCTCAATCTAGAAAAAAAGTACAAATGAATTTATTTACAAAACAGAAACAGACTCATGGGCATAGAAAACAAACAGGGTTACCAAAGGGAAGGGGGGAAAGGGATAAATTGGGGGTGTGGGATTAATAGATGCTCACTACCACGTATAAAATAGAAAAACAACAAGGACTTACTATGTAGGACAGGAAACTACATTCAATATCTTGTAATAAATGATAATGGAAAAGAATCAGAAAAAAGAATACAGATATATACATCTATATGTGTAACTGAATCACTTTGCTATACATCTGAAACCAATGCAATATTGTAAATCAATTATACTTCAATAAAAATAAACAAATACAGCTCTCTAAGGTCTTTTCCAAGTCAAAAACTCTAATCAATAACAATTTTGATAAGTGATATTATTAGTACACATTTAGTCAGTTTCCAAGATTTAAGCCTATTTTCCCAACTTTGTCTATAATGAAATATGTCTAAGGTTTATAGAACCAGATACCTCAGAGGGCTCTTCTGCAATCTAGATGCTGCATTTGTTGAATTTTATTTTCCTACTATTCCCCACCCCCACCAAATATTCCTATACTCGATCTCAATCCAGTACCTCTAAAACTTATTTTTAAAATTGTTATCCAAGCAGGAAGAAAGCATTGCCTTTTGAAAAGCTGAATCCAGTTTTCTCAATTAACTTCTACAGAGCCATTGTTATAAGTTATAACGTTATCAAATCCATTTAATATTTTAATTTATAGTTCTTAGTTTTCCCAGTTTTACAAAGCACATATATAGGTATCAGCTTGAACTCTTTTGAACGAGAGAGTTAGGATACAAAGAGAAACTGTCATCATGAGTTTACTTCAAATGTCCTGCTTGCCATTATCTAATTGCCTTTTGGGCATCACCAGATATTCCTAATAAACCCTGTGTATCAGAATACTTTACACCACATAATTTAGATTGAATTTTATAACCTAGACGGCAGCTTTTTATTATCTGCTGCAATTTTAAACTTCTCTGGGTCTCTATTCCCAATGTTCTTTTTTCTTTATATTCAAATACTTTCATGAAATGGACCTAGTGCAACATATTACATTGCTACTCCATCACTCACTCTATTAATCAAGATATTAAACATGTAGAGAGCAATCCCACTCAAATCCTGTTGAGTTTCACATATTGTTATTACCATGGCCTCTTTATCTATAGATACTTAGCCAGTTTTCATTGAGTCATTCCATTTTGTGATTGCTCGTGTTTAAGTCTAAGCTGAATTATTTAAAAGTCCATGAGGAATTGGCAAATGATTTGATAATGTCCAAATATAACTGTCATCCCATAAAGGGATGATTTTATAATTCTATCAAAACCTCAACTGGTTTTGTCAGAAGTGATTTGTTTTATAGAACCCATAGCTTACTCCAAATTATAGTTCCCTTGGCCTTTAGATATTTGCATTTTCTTTTAATGTTTCTGCCATTATGTAATGGCACTGAGGTAGATTAAACAAATTTATTGCTGTCCTGCATATTTAAATATGATGGTACACCGCTCTATGTGTAAGAATAGCTGAGAGACTGAAGGTGATCTGTAGGGTATGTCCGGCTGCGACACCCAGAGGGTATTTGTCGAATATTCTCTTTGTGTGTTTGGTTTGGCTCTGAAGGTTGCATGGAATGTATGCTGGACCTGAGCCATCCAAGTCTCCAATTATAGCATCTCATCCTAAACTGCCTGCTACTATCAATTCCTGGCAATAATCTCTCAGGCTTGATTACTCACACTAGTGTTTTTCCTGGGCTACTTGCTTTCAGATTTCTGGGGCATCTTGTTGTCAATTATTACTGCTGTTGTTACCATTTCATTGTCATTACACTCCCTATCATCTAGCAACATATCCTGAACTTTGTATATGCTGGATTCATACATACCACAGAGAAGGCTCATTTTCTGCTCTCAAAAGAAGATGAAATGGCTCTATAGCTTTATCTTATCACTAACCTTGTTTTACCAATAACCACCCTTTATTACAATGTGCTGGATGCCATGTTAAGCAATTTATAAGCATTCTTCTATTTAATCCTCAAGGTATAAGATTTTATCTGCATTTAACAGATGATAAATTGAAATTCAGTGAAGGCAAGTAATTTGTTCATACAGAAATGCATTGATGGAGCTGCCCTTAATTCTTCTGGGTGAAGGACTTCTGGACACAAGAGGACTGAAGGGGGCTGGGACCTATGTCACATTTACAGAATGTAGATTGGAGGCTCAGGGAGGAGAGAGTAAACACAGCCTCCTAAGTGGACTGATGGAAAGACAGCAAGGAGGGAACAGGAAGGAGGAGCATTGTTACAGAGGTCTACATTTTATTAACACAAAATAACCCTCCTTGGTTTTATTTAATACTTTTCACCTTGAGTTCTAATTCATCCTGTTTTAATGGAACAGTTATACTGAATGAGCTGAAATTAATAAGAAACAGTTTTAAAACAAATGTATCCTTCCCCATCACTCCTTACTAAACCTGCTCCATTAAACCTGCTCTTGGATGAAATCTTAGACAAGTCCCATGGTTCTTTGGGTCACCCTTAAATAACATACAAATTGTCTTTTTGTTTTGACATATAGAGGACCAATCCAGTGTGATAACAAGAATTGCAAGCTTCATTTTACCCAGTTTTTCCTTCATGCCGACTTGGGTCTGCTCCAGTCATGGAAGTCTGCAACAGGGCAGATGGATATGGTCCACTCCTCTCTCCTTTGCTCACCTCCTTCCTCCAGGGCTGAGAGGTGTATTATCTACTAATATTATTTGATCTGGATGTTCCCAGGTGACTCTTTCTCTTGAGGGGCAATTTTGTGGGTTTCTCAGTGACTCCCCCAGTGGAAACATCCCATTGTTGATCCCCGGGATACCAGCTGGCTGCTTTCTACTCCTCCCTCAACCCTGAGCTCCAATGGATCACCATTGAATTGGGTGTCATCATCCCTCTCAGCACTCCTTTGGGGGAAAATCCCTCTTCTAGACTTCAGGCCAGCTCATCCCGCCCACTCCACCCCATGTGGTTCATTTTTGGTCCATAGGAAACATGCACGTTACCCTAGCTGTCATGCCACCATCAACAACCACAGCTCACTTCCTAAGCAGCCCCGCCTCTCTCTCCTTTGCTTCTTCAAGCCAATCTAGCCACAGCTTCTGACATAGCCCACACGCTCCCCTAACTCCAGAGACCCCCATCAAGCCCTCTAAATGAAGCCCTCCTTCACGTGACACGAGGTGAAGAGGCATCACACCCTCCCCTTTCCCCATGATAGTGGAAGAAGCACACAGTATCAAACAACTCTCTCCAAAGCACATCTTTCACACCTCTACTTTTTTGGAGACTGGGGAAACAGTCTTAGGATTTCTTAGCAGGTCCTCTTTGGAGAGTCTGGTTCTTTCCTTGGTACCCACTGTATTATTTTTAGCTTTTGGACTCTCAACCAAAACTGAGACACAGAAGCCACTCCAACATTCTCTTAACATTTATATTGTTGCTCTTGCCTTCTCTCTGTAAGTATTTGCTAGTGTTACCTTTTTCCATCCTTTTATTTTCAACTTTCCTGTGTTATTTTGGTCTATTATAGATAGTCAATTGATTTTTTTAAACCTGATACATAAATCTCTGTATTTTAATTAGGTACATTTAACTCATTCACTGGATGTAGAATTTATTTCTGCCATCTTATGTTTTCTGTTTTATTGGTTGTTTCTTTCCCACATCCCCCCTCTTTTTTTTGGCTTTGGATAAGTTGAGTTTTCTTCATTTTTTTTTCTCAAATGTTTTGAAAATGATAGTTTATTTCTCTTTTAACGGTTTCTCTTATTAACATACATAATAAAAAATTTTTTCTAACAATTTCTAGCACTAATCAGAATCTTCACCCCCTAAGTAAGAATCATAACAGGATTTTACTGCCCTCTGTGCTTGACGAATTCTCCCTCCCATCACCCATGTTGATGTAAATCTCCTGGGATTTTAATTACAGACTGTCATTAATTTTTTACAACCAATACCAGCTTCTTGCCTATCATGCCAATTTTATAACATTATTTTACCAAAAAGACTTTTGATTAAATGACCATCTTCCTTGAATTCCACATACTTCTCTGCATACTTTTCTTTAAAGAATTTCTATAAACAAATTGGGACCATTATTACTGGGAGAGGCAGCAAGCAAAGTGGGCAATACCTCTGAGGCTAGGCCTCCATCCCTGGCTTTGATCTCCACACCCTTGGAGGGAGCATTTTTTATCTCCTCTTGTCTCCTCCCCTGCTATGATCTGAACACAGTCCTGACCACTCTTTATCCGAGCCCCTAAATCTCTAACCAATTCTTACTCTTTATTTCACTTATGAGCACTTTAAAAAAAAAACAAAACAAAAACATCTTTAGTGACTTCAACAGAGGATCCACAAAGGGAGGGAGTTTACCTGTTTCACTGGAGCAATGAAGCGATTCCTGGGCTGTTTTCATGAGATGCCAGCCTCAAACGCTATCCTCAAAGTAGGAAGTCAGTTGGTCTATTGTACCGAGGCCCTGGATTTTTTGAGCTCCTCCTTGTCCGCCTCCGTGTAGTCAGGCAGAGCAATATCCTTAAGTTCTATTGCCTTTGCTGCTGATCTACCTAATGATTCTCCAGGCCAATATGAATAAATGACTCTTCAAGCTCCCCAACCTCAGGCTCTGGCACCCTCTAGTGGCCATCGACACACTGCAATGTCAGCCCTGAGGTCTACACTCTTGCCTCCCAGCTGTTCTCCTCAAAGGCATCACCTTCCAGTAGAAGCCATTCAGCTGCAGGAACAAGGATAGGAATTGAAAAGGAGAACTTGGCCCAGTCTGCTACCATCACCTCCAACCTTGTCCCCCCTCCTGCTGCCACTCTTCCAGGAGAAATTCACAGACAGTTTGGAACACTCTAATGAATCTCTCTATTTTAGGCGTGCTTATCTGTGGTTTTCAGGCAAGCACTAGGGTTGACTTCCAGTTCTCAAACTTGAGAGGGCATCTGAGGGTCAGCAGTGCTTCTCTTTGGTCATGCACAGCCAGAAAAGTCCGCTAGCTTCTTAGGAGGATTAAGCTGCAGGTTCAGCGTCCCTACCTTGTGATGTCACCACTAACACTATCTGCAGACTTTGCCAGGAATCTGTCAGCAAACTGCCCAAAGGAGAAGCGCTTCACCTAAAAGCTGAAAGGGAACAATTCAGTCATGAGGTTCTAATTCTTAGAAGACCGCAGTGGGACTGGATGACAGGAGGTAATACATATTGCCAGTAGCTTGTGTGTGCCCTCCTTCCACAGGCCCCACTCTAACCCTTACCCAGAGGTCCAGAGACACACAGTGTGATGTTCCACCTTCTCATGGCAGGGTGGTCAGTGAGGGTGGGGGACATCTTCTCAGTAGGCAGTAAGAGACTGGAGATGTTGGGCACCTCATGTGACACAAGCTACACCACTACAGAAGAACCCTAACAATGGGTGACAAAGGACACCTTCATGGAGAGAGGAGGTGCTGGTTTTGCCACCTCTAGTCCTTGGCCTTGCTTGACTCAAAGCCCATGATCAGTCATCTCCTAGGACAGGGGCTGGTGAAGAATGGCCAGTGGGGTCAGATCCAGTCTTCTACCTGTTCCTGTATGACCCACAGGCAAATAACTCTTTTTACACTTAAATGGCTGGGAGAAAAGTCAGCAGAAGAATAACACTTCATGACATACAAAAATTATACAAAATTAAAACTTTCATGGAGTTCCTATCATGGCACAGGTGGTTAATGAATCCGACTAAGAACTAATGAAGTTGCGGGTTCGATCCCTGGCCTTGCTCAGTGGGTTAACGATCTGGCATTGTCGTGAACTGTGGTGTGGGTTGCAGACGCGGCTCGGATCCCGCGTTGCTGTGGCTCTGGCGTAGGCTGGTGGCTACAGCTCCGATTCGACCCCTAGCCTGGGAGCCTCCATGTGCCACGGGAGCAGCCCAAGAAATGGCAAAAAAGACAAAAAACAAACAAACAAACAAACAAAAAAAACCTTTCACGTCCATTAATAAGGTCTGATTGGCACATGGTCATACTAAGTCCTTTATATATTGCCTATGGCTGCTTTCATGTCATAATGGCAGCATTGAATAGTTGCAACAAATACCATATGGCCCACTAAGCTGAAAATATTTACTATTTAGCTCTTTACAGTAAGTTTGCTAACAGTGTTGGTGGTATAGTGGTGAGCATAGTTGCCTTCCAGAAAAAGTGTGCTGAATCATCTCCTAGAAGATCCATGTCTTCTAGTTTATTGTAGACTTCAGGTACTCGATTAGATAGGGTAAAAAATGTTACTGGTCGCAACACAACAATGGGAGGAAAAAGTACGTGTAACTTGATCCCCATGCTGTACAGTGGAAAAAATAAATAAATAAATAAATAAATGTTACTGGAGTCTTGCAGAGAAAGATTGCAAATGTACATTATGAAGGCCCTAAATGAAGACTTTGGCTTTAATCCAGTGGGCCATAGGAAGTCTTTAAAGTTAGTGCCAGGATCAAAGCAGTATATTTTAGGATACTTAACATAGCATTAGTGGGTAGGAAGGATTGACTGAGAGGAGAAATCTGAGGTAGGAGACGAGTGATGAGGAATAAAAACTGAGGGCTTGAAGTAAAAGAGTCCAGGAAGAGGAAGAAGTGACTACTCATGGCATGCTGGTGACTGTGGCAAAGAGCAGCAGACAGGCTACGATCGAAGAGGCAAAGACAAAGAGGCTGAGGCCATCAGTAGAATACAGTAAAGAGATACCAAGAGCCCACAGGACCTCAGGACATTCCTGAAGGTAATCTGGTTTTGCCAACGGCTATCATTCTCAACCAGATAATCCTGAAGGTAGATTTACATTGGCTTTCCAGTAGCATGTTTAAAATACAACATAGCACCTGACAGATTAGAGAAGAACAAAGAGATGGACAAAGGAAGTAAGCACTTTGAGATTGATGGACATTGTTACATAAATTCATAGGGTAGAAATGGCTGGAGAACTGTGAAAGCTAAGCAGTCTTTTCCAAATCCCCCTAAAGTAACAACTTCTGCCCAGACACCTCCAGGGTCCTTGCCATACATCTTCATTAGACTGAAATTAACTGGTATGATCAGAGTAATTAAGGAGAGGAAATCATCATAATTTATAAAGAAAAGTAGGCTATATAATTGTTCCTACAAAATTAAATCAGAAGACAAGCTATTATTTCAGCCCTGAAAATTTCCATGAGAAAAATCTATTTACTACAGGAAAGGAAAATGATGAAATCACTATTTTACAAGAAAGCACACTGCAATATGAAAATAATTTTATCTTATTGCTTGAACTTATACATAGTACTATTTACACCATTCAGAACTCATCCTTAGTTTGTAAATGTACTAGAACATATACAGTCCAAATTAAACTTTGATTTTAAGATTTCAGTGATATGAACTATAGTGGAAGGAACAGTTGATTTTTATCTTTTACATTTCTATTTTTAGGGTGGAGAAATTTCATCTACGAGAATGACTTAGCAGCATAGTTTATTGTAATAAACATAGATGGGATTTTCAAAATAACAATTCATTGTTGTAAGCACACATTTGAGAGTATGTCTCTAAAAAAAAATTTTTTTTGTCTTTCTGTCCTTTTTAGGGCCACACCCGCAGCATATGGAGGTTCCCAGGCTAGGGGTCTAATCGGAGCTACAGCTGCCGGCCTATGCCAGAGCCATAGCAACACTAGATCCAAGCCACGTCTGTGACCTACACCACAGCCCACGGCAACGCCAGATCCTTAACCCACTGAGTGAGGCCAAGGATCGCATCCACAACCTCATGGTTCCCAGTCGGCTTCATTTCCACTGTGCCATGACAGGAACTTCTCTAAAATTTTTTATATGTTTAATTTTCTATCATCGATCTCAAATTTCCTACTACTCTTAGTTCATCGACTTAGAATTATAGAACTTACTAGCTCAAAATATTTTTTTGAAATGATGTTATATCTAAGTGTCTATAAGGTGGGAAGTCTTTCTGAGATTTTTAGCCACAAAAAGCCAATGATGCCTATAGCATGTCCAAAGCTATACAAGAAGCAGTGACCAGAATCAGAGTAAGACTTTCAGAGAATGTATACTACACAAATGTGAAATGCTCCAAATGACTTTTAAAAATCATGATTTCAAAAGCAACTCAACATAAAAACATAAACACTTTAAATCTCTATACAGAAATACCACATTGAAAGAGGTAAAGGTGAGAAATTTAAAAATAGGAAAGCAGGAGTTCCCGTTGTGGCGCAGTGGTTAACGAACCCGACTAGGAACCATGAGGTTGCGGGTTCGGTCCCTGCCCTTGCTCAGCGGGTTAAGGATCTGGCGTTGCCGTGAGCTGTGGTGTAGGTTGCAGACGTGGCTCGGATCCCGCGTTGCTGTGGCTCTGGCATAGGCCGGTGGCTACAGCTCTGATTCGACCCCTAGCCCGGGAACCTCCATATGCTGCGGGAGCGGCCCAAGGAAATAGCAAAAAGACAAAAAAATAAAATAAAATAAAATAAAATAAAAATAGGAAAGCTATATGAATAAAAAACAACAAAAAAAGAGAGATCATTGGCCCATTCTCTCTGTCCTCGCCTTTTTCCAGATGATTCACATCAATTCTTCTTCCTCATAAAAGACTATCAGTGAAGCCCCTGTTTTCTGGCTCTAGTTGGGTATTGCTTAAAATGTAATATTTTCTGTGGGTGTGACCAAGATGGAACAGGAAAACCTGGAGCTCAACTCCTCCCACAGGTGAACTAAAATTGTACCATTTACAGAGCAACTATCTAGGCGAACAACTTGAAGACTCGCAGAAAAATATTTTCATATCTAAAGATATGAAGAAGAAATCAGAATCGAATGGGTAGAAAGGTTAGAAACAGTATAGTCAAGACACATATGCCTGGGTAGGTGACCCACAAACGGCAGAATAGTCACAACCACAGAGATTCTCCCCAAGGAATGAGGGGTCTGAGACCCACATTGGGCTTCTCAGCCTGGAATTCCCTCAACAGGAAGATAAGCCCCCAGAACATGTGGCTTTGAATGCCAGCAGAGCTTGTGTACAGGATAGCCAGACAGCTGTAGGAAAGAGAGATTCTTGTCTTAAAGAGTACATGCTAAATATTATACACTCCAAGCCCCAGTGCAGAAGCAGGAATTTGAAAAGAGCCTGGGTCAGATCCAACTGCTGATCTTAGAGAGCCTCCCAAAAAACAAGATTGAATCAGCCACAAGAAATAAAAAAATATGATCAGCCCAATTGCCAGTAATGAAATTGAATCAGTAATTAAAAAAAAAAAAACTCCCAATAAGCAAAATCCAGGACCAGATGGTTTCATAGGTGAGTTCTACCAAACATTTCAAGATTTAACACCCTTCTCAAACTTTTCCAAAAAGTCGGAGAGAAAGGAATGTTTCTCAACTCATTCTACAGAACCAAAACCAGACAATGATGCCACAGAAAGAGAAAATTACAGGCCAATATCACTGATGACCATAGATGCAAAAATCCTCAACAAAATGTCCAAATTCAATAATGCAGTAAAGGATCGTATTCCATGTTCAAGTGGGATTTATCATTGGGATCTAAGGGATGGTTCAATATCCTCAAATCACTCAATGTGATACATCTCATTAACAAACTGAAGAATAAAAATCATATGATCATCTAAACAGATGCAGAAGAAGCTTTTGACAAAATTCAACATCGATTTATGATTGAAAAAAACTCTCAACAAAGTTGTATAGAAGGAACATAACATAATAAAGGCAATATATATGACAAACCTATGTCCAACATCATACTCAATGATGAAAAACTGAAAATATTTTCTCTAAGATCACAAACAATACGAAGATGCCTACTTCTACCATTTTTATTCAGCATATTATTGCAAGTCTAGCTACAGCAATCAGACAAGAAAAATAAATAAAAATAATCCAAATCAGGAAAGTAAAACTGTCACTGCTTTCATATGACATGATACTAAATAACATATACATTTATATATATAGTAATACATAATAATAATATATTTATTTTATAAATGAAATTCTAAAGATATCACCAAAAAACTGTTGGAACTAGTAAATGAATTCAGTAAAGTTGCAGGATACAAAATTAATATATAGAAATCTGTTGTGAATCTATACACTATCAATGAACTATCAAAAAGAGAAATTAAGAAAATAATCCCATCTACAATTTCACAAAAAAGAATGAAACACCTATAAATAGGATTTACCAAGGAGATGAATGGTTTATACTTAGAAAACTATAAGAATTGATAAAAGGAATTGAAGGCTACACAAAACAAATGCAAAGATACACCATGCTCATGGATTGGAAGAATTAATATTGTTAAATGACCACACTCCCCAACGCAAGCTATAGCTTCATGTAATCTCAATTAAAATGGCACTTTTCACAGAACTAGAACAATTAATTCTAAAATTTATATGGAAACACAAAAGATCCCAAATAGCCAAAATAATCTTGAGAATGAGGAACAAAGCTGGAAGTATCATGCTCTGTGATTTCAAAATATACTACAAAGGTACAGTAATCAAAACAGTATGATACTGGAACAAAAATGGATATATAGATCAATGGAAAAGAATAGATAGCCCAGAAATAAACCCAAGCTTATATGGTCAGTTACTCTATGACAAAGGAGGTAAGAATATACAATGGAGAAAAGATACCTCTTCAACAAATGGTGTTGGTGTTAGGAAAAGTGGACACCTATGTGCAAAAGAATCAAAATGGACTGCTTTCTCACACCATCTACAAAAGTAAACTCAAAATGGATTAAACCTATTTGCCATTTCTGCCCTAAAATATACCCATGAAGTCAGGTTTAACAGTTACAATCTGGGAAACTCTAGGAAGGTTACTTCTCTATTTCAGAATCCTAACTTCTAAAATGATAACGATATAATAGGTTTTAATTCAAATTTCAAATTATGAACATAAAAAGCTACCAAAGACTACTGGGTATTGTCAAAAGGACTTATATTCCCACTTGAAAAGGCTGGCTAAACAATTTAAGCATCAGAAACAATAATAACTACTATCACTGAAACACACAAAATGTACTTAAATTCACGAGTTCATGAATTTTTTAATTTTAAAAAAGTTTGACATTTCTGAAGACTCAAGTTCATTATTCTGAAAACTAGTGAATAAAGGGGGGAAAAAAATCAAACATTTTTCTTGTTTTTCCAGTATAAACTATCTGGTTAAGATATGCAAATATCTGACCAAAGCATTCCAGGCAAATGTAAAGACCCTGAAAAAGCACATGCCTGCCCTATTAAAAACAAAAACAACAAAAACAACAACAACAAAAAACCACAGAGACGCTATGTATACGGACTTCGGTACAGAAGAGGGAGAGTATTGTGAAATGAGATCAGAAGTGGAAATGGGGTGAGAGTTGGTGTGTAGAGTTTTCTAGGCTATTGTAAAAGTTTTGGCTTTTACTTTGAGGTAAACAGGGAGCCACTGAAGGGTTTCGAAGAAAGAAGTATACGATTTCACTTTTGGTTTCATGGCGTCATTCTGATTGCTGTGTTGAGACTATGCTGACAGGGGAACAAGAGTAAACTCTGGGGGACCAATGAGGAGGTTATTATAATAATCACGTGTGAGATGATGGTGGCTTGAATCAAGATGGTAGCAGGGAAGATGAGAAACAGTTGAATTCAAAATGATATCTTGATCAGCAGATCCAACTGCTGATCTTAGAGAGCCTCCCAAAAAACAAGATTGAATCAGCCACAAGAAATAAAAAAATATGATCAGCCCAATTGCCAGTAATGAAATTGAATCAGTAATTAAAAAAAAAAAAACTCTGGCAGGAATAGCTGCTGGTCTGGATGTAGAGAATGTGAGAAAGAAGAAAGACAAGAACCACTGCAGAGCTTTAGTTCTGAGTAAATGGAAGAAGTATGATGTGCCTTAAATGGAGACGGTAAAGACCACAGGAGGAGTAGGTTTGGACAGAAGGTGGGGTGAGGAAGAACAGGAGCTCAATTTGGATATGGTAAGTTTGTGAAGCTTACTATATGCCCAAGTGAAATGACAAAGGGACATCTGGGTTTAGTGGGTCTAGAGTTCAGGAGAGATGCTTGGGCTGGAGATATTTATCAAGACATTGTTTTCAAAAAAAAAAAAGGGGGAGGGCGGGGGAGTGTCAGATTCCCTGGTGGCCTAGTGGTTAAGGATCCAGCATTGTCACTGCTGTGGCTCATGTTCTATCCCTGGCCCAGGAACTTCCACACGCCATGTGTGTGGCACAAAAAAAAAAAAAAAAAAAAAAAAGTGTGTCAGTTGTGTCAAATCTTGCTGATAGGTTAAGAAAGATGAGGAAGAATCAATCATTGGATTAAGCAAGTTGGTGGCCACAGATGACCTAGATAAAAGCAGCTTCACTCACATGGTGAAGGCAAGAGTGTGACTGGAAAGAGTTCAAGAGGAAACAGGAGGAAAGAAACTGGTGACAGTCGATGATATTTCTTTTACAGAGTTTTCTGAAAAGAGAAGGAAAGAAATGAAACAGTAGCTGGCGGGAAGGTGGGCTCCAAACAGGGTTGTTTGTTTGGTTGTTTCCTTGGTTTGGTTTAGTTTGGTTTTAAGATTAGAGAAATGATAGCATGCTTGTACCTTCATGAGAAAGATACAATAGAGAAGGAAAAATGATCAGTGCAGAAGAGGAAAGTGATGTCACTGAGCAGGTGACACTGGATGGGAAAAGTTGGCTTTGCCAGAAACACAGTTTAGCCACGGTTCTGGGGAGGACATGTATCTGGCACAGATGCAGGTAAGAACCTAGATGGAGTGCTGCCATTTGCTAAGGTGTCTGGATGCATAAAAGGAAGAACCTAAAACTTAGAGATGCCTTCCAGAACCTCAAGCAGCTATAAATTTCCCCAAAGCAGTACCATTGTTCTTAAAAGCCCCTCTTCCCTAAAGCCAGAAATCTGCTCTCAGCTTTAGGCTCTCTCTGGCCCTGGCATCTACAGGGTCAAGGATACGTGGCCCCCTGGAGCCTGTGCTCACCCTCCAGGTACCTGAGATTCAGGAACTCTTGTCACCTAAACAGGTCATCTTTCAGGGTCTGTATAGGCCCTTTCCCCTTGGCTTCCTGCTGAGAGGAGAGCTGACTCTCCACTCACCTCCTCTTCCTCAAGGTGTGCACTCTTAGTCTAGGGGATGGCCACTGGCTGACTGCAGGGCTGTATGCAGAAAAGGAGCTTTGGCAGGTGAGCTGGGGGTCTACACACATATGTGCCATCCCCTCACGCTGAAGAGCAGAGCACTTTGCACAAGTACAGTCTACAGAAAGGAAGAGCTGGTCATTCCTGATCAGGAAGATGGTAAAATCTAGCAGTTTTAGCCATCCATGAGAACAGAGTGTGCTATTCTGTAGAAACCCAATACTATAACAAAGAATGACAGTGAAGCAGAGAGAACATATTATTTCTAATAACTAAGTCCAAGCCATGTGACTTACGTTTCACACTGAAATGCAGTAGGATGAAGGAGGAAGGTCCTGGGAGACTTTGCTTCGAGGCCTATCAATCTTGGAAAGTCAGAAACTTAGATGAAAAATTCCCTCAGGGGAAAGGAAAGATCAGAAATAGAGAAAGGATACTGGCAAAAACAATCTAGGGATAGGGTTGCCAGATAAAATATAGTATGCAATATTCATGATAGTCTTATACTAAGAAATTACTTGTTTATCTGAGATACAAGTCTAACTGGGCACCCTGTATTTTTATTAGCTGCATGTATCAATCCTACCTTGGAGAGGTAGCGCTGCTCTGGCTCATCCATCTGCGTCTTACCCTACTTCTCCCACCATCACTCCCATATTATTCAGCAAACATGAGTAATAAAAAGGCAGACAGGAAGAAGTGAAGGAAGGGGAGAGAGAGAAAGAAGAGGGAAGAGAAGGAGAGAAGAAAGCAAAGAGAGACAGAAAAAGAAACAAAGGAAGATAGAGGCATGTATCTAAAACGAACAAACAAACAAATAAATCCAGGGAAACAGATTTTTTTTAAAGTTAAAGAAATGGTTTCAAAGAAATTACAAACATGACCTTAAATTAAAAAGAGCTGAGAAAATAAATAAAATAATTCAAAGAAGACCTTACAGCCAATAGAAGAAGACTAAAAAAGTTAGCCAAGAAAAAGTAGGAAAGAAATGAAAGAAAAATAAAAAAGTCACAGAGATAAAAAGCCACATTAGAAGCAATGAAAACAGAATAAACAAAATTTAAACACAATTCTGGGGGATAGTATGCATGAGGAAATAAAATAAAATAGAACAAACTACAGGGATAGTTCTTGTGAACATGTAAATGGTAGACACAGCAGATACACAATAGCTATTATTTGTGTATCTGAAGAAGAAAGCAAAACAAATGGAACCTTTTTAAAATCTGGTAACAATAGTAAATGTAATAATAGCTACTATTTATTTGAGCACTTGCTATGTGCTAGGCACTGTTCTAAGAGTTCTGATGATTACTCATTTAATCCTCATAACAATCCTGCTAGGATTACTCATTTAATCCTCATAACTATCCTGCTAGATGAGGAAATTGAAGCAGAGAGAAGTTAGGTAACTTCCTTAAAGTCACACAGTAGTGGTAGAGCTAGGATTTAAAACTGGGCAGCTTGATTTAATCACCTTTATTCTTAAATACTCACGGCATTTCTAAAATCAGGAAAGGCTTAAAACTGCAGTTCTAAATTGACAGAACATTGTAAACCAGCTATAATGGAAAAAATAAAAATCATTAAAAAAAAAACAACAAAAAACAACCCTGCAGTTCTAGAAAGCATATCTTGTCCCAGGAAGAACTGATTCAATGTAAGTAACCCCGGTTCTTGGGGTAAAGACTAAAATTTAAAGATAAAGAATGATTGGAGAGTTCCCGTCATGGCACAGAAGAAACAATCCGACTAGGAACCATGAGGTTATGGGTTCAATCCCTGGCCTCGATCAGTGGGTTAAGGATATGGCTTTGCCATGAGCTGTGGTATAGGTTGCAGACGTGGCTCAGATCCCACATTGCTGTGGCTGTGGTGTAGGCCAGCAGCTGCAGCTCCAATTTGACCCCTGGTCTGAGAAACTCCATATGCCATAGGTTCAGCTCTTAAAAAAAATAAATAAATAAATAAATAAGAATGATTGGAACTGGAGTTCCCCAGTAACTCATTGGGTTAAGGATCCGATGTTGTCACTGCCATGTTTCAGGTCTCTGCTGTGGTATGGGTTCGATCCCTGGCCTGGGAACTTCTACATGCCATGGGTGCAGCCAAAAAAAAAAAAAAAAAAGAATGATGGCGCTTTCAAGTGGAAAATGCAGATCATAGACCAGGAAAAAAAAATGAGACTTCGCCATAACCAAACTTGATGCTGTATGGTAGTGCTGCAGTTTGTAAGGTCTGAAAGACAGTAAGTGGAATTATGAAAAGCTTATAACAAGCTGAGTTGTTCTGAAAGTATAAAACTAATGAGAAATATTTTCAATATGAGATTCCAGGAAATTCAGTATCATTCTCCTGCTTTAGACCCTTCAAGACTGGGGGGTAAAATCCAAACTCTGTGGTCTGCCTTTATGAATTCCTTCACAGTTTCTCTTCTACCTACCTTTTCAATCTTATCTGGAGCCATTTGTTCGAAAGCCTTTGTTGTACTAAGCATCATGCTCATGCTTCTAGACCTTCCTTCATTGTTTTCAATTCAGCACCTATGATGTTGCAGGCCCTGTGCTAGGCTCTGGATTATAGCAATCATGTAACTGAGCAGGACCCTATGGGGCCATCCTGGGACAGGCCCCTCCCCCCATGTCCTCTTGTTTGTAGAAAAGCTGTAGTCTCCCAGGCCTCTCCGGAGTCACCAAAGCCTGGCTCAAGAAATAGTGATTGAAAGGATATGAACATGTAGTGACAAAAACAACAGCTGGGCCAGGAGAACTAGTAACACTTCAAACGGTAAATCAGCTATATGACAGCCATGGAATCTTTAGTTCCTCCCTGAAATATCTAGATAACAGTATCTGATGCACATTTCCTGAGATGTTTTACAGGTACTAAAATCCCCACCAAAGAGAAGTTAACCACTTGAGGACCATGAGCACGTAACATCCAGACCTACCAGAGTCTGAGGATTGATAAAGTTAACACTTGTGACACCACCCTATTACTTCACAGTCAACGAGAGGATTGTGCATGAGTGGTCACACACCCTGAGACTCCCCTCCTCCAGCTGGCCTTTATAAGCTCTTCCCTGAAACACATCAGGGAGTTCAGGTCTTTTGAGCATGAGCCATGTGTTCCCCTTGCATGGCCCTTGCAATGCATCTTTCCCTGCTCCAAACTCTGATGTTTTGGTTTGCTTGGCTTCACTGTGCGTCAGACACATGAACCTGGGTTTGACAACAATCCTGTCCTTTAGGCAGCTTATAAACTAGTGGAGGAAGTCAGACTAAACTAGTCATTACAAGTAGGATGCATGCCACAAATGGAGAAGTACAGTTTGCTGTCTAGGATGCCACGGAAGGCCTTCCTGAAAAATTGGCATTACTGTTGAAGGATGAAGCAGAATTAACTGGGCCAACGGGGTCAAGACTGCATTTGGGACTTGAAGAGAATTGCAAGCAGAAGGAAAAGACCCAGAGCTGAGAGAGGGTAGTGTATCTATAAGGAATTTTTAAAAAAGTTCAGTATGGCTAGAATGTAGCAATTAAGGGAAGAGTGGTATGAGATGTGGCTGCAGAAAGCAAAGGAAAGCAGACCAGCTATACCTACAAGTCATGTGAACGTCTTTGTGTGGAAGCCTATGGTCACAGCTGTTTCCTGTTTGTCTTCAGTAAGAGTTATTAATAACAAAGTCTATAGTGACTGCAGAGGGCAGTGCTCTAGGTCCAGGGCACCCCACCACTGTGGTCTCCTCTGACTTGGTGAGCACAGGCTCACGGGTGCTACTGATGCCTAGGTTCACAAAGAGACAGCTGGAAGACCTGCATCACCTGCTAAGGCATCCTTATGTGCTAAGTTCTCTTTTTGAAAAATAAACTTTTCATTTTAGAAGACTTTAAACTTAGAGAACAGTTGCAAAAATAAAACAAGAATTACCACATACCTCCCACACAATTTCCCCTTTTGTTAATATCTTATGTTAGTGTGGTACAACTAATTTTGTCACAACTAATAAACCCATATTGATACACTATTACTAACTAAAGTCCATATTTTATCTTGAGTTCCTTAGTTTTTACCTAATGTCCCTTTTTTGTGTGTGCCAGCATCCTATCCAGGATATTACACTACATTTAGGCACCATGTCTTTTTAGGCTCCTCTGAACAGTGAGAGTTTCTCAGACTTTTCTTGTTTCAGAGTTGCAAGGAGTATTGGTCAGGTATTTTGTAGAACATCCCTCGATTTGGGGTTTGTCTGATGTTTTTCTTATGATTGGACTGGGATTTATGCATTTTGGAGAGAAATATTTCAGAGATAAGGGACCATTCTCAACACATCATCTCGAGGCTACCTACCATCAGCATGTTAGTGTTGATCATGATCCTGCAGCATTTTGCAGTTCTAGAAAGTAAGGCAATGCCCAAAGAAATAAAAACCACAACAACACGGTATGTTAATGAGACACAGGAGCCAAATGGAAGAGCTCCCAATGGCCTAAGCTGGAATGGTTTTAGCCACAAAACAAAAGAGTAGCATTGGATTATAACCCAAATTAATAAATAAAGTATCTATGAATCCATACTCATATAAAGAAATGATTAAATAGGAATTCCCGTTGTGGCTCAGCAGAAACGAATCTGACTAGTACCACGAGGACTCAGGTTTGATCCCTCCCTTGCTCAGTGGGTTAAGGATCTGGCATTGCCATGAGCTGTGGGGTAGGTCACAGATGCGGTGCAGATCTGGCATGGCTGTGGCTGTGGTATGGGCCAGCAGCTACAGCTCCAATTAGACCCCTAGCCTGGGAACCTCCATATGCCAAGGGCGTGGCCCTAAAAAGACGAAGATGAAGAAGAGGAAGAAATGATTGAATACTTGAGTAAATAAGATCATTACAAATTTCCTATGCAGGAGCATTCCAAATTATTTAAACAGATAGCTTTTCTGTCAAGGAAGTGGAACATATCTTCCCACCCCTTAAGCATGGGCTCTGTGTAGTGACTTTCTCGCAAAGAATACTGTATGGAAAGGAGGAAAAAAAGAGTAACTTTCCAGTGGAGAAACCTGACAAATACTACCTTAGCCAGGTGATCAAGGTCAATACCAACATGCTGATGGTAGACAGCCTCGATATGAGGTGTTGAGAATGGTCCTTTACCTCTGAAGTATTTCTCTCCAAAATAATAACATGAGAAATATTTTTTTCTTAGCAACAAGCATTTACGAGTCACACGTTTTTGCATGGTTGACAGCTCATGCCTTTTTATTGCTGAATAGTATTTCATTGTACCATACTTTGTTTATGCATTCAAGTATTGAAGGACATTGATTGCTCCCAGGTTTTTTGGCAATTTTTTTTTTTGGTCTTTTTGTCTTTTCTAGGCCCACACCAGTGGCATATGGAAGTTCCCAGGCTAGGGGCTGAATTGGAGCTGTAGCCGTTGGCCTACATCACAGCCACAGCCACGCCTGATCCAAGCCACATCTGTGACCTACACCATACCCCATGGCAATCTGGATCCTTAACCCACTGAGCAAGGCCAGGGATTGAACCCGCAACCTCATCGTTCCTAGTCTGATTCATTAACCACTGAGCCAAGACGGGAACTTCTGTTTTGGCAATTGTGACTAAATCTTCTATCAATATTTGCATTTTTTGTAAATAATTTTTAAATTAATTTGGTAAATACTTAGGGACATGATGGCTGAATCATATGGTAAGGCTATGTTTAACCTGCTAACCCTAATCTTTACAATTTCCTTCTGCTTGCTTCGGGTTTCAGGTTTTCTTCTTATTCTGACTCCTTCATGGGAGAGGCTAGGTTATTAATTTGAGACTGTCCTTCTTTTTAAATATGGTTTTTCACAGCTATAAATGTTCCTTTTAATACTGCTTTTGCTGTATCCCATAAATTCGTATGTTGTGGTTTGTTTTCCCAGATTTATTGAGGTATAATTGATGAGTTACATTAAGTTTTTTGTTTCGTTTTGTTTTGTTTTTTGCTTTTTAAGGCCGCAACCTGCAGCATATGGAAGTTCCCATGCTAGGCATTAAAATGGAGCTACAGCTGCCGGCTTATGCCACAGCCACAGCAATGCAGGATCCAAGCCATGTCTGCAACCTGCACCACAGCTCATGGCAATGCTGGATCCCCGACCTGCTAAGCTAGGTCAGTGATTGAACCAGAATACTCATGGATGCTAGTCAGATTCGTTTCTGCTGCAGCAGCATGGGAACTCCCACGTTGTGTTAAGTGTAAGACAAGTTTATGATTTGATACACATATATTGAAAAATCGTTACCATCATGGTGTTAGCTAACACCTCCATCACATCACATAACTACAATTTCTTTTCTATGGTGAAAACATTTAGGATTCACTCTCCTAGCAAGTTTTGGAGTATATAATATAGTGTTATTAACTATAATCACCATGCTGTATATTAGATCCTCAGAACTTAATCATCTTTTAACTGGAAATTTGTACACTTTGGCCAACATGTCCCCATTTCTCCCATCCTCAGCCTGTAGCAACTGTTGTGTTTTCATTAATATTTGTTTCAAGATACTTAATTTTATGTATTTATTTATTTTTTCCTTTTTAGGGCCACACCTGTGGCATATGGAAGTTCCCAGGCTAGGGGTAGAATTGGAACTGCAGCTGCAGGCCTATACCACAGCCACACTGGATCCAAGCCACATCTTCGACCTACAACACAGCTTGCAGCAATGCTGGATCCTTAACCCACTGAGCAAGTCCTGGGATTGAACCCACATCCTCATGGACACTATGTTGGGTTCTTAACCCACTGAGCCACAATAGGAAGTCCCTATTTAAAGATATTTAAGTTTAATTTGCTTTACTTTATTTTAATTTGGTTCAAAATATTGTCTAATTCCTCTTGTTATTTCTTCTCTGACCACTGGTTAAAACTGTGTTGTTTAATTTCCACATATTTGTGAATTATCCAGGCTGCCTTCTGTTATTTATATCTACTTTCATTCCATCATGCTTGGAGAAGATACTCTGAGTGATTTCTATTACTTTAAATTTGTTGAGACTTGTTTTGTGGCATAACATGATCTATCCTGTAGAATGTCCCATGTGCACTTGAGGTGTATTTGTCTGTTGTTGGGTGGAGTGTTTTGTATTTGTTAGGTATAATTATTTTATAGTGTTCTTCATGTCATCTGTTTGCTTCTCAATATTCTGTCTAGTTGTTCACTATTGAAAGTAGGGTGGTGAAGTCTCAAGCTACTGTTATTGAACTGTTTCACTCTTCAGTTCTGTCTGTTTTGCTTCCTATATCTGGGGGCTCTGTTGTTAGTGCATATATATTTATAATTATTACATCTTCTTGATGGAGTCACCCTTTTATCAATATATAATATCTTTTTTATTTTGAAACAGTTTTTGAGTTAAAGTCTGTTTGTTCTGACATTAGTATAGCCATGCCAGCTCTCTTTTATTATTTGCATGGCATAACATATTCCATCCTTTCATTTTTCAGTGTATTTGTGTTTTAGGTAACTAGTAGTCTTTCATAGTTGCATCCTCTTAAAATTCATTCTACAATCTCTGTTTCTTAATTAGAGAGTTTAATCCACTATCATTTAATATGATTACTGATGGTGGAGGAATTACTGCTGCCATTTTTCTATATACCATATCCTTCGGTTTCTCAAATCCTCTATTACACCTTTTCTTATATTTCATAGATATTTTCTGGTGTACCATTTCGATTCCCTTCTTGTTTCTTTAACTGTATACTTTTTAGTTGTTTTCTTAATGATCATCAGTAACATCTTAATTTATAAGAACTTAGTTCAAATCCAACTTAGTTTCAGCAGTGCACAAAAACATAGCATCTATATGGCTCCATCCCCTTTATGCTGTTATTGTCACAAATTACATCTTTATACATTGAGTGCCGATTAATATATATTTATAATTATTGTTTTACACATTTGTCTTTTAGATAATGTAGGAAAAAAGAGTTACAAACTCAAAATACATTAATGCTAACTTTATATTGATCTATGCGGTTATCTTTATTTCTTCAAATGAACTTAAATTATCATTAAATGTAGACTGGTAGGGCTACCATTACAAAATATCATAGATAGGGTGGCTTGAACAACAGAAATTTATTTTTCTCACAGTTCTGGAAGCTGGAAGTCCCAGATCAAAGTTATCAGGCAGTATTGATTTCTGATGAGGCCTCTCTCCTCAGCTTGCAGATGGCACTTTCTTGCTATGTACTTGCATGGTCTTTTCTCTGTGCCCAAGAAAGAGAAATCTGTGGCCTCTCTATCAGATCAGGGCCCTGCTCTTACAACTTTATTTATCTTTTCACTAAAGTTAAGCTTTCTTTTTCTTTATTAAAGGATGTTCTGCTTGTTGTAAGCTTTTGTTTAGCTTCCACATTCCCCCAGAAAAGTTTATTCTGACAGTTTTTGCCAACTTATTCATTGCTTGTGTGGAGGGATGGACTTTTTGAGTTCTCTACTCTGTCATTTACTGGTAGTTCTCTTTCACCCATTTTAAAACTCATACTGTTGAATTTTATGAGTTATTTGTATATTCAGAATACATCTATACTATTTGATATGGAATTTGCAAATATTTTCTTCCATAAAATGACTTGTCTTTTCATTTTTTTTCCCACTGTACAGCAAGAGGATCAAGTTATCCTTACATGTATACATTATAGTTACATTTTTTTCCCCACCCTTTGTTCTGTTGCAACATGAGTATCTAGACATAGTTCTCAATGCTACTCAGCAGGATCTCCTTGTAAATCTATTCTAAGCCCAAGCTCCCGATCCCTCCCACTCCCTCCCCTTCCCATCAGGCAGCCACAAGTCTTTTCTCCAAGTCCATGATTTTCTTTCTGAGGAGATGCTCATTTGTGCTGGATATTAGATTCCAGTTATAAGTGATATCATCTGGTATTTGTCTTTGTCTTTCTGGCTCATTTCACTCAGTATGATTTTCATTATTTTAACAATGTATTTTGCAGAGAAAAAAAAAAACTGAATTCTAATAAGTCCAACGTCCATTTCTTTTCTTTCATGGATCATGCTTTGGGTGTCATATCAAAAACCTCATCACCAAATGCAAAATCATATATATTGCCTCATATGTTTTCTTCTACAAGCTTTACAGTTTTGCATTTTACATTTAGGTCTGTGATCTTCTTTGAGTTAATTTTTGTGCAGGGTGTAAGATCTGTGTCCACACTCATTTTTTTTTTTTTGTCTTTTTGCTATTTCTTGGGCCGATCCCGCGGCATATGGAGGTTCCCAGGCTAGGGGTCCATTCGGAGCTGTAGCCTCCGGCCTACGCCAGAGCCACAGCAACTCGGGATCCAAGCTGCGTCTGCAACCTACCCACAGCTCATGGCAATGCCGGATCGTTAACCCACTGAGCAAGGGCAGGGACCGAACCCGCAACCTCATGGTTCCTAGTCGGATTCGTTAACTACTACGCCACAACGGGAACTCCCCCACTCATTTTTTTTTTTTTTTTGCATATGGATGTCCAATTGTTCTAGTCATATTTGTTGAAAAGACTCTTTTTTTCTTCATTGAACTACCTTTATACCTTTGTCAAAAATCAGTTGACTATAGCTGTGTCACTTTATCTCTGGGTTCTGTAGTCTATTTCATTGATTTAAGTATTTATTATTTTGTCAATATTATGCTACTTGATTACTGAGGCTTTATAGTAAATTTTGAAACTTGGTAGTGTGAGTCCTCCAATTTTACTCTTCTTTTTCAGTTTTGAGTTGACTATTCTATGTTCAGATCTGTATTTTTGACTTTGTCTTTTTCAGACACACTATAACTGAACAATTGCTAAGCATAATGAGCTTTACAGTATGTAATATTAGGTAAATGTGTTTGAGAAAGAGGAATAGAGGTGTTCCAGAGGTCCCTTGCTAAGAAATCATGAAAAACACAGGAAGATTTGTTGAAAAAAACATAAGGAAGTGCAGAAAATTTATGAGGTTTGATAGCCTAAGCCACTGTGGAAGATGTGGAGTTGTTAACATTGTCATCCTACATGACACATTTCATCCATAATTACCAGTTGAAAGATTTAGTTGGGTCAATGTTCAAAATTGTGAATCTACTCACTAGAACCAAAACCTCTTCCAACATTATGATTATGACAAAGATCTTATTTTACTAGAATTAACATACACAATCTGTCAAGTAAGCCTATCCTTCAAAAATAGAATAACCAAAAATGTTGGGATTTTGATCAAAAATAATGTTTGTGACAAAAACAACTAAGAGATAAGATAGTTGTCACATTCTACACTAGTTTTTTTCAGTGAAGAAATTTTAACTTGTTGCTAAGAGGAACAAGTGCCCTATACCTATTCCTGACGTGTCTGGAAAAACTGAGTAAATCAGGGAAAAGGAATCATGACAGAAGATGCCTCTAAATATTTTAAGAGTTTCTTCAGCTTAAGGGGCAATTCAAGGCTGTCACATATTTAATGTTCCTGCTTCCAAATTAGTTAAAGTAATCAGAATGATGGATTTTCAAACAAGCCAGAAAGCTCAGGGAATTTTATTTTTATCACCATTTAAAAAGAAACAATGTTCATTTCTTCCTTTGAGTAATATAAATTTTAGTGTCTTCTTTTTTGTACTAAGTGTTTCAGAATCTTCAGGAAATGTTAAGTGTTAGAACTAAAACAATATGACATTAAAATAATCTGTGGGGGAGTTCCCATGGTGGTGCAGCGGAAAAGAATCCAACTAGGAAGCATGAGGTTGTGGGTTCGATCCCTGGCCTCGCTCAGTGGGTTAAAGCGCTGGTGTTGTGGGTTAAAGCATGAGGTTGTGGGTTCGATCCCTGGCCTCGCTAGTGGGTTAAAGCTCAGCTCGGATCTGGCGTTGGCTGGCAGCAACAGCTCCGATTAGACCCCTAACCTGGGAATTTCCATGTGCCATGGCTGCAGCCCTAAAAGGTCAGAATATAAAATAAAATAAAATAAAATAAAATAATCAGTGGGGATCCCACTTAAAATAACTTGATCTCTATTTAAGGAAAACCATCTATCCAGTATCTTCCTCAGGAGACAATATGGCAAAGTAGCATTTTATAGTCAATTATCTAACATCTCATTTCCTTGTTCCTCCAAAACACATGAACTCTTTCTTATAGGTTCTATAATTGGAACTTTTTTCTGTTGGATGCTATTAAAATTTCCTTTGTGTGTTCTAATTTGGAAGTAACAGTGTTAGTGCTGGTGGCCTCTAAATTAGGATGGCATTTATTTTCAAATGTGTTTGGGAGAGGATTCAATTTCTTTAAAAGAAATTAGGATGAGTCCTTTCTTTAGTACAGACTAATACAAAACTCATTTTGAAAGTAGCATGTAGCATGACATGGGTAATAAATACTAGCTTGCTTTTACCTTTTTGATACAATTGTAAGCCAACAGGAGTTTTACTTTATCCCCTAATCAGCTAAGCATATGTCATTTTAGCAGAGGTTCTTTTACTTATTTACCTCATTCACTCACTGATAACGACTTTAGGCTAAGAAAAAAAAAAAATCTGCTGCTTCTTACTAATAGTAACAAGGGTAGAAAGGATTTATATATCAAGATATTTAGTAGATACTAATACAATGTAGGCAAATTTCACTTGGGCAATACAATTATGTCACATATTTATCAAGGCCTAAATTTTACTTCCTAGTTACTGCCTAGTGATGATGTAGAGTCTTCTGTTTGCTTGCAAAGTACCCCAAGTGTTCCTAGGTTGTCTCTCATATTAAATGCCTATCATATTTATTCTATTAAATTCCAACAACAACAACAACTACTACAAAAAACCATGCTCTCCTACTGTTCTATCTAACAAAGCAATTCTTTGCTGATGACTACTGCTGCCCTATCGAGCACTGGTGGGAACTTAATACCATCACATGCTGTTCCTCTGCATTTCACAGTCCCTCCTACAGCTCTGCCAGGTGCAGAGTTTTCCAGAGACAACCACACGTAGCTCTCAAGGGGCCCAAGTTACACGGGCTCCCTCTGATTTTTCTAACTTACTCTGAATGCAGTGCCAAAGATGTTTGGGATCCAGAGGGTTAAAGATTTTAGTAAAACAGCTCTTTGAGTTTTTCTTAAAGCCATTTAGTTTTCTCTTCCTGGGGCCCAGAAATGTGTCCAGGGTCTTAGACTCAAGGCAGATTGAATAATAACCACTGAGCTATATTCAAAATTCTTATTATTCTGCCAGCAGAAAACATGGCTGTATCTCAAGCTGAGAATCTCTATGCTCAATTAGAGGGAAGCATTGACAAAACTGTTTTTTCTTACTAAATATACAGAGGAATTATATATATATATGTATATATTTTTTTTTCCTTCTTTTTAGGGCTGCACCTGTGGCACATGGAAGTTCCCAGGTTAGGGGTTGATTCAGAGCTGCAGCTGCTGGCCGATGCCACAGCCACAGCAATGCTGAGCCATAATGGAAACTCTATACAGAGGAATAATATTTAAATTGAATATTGATAATGTTTGAAGTTTACAGAAGGATATTATTTGAATTTTAAACTATTGTATTTTTTATTCAACAGTTCTTTGTTACTCCTTCCATTTCTTTCTATCATTAAAATGATATCACAGAACTTCCAGTTTCCAGTCCAACATATAAGGAGCTTGGAAGTTGCCACTCCATCCTGACAACAAGTAAAACGCTCAACAAAAGGAAAAATCAAAAACTCTTTGTCCATCTGTCAGAGAAGTGAGGTCATGGAGCAAACCACTGTTCCCCAAATTAGAGAGACATACAGACCAATACAAAGAATCACAACTTAGGAGAGCAGAAACCCACAACCCGAAACCTCAGTGGGAACCACAGCCAGGGTAGGAAAACTAAAACTGTCAGTGTTGAATTTCTGGAAGCTCAGTGTGGACAATTCTGATAGTTAAAACCTCCAGGGAGATCCAGGCACAGAAACGGTCCTGATACTTCGAGGGTTTTTAACTCTAGTAGGAGACCTACCAGGTTCTCATAGTGACTTTGGGGGAAATACCTTTATGCTTCCAGCAGGGGGAGAGGAATGGGAACCATTGTGAAAAAGCCAGAGCATCCTATTCTTAAAAAGACCTACCCTCAAGAGAAATTATTTTGGCAGGGCATAAACTATTGGAGTTTTATCAGAGTCTAACACATCTGGGGGTAGGTAAATACCCAACTTCATCCCACTTGAGCCATAAGGCCTTACCTAGGAGGAGGTCGGAGGGCTGAGAAGAGTGTATGAAGTTCACAGTTCAGAGGCACAGGCTCACCTAAGACTGAGACCTAATCATTAGGACAAAAGAATACTTCCCTTCTCCCCATAACTTACTGCCACATTACTAAAGTCCTGTTTTTTGTTTGTTTGTTTTTTGTTTTCTTTGTATGGCCACATTTGTGGTATATGGAAGTTCCTGGGCCAGGGGCTGAATGGGAGCTGCAGCTGCTGGGCTATGCCACAACCACAGCAACACCAGATCTGAGCCACATCTGTGACCTATGCAGCAGCTTGCAGCAATGCTGGATTCTTAACCCACTTAACCCACTGAATGAGACCAGGGATCAAACCTGTATCCTAAGAGAGACAATGGTGGTTCTCAACCTGCTGAGTCACAGCAGGAACTCCACTGAAGTCTTTTTTTTTTTTCTTCCTCTTTAGGGCTGCACCTGTAGCATATGGAGGTTCCCAGGCTAGGGTTGAATAGGAGCTACAGCTGTTGGCCTACACCACAGCCACAGCAACACAGGATCTGAGCCGCATCTGCAACCTATACCACAGCTCACAGCAATGCCAGATCCCCAACCCACTAAGCGAGGCCAGAGATTGAACCCGAATCCTCTAGGATACTATTCAGATTCGTTTCCACTGCACCACAATGGGAACTCCTAAAGTCCTATTTAAAACAGTTACTTTCACCCAGCATGTCTTAGTCCATTTGGGCTGCTATAACAAATACACCATTGACTGGCTGGCTTACAAACAACAGAAACTATTTCTCAGAGTTTTGGAGGCTAGAAAGTCCAAGGTGCCAGCAGATTCAGTATCTGGTAAGAGCCTACTTCCTGGTTCACAGAAAACTCTCTTCTGGCTGTGTCCTCACATGGCAAAAGGGTCAAGAGAGCTCCCCGGGATCTCTTTTATAAAAGCACTAGTCCTATTTGTGAGGGGCTTTACCCTCATGATCTAATCACCCTCAAAGGCCCTACCTCCAAATACCATCACATTGGTTTCAACATTTTGGGGGGTGGATATTGAATTTGGTGAACACACACATTCATTCTATAGCACAGACTGAATCGTGGATGGCTAGCACACCAAAAAAATTACAAATTATTCTAAAAGGTAAAAGACAGTTTGAAAAGACAGAGCAAGCATCAGAACCAGACTCAGATGTGGCGAGGATATTGGAATTATCTGTCCAGGAATTTAAAACAACTGTAATTAATGCGATAAAGGCTCTAGTACAAAGTAGACAACATGCAAGAACAGATGGGCAATGTAAGCAGAGAGACAGATGAAAATTCTAGGAAAGAATCAAAAAGAAATGCTAGGGGTCAAAAACAGGGGAACAGAAATAAAGACACAACTGAGGGAAGAAAACCTGAGTTTGAGGATATCGCAGTAGAAACTTCCAAAACTGAAATGCAAAGAGAAAACAAAAACAGGAAAAAAACACAACAGAATATCAAGAACTATGGGACAACTATAATTGATTCTTGAACAACACAGGGATTAGGGGTGCTGACAGCTTTGTGAAGTTGATTATCTGCATATAATTTTAGAGTTGGGAGTTCCTGTCGTGGCGCAGTGGTTAGGGCATCCGACTAGGAACCATGAGGTTGCGGGTTCGATCCCTGCCCTTGCTCAGTGGGTCAACGATCTGGTGTTGCCGTGAGCTGTGGTGTAGGTCGCAGATGCAGCTCGGATCCCGCGTTGCTGTGGCTCTGGCGTAGGCCGGTGGCTACAGCTCCGAATGGACCCCTAGCCTGGGAACCTCCATATGCCGCGGGAGTGGCCCAAGAAATAGCAAAAAGACTAAAATAAAATAAAATAAAATAAAATAAAAAATAAAAAGGGACTCTTCTTTAAAAAAAAAAAATTTAGAGTCAGCCCTCCTTAACTGTGGATTCAACCAACCACAAATGGTGTAGTACTGTAGCACATATTTATTGAAAAAAAAAAAATCCAGCATATAAATAGACGTAACATGGTTCAAACCTGTGTTAAGGGCCAATTGTAATGTAAAATAATAAAAATCACATATATATGGGTCTCTGGCCCTAGTTCTTGGCAGCAAGCTCCCAAAACCCATGTAACGTCCTAAGTGATAAGAGTATTAAAAACATTTTTTTTTTTTAATATTTGGTCTTTGACCCCAGTCACTGACACTGAGCCCTTAAATCCCATGGGATTCCTGGGTAATAGGTATGTCCTTTGTTCTAATGAAAGGACTCTTAGGGGGCTTTGGGATAGCTTCAGAATGGGAACTGGTCCCCAGAAACACCAAGTCATGATTAGAAGTTGCAAATTTCCACCCCAGCCCCAGCCTCTGGGAAGCGGAGAGGGACTGAGTTCATGATTGATCATGCCTGTATGATAGAGCCGCCACAAAAATCCCCAAATGGCTGGGTTCAGAGAGCTTCTGGGTTGGTGAACACCTCCATGTCCCAGGAGGGCTGTGCACCTCAGTTCCAGGGAGAGAGAGGTTCCTGCACTCGGGACCCTTTAGGACCTCACCCTATTTGTGTCTTTATCTGGCTGTTTATCTGCAGCCTTGCTCGTGTCCTTTCTCACATCCTTTACATAAGCGATTTTTTCCCCCGAGCTCAGTGAACTGTTCTAGCAAATGACCAAACCAAAGGGGGAGATCACGGGAACCTCCAACTTATAGGAGTAAAGTGAAGTGTGGTGGTGAGAGTGTGAGAGTCAAGGAAAACCAGGGAATGTTATTTCCGTGACAACTGCCAAAGTGCAACATTTATGTGGTGGGAATTCAAGAAAGGAAGGAAGGGACGGAGGGAGGAAGGAGCAAGGGGAGAGCGAGGAAGGGAAGGAGGAAGAGGAACAAAAAGGGAGAAAGAGGAAAGATAAGGAAGGGGAAAAGGGAAAAGAAGAAATATTTGAAGGAAAAACTATGGAGAAATTTTCCCCAATTAATATCAGATACCAAACCACAGACCTAGGGACCTTAGAGAATACTAAGCAGGTCATGCAAACAAATCAACAAACAAAAATAACAGAAACACACTACTTATACCTAGGCATACTGTATTCAAACTGTGGGAAATCAAAGATAAAGAAAAAAACCTTGGCGTTCCCTTCGTGGCGCAGCAGAACCGAATCCGACTAGGAATCGACTAGGAATCATGAGGCTGAGGGTTTGATCCCTGGCCTTGCTCAGTGGGTTAAAGGATCTGGCATTGCCTTGACCTGGGGTATAGATCACAGACGCAGTTTGGATCTGTTGTTGCCGTGGCTGTGTCTGCAGCCAGCTCTTGTAGCTCCGACAGGACTCCTAGCCTGGGAATTTTCATATGCCCTGGGTGCGGCCCTAAAAAAAATCTTGATTACATTTAAAGTGGCTAAGCAACAATGCCCTACACTGTATAGCACAGGGAACTATATCCAATCTCTTGTGATAGAACACATTGGAAGATAATATGAGAAAAATAATGTGTATATATGTAGATATATGACTGGGTCACCTAGCTGTACAGTAGAAATTGGCACAACATTGTAAATCAATTACACTTAAATAAAAAAATAATAATTAAAAAAAAAACAAAAAAGAAAAAAAAAACTTGAAAAAGAGCCAGAGGGGGCAAACAAACAAACAAACAAACAAACAAAACCCAAAAAAACACTTTATTATAAAGAAGCAAAGGTAAGAATTACAGCCAACTTCTCAGAAATCATGCAGGAAGACAGTGGAGAGTTTTCTCAAAGGAAAAAAAGAAAGCAAAATGACTGAAGAAGACATTTCTCACTTGTACCTCCCCCCACCAGCAATTTGCTTTTCACCTACCAAAAAAGTGTTCATGGGACCTGTGGGATCCAGCACCATACTCCAAGGGATCCAGGAGGAGTCTCGGCCACCCATGTGTTGAATAATAGGCATATGGACCTCAGTCCTGGCTGTGGACCCTGTAGTGACCCTATAAGCCAGCTCCAGTCCCCAGGAGTCTAGCAGAGAAGTTCCAGCACACTGTCGGAGCAAAAAAAAAAAAAAAAAAATTTGTACACATTAAACAGAGTATGAGGAACAGTTTGATTTTATTCATGCCACCCCTTTTCCAAAGTGGCACAGCTCAATGTTGAGAGAAAACTCAGCCCATGTTTCTTTCTGCAGGGGAAATTTATGAATGTGGAGGTTCCTGTTGTGGCTCAGCAGTAATGAATCCAACTAGTATCCATGAGGACGCAAGTTTGATCCCTGGCCTCGCTCAGTGGGTTAAGGATCTGGTGTTGCTGTGAGCTGTGGTGTAGGTCACAGACACGGCTCGAATCCCAAGTTGCTGCGGCTGTGGTAAAGGCTGGCAGCTACAGCTCCAATTCAACCCCTAGTCTAGGAACTTCCATATGCTGCAGTGCGGCCCTAAAAAAACCACAACTGTATGAATGAGTTCCCAGAGTCCTCTGCCATGCCCAGGTGTGAGTCTTTGGGAAGGTAACTTGCTTCCTCACCCTGGGCAAAGCTCTTGATTGAGAACCAGAGAAACCTCAAGGAAGCTTTGGGGCTTTGAAGGGTAGATGGGTCTTGAGGCAGCAAGTTGGATAGAGAAATCCTCCATAGAGATGAATGATGTTAGTCTTGGCATGTCTGACCAGGAGAGCCTGAGGTCCCCTCACCCCTCCCAACTCTATGAGGACCACATATGAAAATTCCCTGAGACTCTGAGGGCGGAGAGAGGCTCTAGATCATGTCAAGTGGGTGGATTCTTCCCCTGACAAGTAAGAAGGGCCACAGACATTAGCAGATGCAATACAAACAGAGGCTCATGCCCCAGAACTACAAGGAACAAGGTACACTGAATCCTTATCATGAATCTGTGGAGACCAAAGATCATGGATGAATTTCCTGTTTGTCTACTATGGCTTGACTCCTAAGAGGGAGCTAGAAACTGAATTAACCAGGTTTGAATTTCAACCTGGCAAATGGCAGCAAAGCACTTACTTTAAGTTGATCTGGAAGTGACCAGATTAAGTTTTTGGAATCAGTTACAAAGGGGCCTTGAGACAGAAAGTGAATTCAATCATATAAAAATAAAATTAGGAGTTCCCCTTGTGACTCAGTGGGTTATGGACACAACATTGTCTCTGTGAGGATGCGGGTTAGATCCCTAGCCTCCCTCAGTGGGTTAAGGATCCGGTGTTGCCACAGGCTGTCGCAGATGCTGTCACAGTTGTTGTGGCTGTGGTGTAGGCCTAAGATGCAGCTCTGATTTGACCCCTAGCCTGGGGTCATTTGACTTCCATATGCCGCAGGTACAACTGTAAAAATAAACAAATAATAACTACTAAATTTATAATTTTGTGGTCTAAGTTTCTGAGTACAAATACTCACACCCACTTTCTGGATGACTCTCCTCTGTAATCACATCCTGATGCTACAGACGGCATCGTAACTATTGTCTGAGTCCACTCATCAGTACAGGGAGTAGGGGAAGGAGGCTTCTTTGCACAGGGCTGTTTCTTTGTGCATAATATTCTGTAACCAGAATGCATTTGGGGAGAATAAGCACAAACTACCCAGACAGAATCAGTACCTACCTGTCTTCCTTTTTTGTGACATTTAACTCATATAAAACTAAAGCTTATTTAAGCCTCCCATGTACTGGAGAATATTTTTTTCCTCCTCAATATTCCTAAAAACAGAGTACATCTCAGTGCTTGCACCAAACATATCTATAGTGGAAGAGGGGTAAGTGCCCACCGCAACCCCTCTCAGGTGTGCCAACTTGCACTGCAGAGGCTGGGAAACTAAAACTACACTTTCTGGTGTCCCTTACATGGAAGGCTCCAAAAATGGCTTGGGTCCTTCCAGCGGACAGAGCTGCACAAGATTTAAGAGGAGGAAGTGAGCAATGTGAGATAACAGTCACACATGAGGAAGTTAATTCTTCCTGCAAAACATGAATGCAAAGTTACTGGTTCTTCTGGGGAAGTTCTGGAGGAGGTGCTATTGTCTGGTCCTAGCACAATAAGTGACAATAAGGGTGAGGTGGTGGCAGTGGACTTTTTGCTAGGACAGTTCAGTGGTGTGGTTGGATGTTTCTCCTGGCTGCTATTATTGCTGGCTGTGCCGCAATCCACATCTAGTTTTCTGGCCCTCTCATAGATTTTACAAACTGCCATTAACACCTAATAAATCTCTTCGTACTTAAACTTGTTAGAGTAGATTCTGCTATCTGCAGTGAAAATCCTTGATCCTTTACATTAGCCCAGTGTTAGCGTATAAAGCGATCTTGATGAAACACTACCAAGGTTTAAATTACATTAACTGGAAAAGAGCTAAAGCTTTGTAAGATAAAAGGAAAAAATAGATTAAATGAGTTATAGAGATCTCGACTGATGGCAGATTTAGCATAATTTATTCTTTCAGCTATTCAAGTGACAACATGACTACATAGGCATAAGATAAACTTACTATTTGCTGCTAAATATTCTGTAAGTGGTCATAAAGTCATCTGCATTTAAAAAAAATCCAGTCCTGCTATTCTCAGTTTCCTATTTGATCATGGAACTACTCCCAGTTGACTTTAATGACCCACCATACAAGGAAAAGAGATCAGTTACACAAAGCTTTCATGTGTTGCTATAAAAAGTGCTTCATCAGTTGCTTTAATAATGGAAAATTCTCTTCTGCGTTCTTTTCTGATTGTTTATAATGTTCTCAGGAAGTTCTCTTTGCATGCAGAAGACACTAAGCAATTTCCAACAGTAGTGGCTCTAATCCTCGGTAGAAAGAGACACCAGTCTTCTTTTAATCTAGAAGGACCCTAGAACCAGTACTGAGGCTGCTATTTCTTTCTCTCTGCTAGTCCAGCCTGGAGCTGGGGGTCTGAAGTGGCAACAAATGACAGGAACTATCACTTTTACCTTCAAGACACTGTCTTCTCATATTTGGTATGATTAGTAAAAATCTAAACTTTTGAAGTTATTATAAATTTGTTAGATATGCACATGTTAACCTAGAAATTTGTTCAAGACATATTCAGAAAAGAAAGCTGCAGAGCAATGGATATGGTTTTATTCCATTTTTTAAAAAGAAAAATCCTTTATATTTTAACATAACTGTGTGAGCAGTCTGGAGCTCTGGTTAAGGAGGGAAATAGGTTGTATTCTTACTGATAGATACCTCCAGTGGGTGGGACTTGACAAGAAACAACTAGACAAAATATCAGAACATGGATGACCTGAAGAACACAATCCACTATCTTAACCAAACTGATATCTACAAAATAGTACACCCAATAACTGTAGAAGAGATGTTCTTTTCAAGTGTATGTGGTACTTTTTATCAAGGCATACAAATATACTTGGCCATAAAAGAATTCTCAGTAAATGCAAAATGACTAACATCATATGAATTATGTTCTTTGAACAGAGTGAAATTAAACTTGGAATCAATAATAAGATATACATTTTTAAGAAAACCCCAAATATTTAAAAATAAAATAACGTTATTTCAAAATAATGGGTTAAAGGGAAATGACAAAGGAAATCAGAAAATATTTAGAACTGAGTAGAAATGAAAACAAAATACATCAAAATTTCTAAGATGCAGCTAAAGCAGTGCTTAGAGTGAAGTTTATAGCTTTAAATGTTTCTGTTAGAGAATTCTAAAAACAATGATCTAAGGTTTCATCTTAAAAAGTTTTCTAAAAAATGAGCAAACTTAAACTAAAGTAGAAAGAAGGAAATAATATGATAAGAGTGGAAATCAACAAAATACAAAACAAATAACAGGGAAAATTCAGAGGCAAATACTGTTTCTTTGAAAAGATTAGCTAAAGCCATTACCCCCTAGCTAGACTGATCAAGATAATGTGAGAACACAAATGACTAATATCAGACATAAAAGAGGGGTCCTCCAGTACACACTTTACAGATGTCAAAAGGGAAAATAAGGGAATTCCTGTCGTGACTCAGTGGTAACAAACCCAATTAGGATTCATGAGGATGCGGGTTTGATCCCTGGCCTTGCTCAGGGAATCTGGCGTTGCCACGAGCTGTGCTCCAGTTCAAGCCCTAGCCTGAGAACTTCTGTATGTTGTGGATGTGGCCCTAAAAAGACCAGAAAAAAAGGAAAATAAAAAAATATTTTTAACATTATGCCACATTTTCAACAACTTAGATGAAATGGACAGATTCCTTGAGAAAGCCAACTTATGAAATTTGGTATGACAAAGAAATTATATCTGGTATCTAAAAACCTCCTTCAAAGAAAATGTCAGGGTCATGTGGATTCAGTGGTGAACTCTGTAAAATATTTAAGGAAGAAATAATACTGTTATACAAACCTTTAAGAAATTAGAAAATAAAGGAACACTTCTCAATTCATTTTGTGAGGCCTGCATTTCCAAACACAAAATCTGAAAAAGATCGTATTAAATAAAATAGAAGCTTTCATCTTAAAGTAGTGGAAAATAAAAATTTCTGTAAACAAATACCCATTTCCTAATGTATGTAGACTCACACCTAAGTGCCTATAGCTCACACTTTTCTATCTAGATTGTCTTATCAGACACAGCTGTATGAAGGTACACTGAAAACTCAGAGACATTTAATTAAATTAACACTTTTTTTAGCTTCTTTATTTATTAAACCTTTCACAAAGCTTTATTTCTATTTTAATAATCTTTGTTTTTATACAGCCTCAAATCCTTTTTCAAGTGTATGAAATATAAACAACAAAGACATAATTGAAATATTCTAGTAGCTGGAAAGAAAAACAATAATTAAATTGTGAAACATCCTCATAGGAATACTGTAGTAACTCAATTTATGTCAATCAAATGGCAATAGCAGAAATTTTGTTATATAATAATAACAAAAATAAAAACATAAAATGTATAAACACTTGAACTGTATGTGCTATGTGTTCTATATGAAGAAATACTGACATAAAACATGCATAAGGGAAAAAATTACTCTATGAGTAGGATGATAGCTGCTAATTTTTCCTGCTCTGTATTTTAGAGTTGTTTTAGCATCATTGAATGTTCATTGTAATTACTGGAAGGGAAAAATTAAGAACAAATTTACTTGTATTTATTGAAAAAAGCAGATGTTTTCTAAAGAGGCAAGTTCTGAATATATTTCCTGGATGTTAGAGCTTAATCAAAGTAAAGACTAAAAAGTTTTTTATTGTTATAGAAAGCATCAAGAATAAATTAGTTTGAAATTAATTTCACCTAAGGAAAGATTCCATTTGGAAAATAAGCAATTATTGCTTATTTGTGTGTGTGTGTGTATGTGACATATATATATATCACATACACACACACACACACACACATATATATATACACACACTTATTTTTTCTTTTTTTTAGGGCTGCACCTGAGGCATATGGAAGTTCCCAGGCTAGGGGTCGAATTGGAGCTGCCAGCCTACTCTACAGCCTAGCAATGCCAGACCCAAGCAGCATCTGCAACCTACACCACAGCTCACAGCAACACTGGATCCTTAGCCCACGAAGTGAGACCAGGGATCGAACCCACATTCTCATGGATACTAGTCAGGTTTGTAACTGCTAAGCCACAACATGAACTCTGCTTATTTGTATATTAATAGATCTTTCTGAGAGTAACTTCATCTCACAGATGTTTGTAATATTATTTAAAAACGGATCTATACTAGAAAGCAGAAATTAGGGAAACTCATTTGTAAATTCAGAAGAAATGCAGATCTATATATCTGTTAAATGTTAATATTCTGCTGGTTTGAGAGGTATGCAAATACACTTGTTAAAAATAAGATATAAGAACTCCTCACATATTCTGAAAGACGGTAAAAAATTAACAATAATTTGTGTAGCTGGCAAAAGTATTGCTTGTTAGCTGAATGTGAGGGTATAAAATAACGTTTACATGTCAAATACCATTTTAGGAAAGAATGTGGTAGCTTTTTTGAATACTTCTGTCTTCTCTTGGGTCTAATGATTATAGGGCAGCTCCAGGGTAATGGAGTGGCTGGTTTATTAAACTGATGCAAATTTCCCCTTATGTTTTAATAAAGGAATTTCTCAAGGGTGAGTACACATTTGTCTAATAAATCCCATTGTGTCTTTTGGATTCTCAGTGCTTGAGAGAGTACTTTCTTCCTATTCCTAAGAGTTCCTAGAAAATAGCCAGCATTTTTAAAGGGTCAAAAATCTCACTTAACATTAAATAACATTTTTTAATTAAACAAAGTACCGCTATTTAGGACTGCTTTGAGTAGGGCTGCCATCTTTTCTCTAGTCTGTTTCTACCTTAAATTAGTTGTATGAACATGAGCAAGTCATTTTATTAACCTGGACATGAGTTTCTGAATTTATAATGAATTACAGATGGAGAAGAAAAAGACAGGTAAACACTTATATGATCTTCGTACCAGAGGTAGTGGGAGAAGCTTTATTAAGCATGGAACGAAATCTGAAAGTCACAAAGGAAAAGCTTGAAAGATTTTTACCAAAACCAATTACTGCTTGGTAAAACAAATAAAACTTCGGTATAAACAATGCCAAATGGCCAATAACAACCTGGAGAAATTATTTGCAATAATTTTTTGCAAATGGTCGTATTACTAATATTCCCTGTATACAGAGCTTGAAGAAATTTATAAAATACAAGACAAAATATCCCAATAAGAAAAATAAGTAAGATCATGGGTAATTTCCAAAAGAAGAAATGCTAGTCTCCAGTTTTTTAAAAAATTGAATTTAACAAATGCAGATTCTTATAAGTGTGCTATCTTTTACTTGTCAGATTGATTATGACAAATCAACACAGAACATCTAGTGTGGCGGAATAAAAAAGGTAACTCGTTTGTTTTAGGGCAAGAGCTGCCTTATTTGTGAAAATATCTTGGTAACTTATTTGGGATTGGCAAAGGAAAAAGAATTAGATAAGTTACTCAGGAAATAAACAGGGGAGTTCCTGTTGTGGTTCAGCAGGTTAAGAACTAATATCTGACTAGTGTCCATGAGGATGTGAGTTTGATCCCTGGCCTCGCTCAGTGGATTAAGGATCTAGTGTTGCTGTGAGCTGTGGCGTAGTTTGCAGACATGGCTCAGATCCTGTGTTGCTCTGGCTGTGGCAGAGGCCAGCAGCTGCAACTCACATTTGACTCCTAGCCTGGGAACTTCCATATGCCACAGGTGTGGCCCTAAAAAGTAAAAAAAAAAAAAAAAAAAAAAGAAAGAAAGAAAAGAAATAAACAGGGATTTGGGGATGGGATGAAAAGAAGAAAAAATAAAGAAAACAGAGTAACACTCCTTATGGAAGCCTGAAGCTTGTGTTGGGAGAAATGACCAAGGATCTTTTTTTTTTTTTTCTTTAAGGTAAGTCAAATATTCAATTTTATATTATTTCCTGTGTGGTTCTTTGATGAATCTCTGACATCATCTCCTGAATTAGTAGTAGAAGTCAAGCAACATTAATGCTTTGCTTTTATCTGAGAAGGATACTAGCTGCCATAAATAAAAGTGGACTCTGGCTGAGTTAAGCAAAATGAGATTTATTAAAAGGATGTTGGACAGCTCATCGTGGCACTAGGAGGGCTAGAGAACTAGGCCTGGGACTAAGCAGCTGGGAAACATTATGCCTCAAGCCTGTTTCTGGCAGAGAAACACTTATTGGGTGTGTGGAGGAGAAGTTTTATCTCACGTTTAGTGTCATCAGATCCCAAATTCTAAACAAACTAAAGTGTATGTGATTGATCATGTGCCCCTGTCCTAGCATCAAGGGAGGTTGCAGAAGTGAACTGTTTTAATTCTTATAGTGAGAAAGAGACTCTTCTTCTTACCATGACTCACAAGAAGCTCAGATTTCAAGTACCAGGTAAATGAGAAATGATCACTACAGTGATATTTGGAGGAAAATCAAGGAGAAGTAGCCATACCCTATATTTGGGCTAATAGCTAGACACTGATGAAGAATCAACTGCAAAATATATAGGTGAACTAACAAACCTAATCCAGCTACATGTAAAAAAAATCACAGACCATAACCAGATGAGATTTATCCCAGAAATATAAAGTAGTTAATATCAGAAAAATTGATTAATGTAATATGCCATAATCACAAGAACAAAGACAAAAATGGCATTATTGCCTCAAAAGATGCCCAAAGAAAAGATCCAACACCCCTTCGTGATTAAAAACTAAGACTAGAAAGAAACTTCCTCAAGTGGATGAAGGACTTCTATGAAACTCCACAGTTAACAGCACACTTGATGATGGAAGACTTAATGCTTTCCCCCTAAGATTAAGAAAAAGAAAGGATGTCTGTATGGTGTAGGGAGTATATCTCAATATAGACGTTATTAAAAAAAAAAAAAAGAAAGAGAAAGATAAATCAATTGAAGTCAGAAATTAAACCCAGAAGTGACCAGGAATAAAGTACACTCCTGGAACTTTCAGAATACAGATGGTGGAGGTGGGACTCTAGATTTATTGCAGAACATAAAATACAAGTTTAAAAAAAAATTTTATCTACCTCTTATCGGAAGAGCTACGCCCACAGACATTAGGATTACCACTATTGTTGGTGAGCATATGGAACTGACACTCCCATGCCCTGTTGGTTTATGGGTAAATTGGTTCAGTGTGTCTAAATTTCAAACATGCATATTCTTTAATGAAGCAAATCCACTCCAAAGGATGACTACATAAAGACATTTGTCAAATTTTTTGTAATACTGAAAACTAGAAATACTCCATGTCCATCTACAAGTAAAGCTTCTCAACCTTAGCCAACTCAGTCCTCCTCCTTGAAATATTTTATAACACTCCCTTTAAATCCTGAAATGAAAGCCATAGACTTCTACAACAAAATATACCTAAAAATATTATAAAAGAGAAATAAAAGGAAAGTAATTTGTAATAAAGTAATAGGTATTTCAATTTGTAAATACTCTAGACACAAAACATACTCTAGAGGGCAGTACCACCCAGTTAACTCATTACAGCAAACTGGTTAAATAATTCAAGATAGAGCCAAACACATGAATGATGTAGATCCCGATTCACTGACAAAGTGTCGAATCAGGAGTTCCCGTCGTGGCGCAGTGGTTAACGAATCCGACTAGGAACCATGAGGTTGCGGGTTCGGTCCCTGCCCTTGCTCAGTGGGTTAACGATCCGGCGTTGCCGTGAGCTGTGGTGTAGGTCGCAGACGCGGCTCGGATCCCGCATTGCTGTGGCTCTGGCCTAGGCCGGTGGCTACAGCTCTGATTCAACCCCTAGCCTGGGAACTTCCATATGCCGCGGAAGCGGCCCAAGAAATAGCAACAACAACAACAACAAAAAGACAAAAAAAAGACAAAAAAAAAGTGTCGAATCAGAAATCAGATTGTACAATTTGTTATTGGCACAGGAATAGACAATAGATAAACCAAGGAACAGAACAGAGTCCAAGAGTAAATTCAAATGTATTCGGAAATTTTTTTTTTTTTTTTTTGGTCTTTTCGAGGGCCACACCTGTGGCATATGGAGGTTCCCAGGCTAGGAGTCTAATCAGGGCTGTAGCCACCAGCCTAAGCCAGAGCCACAGCAACGCCAGATCCGAGCCATGTCTGCAACCCACACCCTCGTGGTTCTTAGTCGGATTCGTTAACCACAGAGCCACGAAGGGAACTCCAAATTTTTTCTTTTTCTTTTTTTTTTTTTAGGGCCGCCCCCGTGGCATATGGAGGGTGGAATAGGAGCTACAACTGCCAACCTACGCCACAGCCACAGCAACGCCAGATCCAAGTTGAGTCTGCGACCTACACCACAGCTCGTAGCAAGGCCGGATCCTTAATCCACTGAGCGAGGCTAGGGATCGAACCTGTAGCCTCCTTGGAAAATTATTATATGCTAAATGAGATAGTTAAAATCAGTGTGGAAAAGATGGATTGTTCAATTGTTCAATAAATGCTGTTGATAATGGAAAAGAATATGAAAAAGAATGCATGTACATATGTATAAATCATTTTGCTGAACAGTAGAAACACGTTATAATTCAATTATACCTTCATAAAATAAATTAAAAAAAATTAAAACATCAAGTTGTAAAATAGCAATTACATAGGTAATGTTCTTTATGTGACTACACACAAAAAGGTCTAAAAAGAGGCTCACCAGGATGTTGATGAGTTGACAGGAATTATCCCCAATGATATTTGTAAGGATTTTTTTTTTCTTTATGCATTTGTATATTTGAAATTCTCATCTGTGTAAAAATTTAAGTTTATGGCAGGCTCCAATGGGAGAATCAAAACACAGATCCCTAGGGTTCTGGAGGGAGGGCAGGTCATTTGCAGTGGACATTTATATACTTTTTTGTAAGATAGCTCCTGGCTTTGCCCAGACAAGCTGCCGAAGGTGGCAGAGGGGCCTTTGAATATTGAGGTCACCTTCTCATCTCCAGGCAATCACTATGGCCAAGTAGTTACTGCCAGACATGGGGGTGGTAGTTATGCGCTGTGAGGGCATCCACATTTCTAGTAATTTCTATAGAAGCAAGTTAGTTGCAGTCCATGCTCTTTCACAAACACATAAATAACAACTTTCCCTGAGGCGCCTACCACATCCAGGCCTCTTGCTGCTTCTGTCGGCAGAACTATGCAAAGTGCTTTGCCACTCAAGCTAAGTGAGGCCCGGCCCTGGGCTGCTTAAAGGTATCTCATGGGACACAGACCTTGGCCCCTCAAAGCAGAAGAAGGAAGAATGGATGACAGTATGTTACTTGCCCCAAGGCTGTGCCTCTGAGGCCCATTCAGAAGTTTGCTGACCTGGGGTACCAAGCTCACACGTTTGCCTGAAAGTACAGGTGCTGACAGCCATCCTGGGAGAAAAGGAAGGAAAAGGCCAAGATTAGGAAGACGTTACAGTCCATGAGGCCATGGAAACAAGCTGAGAAGAATGTGGAGAAGACAACCGACAAATACAGAGGGATCCTCAAGACCTGTGGATTCCTCGTCTGAGTCCCACATAGACTTTTTTTGTTCTCTCATACTTAGCCTGGTCTTCTCTTTTTCCATTGCAGCCCTGAGATGTGGGAGACCTAAAAGCAGCAGTCTCAGTATCCAAATGTCCCAGGAAATCACTTAGGAGTGACCCTGAAAAACAGCAGTGAGGTAAGTACCTCTAAGTGGGCAGAATTTTTGACTTGTGTCTCTGGTGTGAAAAGTACAGACACTGGCAAAAGGCTTGTCTGCTTGGTCAGAATCTGGAGGGATAAAGATGGGGAGTGGGATAAAGAGGTCTGAGAAAAGAGGCAGGTGGAGGAATCTCTATAATAAAGTCGACATGAAATGTGAAGCTCTTTGTTTCACATGTTAATGCCCAACAGAAAGCATCACAGAAAAGGCACTGAACAACCTCAAGAAACAATGACTTGTTCAGATGACATCAGCCAGGCTCTGCCTTTGGCCAGTGTTAGTCCAACAGGCATGTGATAAGAAAGGGGATAGGAATGGAGGTTATACATGAGCTCGTCTACATGTGCTCCCACTCACCAAGGCTTGCCTCTGTACCGCCACTGTCAAATATCCAACCTGCCAACCACATAGACAAATGCTTGGCTCCCAATATGGCACTCCCTTTAGAAAACCTACCAGCTACTTGGTGGCAGGTTGGAGCCATTCCCTCCTGGAAGTAGTATCAATCTCTCTTCTGGAATTTAAACATATTCCAACTTAGACCTCCTGCCTGAAGGGTCTTAGCCAGTACCACTGAGGATTTAAAGTGTTTGATCTATTGACCTGGGCATTGGTGCAGCAGCGGGCACATGATCAGTGGCTCCACTGATCATTTCATATGCTACACCACCTAGATAAACTGCTAGACTGACAGAGCATTGGAAGGACCTGTTGAAGATTCAGCTGAGGAGCTAGCCTGCACAGAATACAAGGGGCACCACTTTCCAGAACTCAAGGTATACTCTAAATGGATATTATATGGTACAGGGTCCCTAATAGGGAAAATACATGGGTCTATTAGGTGAAAGGTAAAAGTGGAAGTTCCTCTGAATACGGATTCCCAGTGATTCATTTAGGGAATGTTTAACCTTCTTTCCCGAGAAGTTAAGAGATTTTGGCCTTCAAAGGGGAAATGCTTCCAACAGGGGACACAGGAAGAGTCCCACTAAATTCTAGCTTCTGGCTGGTCACTTCAGGTTCTTCATTCCAAGAAACCAGCAGGCAAGGATAATTGACCTTGATCTTTCTTAGGCAGCTGTTAGGCAATTGGGATAAGAAAGAGCAGGTTTGATACTTAGGTAATCCACCTTTGTCTTGGTTTTCACTTGCTTAATTTAGATAGTACACGGACAGGTGCAGCAGCCACACCTAGAAAAGGACCTGGTGATGAAGGTCTTAGGCCCCTTAGTGGAGAGAGTCTGTCCGTCACTGGACTAAGTAAGCTACCTAGAGCAGCAGAGAGCGAGGGGAGGTAGCAGTGGAAGATGATCAGCTTCAGTTAGGGCCCCAAGAGCAGCTTCAAGGGCTGGGGTTAATACCACCAGCTCTTTCCCAGGAAGTTTCTTCAGGAGTAGAGACTCAACGGAATTTCTGAAGAGCTGTTTCTAGAACTTACTGTATGTAAATGGGTGGGCAGCTATGAATATCCTGTGTAGAACTCTCCCCACCCAGGAATGAAGCAGTCATTCCAACAGCTGCTAGGAGTGTTGGAGGCTGATAGCCTTCAACTGAACCCGTCTCTAGAACCCACCCTTGGCTCAAGAGAGCCACCTTACCTTTCTGGGTGAAGCCAAGATGACTGGTCCTTGTGGTAGTACAAGGTCTTCATAGCTCCCTATAGGAACGGCTGAGGCCTTTGTTAGACTACATCACAGTTCAACTTCTTCCTCGACCCAATCCTGCTTCCTTTACTCTTTTTACTGGTGGAATCCAAAGGCACCCCCCGATGAAATTTCCGCACCCTAATTTTCATCTCTAAGTATATTTCCTAAGGTACTCGATTTATGGTAGGTTCCCTTCCCTGTGCATCTAATAACTGTTAGGACATTTACAATGTAAGTTTTAAAATAAGTCAAAATAACAAAGGGGATTTATTGGCTCCCACAACTGGGTAGGTTTCTGGATTACTTTGATTTGGTGGCTTAATGATGTCAAGGACCCAGTTTTGCTCCACTTCTTTGCTCGGCCTTTCACAGAAGCAGCATTAATCTAAAGCTGGCTTTGCTCACAAGTAGCTGCAGTAATTCCAGGGTTTATATTCTTAGCTCTCCCCATCTGAATGGAAAGAGAGTAGCCTTTTACTAGCTTTTATTTGAAGAACAAGGAAAAATCTTTCAGTCACCAGCTCTTCAAGGTCCTCTGATACAAACTGGCCAAAGTCTGGATTTCATAAACTATCCACTGTGACAAGAGGTATGGGATTACCCTGAATGGCTTAAATAACCAGAGTTCATTGCTGGAATGAACTTAATCTTTGCCTTCCACAACCACATGGGTGCTACTCAAGAGGGAGGGATGGAAGAGACGCTATGGAGACAAACTATATTGGTTTGCTAGGGGTGTCATAACAAAGTACAACAGACTGGGTGCTTAAACAAGAGGAATCCATTTCCTCACAGTTCTGGAGGCTAGAAGTCTTAGATGAAGGTCTTAGCAGGATTATGTCTTCTGAGGTCTCTCTCCTTGCTTGTAGATGGTCATCTTCCAGCTTCCCTTGGGCTTCCCTCTGTGTACACACATCTTGTTATATGGACACCAGTCATCTTGGATGAGGGCCTACCCTAAAGATCCTATTCAAACACAATCACCTCTTTAAAGGCCTACTCTCCAAATATTACATTCTGAGGTATGGGGGTTAGGACTTAAACATAAGAATTTTGGGGGGAACACAATTCAGCTCATACCACAAGTTCAACATCTAGCATCAATTACACATTGAAATTATGTTCCTCTGCTTGAATGGTGCACTAAATTGTAGGTTCTTTAAGGGTAAGGACAATATCTTATTTATTTTTATATCACTAGTGCCTAGCATTGATCCTGCTACACACTGGGCAGTCAGTATAAGATAATAACTGCTTGCTGAGGACTGTAAAGAATTTGGGAGTTCATACTGTAGCTCAGTGGGTTAAGAACCTGACTAGTACCCATGAGGATGTAGGTTCGATCCCTGGCCTTGCTCAGCGGGCTAAGGATTCAGTGTTGCCTCAAGCTGCTGCAAAGGTCACAGATGTGGTGCTGATCCTGTACTGCTGTGGCTGTGGCCAGCAGCTGTAGCTCCTATTCGGCCCCTAGCCTGGGAACTTCCATATGCCACAGGTGTGGCCGTAAACAAAAGAAAAAAAAAAGAAAAAGAAAAAAAGGAAGAATTCATTGTATTTGGCATGTACAACTTTTTCCAGGAGCAGTTTCAATGGACTGGTGGTGACATGAGCCTAATGTCAGTGGATTTAAGAGTGAAAGGTCAGATTTGACAATATAAAAATTAAAACCTTCTTATGAAAAGAAAAGCCACCAGGAGCAAAGTCAAAAGAGGAATATAAAAAAAAATATATATGGAATGTCAAGAGTTACGAGCTCTAAGATAAAATGGATCCTAAAAAAGATCGAAAAAGAAGATGACAAACAATATAAAAACATACAAAGGCTATGAACACCCCAAAAATATATGAAAAGAAGTCCAAGTCCACTGGTAGTCAGGGAAACACCAATTAAAATAACAGTGAGATAGGTTTTAAGGCATATTATACTGACAAAAATTTAAGATTCATATGTGAGTCCTGGCAAGAAACAGAGAAAGACATTCCTCTACCTTTGAGTGGAGAGTAAACTGTCATAATTGTAGAGATAATCTGGCAGTGTGCCAACTCAAAACATTTTTGGTCATAAGTAACAAAAACCTAACTTAAACTCCCACTCCAAAAGTTATTTTACAATCACATAACTGAAAATCTAGGTGTAGATGAATCAAATCTACCTAAATATAATCAGTAAAATCTAGTTTCTGTGTCTTAGTTCTGCCTTCCTGTGAGTGGCAGTCATTTTCAATAAAGGTCTCTCTTTATGAAGAGAGCTTTACATTCTTACAGCAACAAGTCCAGCAGAGAAAAGTCCTTGATCTCATTCTTGTTGGCCAGAATTGAGTCATGTGCCCATCCTGGAACTATAGAACATTCTAATTAGTGGGATATCATACCATCAAATAGAAGCCAGTGGAGGAGTCAATACCTGTTTGTAATCCCACAGATTAAGAGAGAAGGGGAAATAATTCATTTAAAGAAAACTGAGGTATTGTTATGAGAAAAAGGAGATGGATGCTGGGTGGCAGACCACACCAAACCAAACCAAAACAATATATAACCTCTATAAGCATTATTAAAATAAAAAAAAACATATCTTTTGCTTCAGTAATCTCCTTTTAAGGATTTGATTCCCTAGAAAAGTCATACAGTATTAATAAGATATATGTAAAGCATAATTATTTCGGCGTTGTTTATAGTGGCACAAACCCTGAACAAATTTGCATTATCAGTAAAAGAATGGCTTAAAAATGTAGTACATTAATATTATATTACTATTATACTAGTAATATTGTGCAGCTCATTAAAAAAGAGCTAGATAAGAGTATTTATGATACACAAGTTAAAAAAAGGAAGTTGCAGGAAAATATATATGGTGTGTTTCATTATTTGTGTGAATAAAAATTAAAACTTCTATTTTTATGTATGTGCTTCAATAACCATTGTAGAAAGTATGGAGCAAAACACCAATCTTTTAATACTGGTTTTATCTAGGATTGGGATAGAGAAAAACTATCTTTTTTCTTTATATGATTCTGAATATACTTTGTATACTTCTGTGCTGTTTGAGTTATTAAAATGAATGCTCGTTAGCTCTTAAAAAGTGAATAGAAAGTGAAATGAGGAAGTGTCTTAAAACGTAAAGTATTTTTAGATTTGGAGAGAAGAGATAAATTCATCTATGGTGAAGGAGAGAGAGAAAATGTTGAAGACAGAGTAACCCATGGAGAGAGCCCCCAGGGCAGAGTCCTAAATGTATCAGGGCTGATGGCTTCACTGCTCCACAGGGAAATGCAAAAACCAACCAACCAACCAAAACAGAGTTGTTCCTAAAAATTTAGGTTTTTTTGGTGTTGCAAATACATTTCTTTTTGGACATAAGAGATGGGAGGACTTTAAAAATGTATACTGTTATTTGTCAGGATTAAAAAGTTAGCCACCCTAGGTTAGTTCCCAAACTGTTAGAAATGTTAATGGTATGGAAATCCCAAAGTCTGGAAAACAAACAAACAAACAAACAGATCTACAGCCTCAGTAGAAACATAAGCCTTCATTGATAGAAGGGATAGTTTTTCCTCTGTGATGGGGGGAACAGTGAGAAACACTGACAGACTTTGTAGGTATAGGGAAGGAAGGTGAGGAAGATTATTTCCTAAGAAGACTGATAAGATCTTCTGCTGGGTTGGGGGTTGAGGGGCTCAGAGAGACTGTAGGGTGAGCCTTGAAAGGAGTGGTAAAAATGGGGAGGAGGTGCTATGGGGAACAGGAGACTAACTTGAGAGAATCTGGAGTCTTCAAATTTGAAATACTATCTGACTATATTTTGGTCAGATTCACTCTTTCTTTTTTTTTTTTTTTTTTTGTTGTTGTTGTTGTTGTTGCTATTTCTTGGGCCGCTCCTGCGGCATATGGAGGTTCCCAGGCTAGGGGTCTAATCGGAGCTGTAGCAGCCAGCCTACACCAGAGCCACAGCAACGCGGGATCCGAGCCGCGTCTGCAACCTACACCACAGCTCACGGCAACGCCGGATCGTTAACCCACTGAGCAAGGGCAGGGACCGAACCCGCAACCTCATGGTTCCTAGTCGGATTCGTTAACCACTGCGCCACGACGGGAACTCCCCAGATTCACTCTTTCTGAAATTGCTCTTGGTCCTTGTATTCCCCTCCCTCCTTTGACGACCCCCAGCCCCCACTAAGCACTTAGCTTTCAGTCCTTTTATGACATTTATATTCCTTAGTTTTTGTATTTGTGTTATCTGTACCCATTAAACTGTCTCTGACACATTGTTCATTTATCTATAACCGCCTCACAGCACCTCCCAGACAGTGGACACCAAACTGATTGTTTGCTGAAATAAATTTAATTCCACACAGAAAACAATTGGACAATAAACAGTATCGTTGATTCAAATCTTCACAGTTGTGAAAACCACTGGCCTTAAAACAAACCAACCAACCAAAAAACTCCTACAAACTAACTTGGCATGCATTTTTCATTTTTCTTACAAAGATACTGCGTATTTGGTCATAGTTTGCTTATAAAAATCCTAAACTGTACACCCTTTGAATTTATACACTTCTGCTATGAAAATGCCACAGAGGTTATTAAATGAAAAACTTCCACTGTAATAGGCATGGAAACTGAGACCAGAAAAATTAGGCCATTTGTTCAAACTGCAAAGGTCTTAAGTGACAGTCTGTGTTAGAACCCTGTTTCCCACTTAACCAAGTGTCTTTATGCCATAACTATCCCTCTTAACTTTTACTTTGTATTATATTCAAATAGTTAAATTAATAATAGCAGTTATGCCTGATAAATCTCTGTCAAAATCAACACACTGATTACCTTTCATTTCTAAGTATGCGAATACAGGTTTCTGTTGCTGCCTGACAGGTTAGATATTTTAAGTTCTGGGTAAGTGCAACACACCAATTGGACATTTAGTTACAGGAAGTTTTATGATGCGTATCATTTGCTTTTTTTTTAAATGGCTACACCTGTTGCACATGGAAGTTCCCAGGCCAGCAACTGAATCCAAGCAGCAGCTGTGACCTAACCACTGAAACAGCAACAATGGATCCTTAACTCACTGCACCAGGCTGGGGACTGAACCCATGCTGCCACAGAGACAATGCCAGATCCTTAACCTGCTGTGCCACAGTAGGAACTCCCTTTGTTTTTTTTTAAATCATTATAATAAAATCTAAAATCTTGACAGTGATGGTTGTTACATCAATCTGTACTTTTTTTTTTTTTTTTGGTCTTTTTTTTAGGCCCGTACCCACGGCATATGGAGATTCCCAGGCTAGGGGTCTTATTGGAGCTGTGGCTGCAGGCCTATGCCACAGCTACAGCAACATCAGATCCCTGCTGCGTCTGTGACCTGCACCACAACTCACAGCAATGCTGGCTCCTTGACCTGCTGAACAAGGCCAGGGATCGAACCTCCAACCTCATTGTTCCTAGTTGGATTTGTTTCCGCTGCACCACAATGGGAACTCCATCAATCTTTACTTCTGCATTTTACAGTTCATCTTCTGTTTATTTAAAACTCAGTATCTTTTTATTAGATTGTAAATAAAAAATATTGAAATAACAGAGAATAATAAATCTTCATCATGTAAATATTATTAGAATGCTGCATATACGGACATATACATGGTCTTTTCCCTGGGGAACCAAAAGATGATCTATTACAAATCACCACTCTCTTTTCTACTCACACATAAAGCTAGAAACCACCAGCATATTGGTACTATGAGTGTTTTTTTTCTTTCTTTCTGTCTTTTCTAGGGCTGCTTCCCAAGGCATAAGGAGGTTCCCAGGCTAGGGGTCGAATCAGAGCTGTAGCCACCGGCCTACGCCAGAGCCACAGCAACTCAGGATCCAAGCTGCATCTGCAACCTATACCACAGCTCATGGCAACACCGGATCCTTAACCCACTGAGCAAGGGCAGGGATCGAACCCACAACCTCATGGTTCCCAGTCAGATTCGTTAACCACTGCGCCATGACGGGAACTCCTGAGTGTTTTTTTCTTAAAACATGCTTCCCTAACACCTAGGAGTTCCTGTCGTGGCTCAGCAGTTAACAAACCCGAATAGCATCCATAAGGCCAAGGGTTCAATCCCTGGTCTCAATCAGTGGGTTAAGGATCCAGGGTTGCCATGACCTGTGGTGTAGGTTGCAGATGCATCTCAGACTCATTGTTGCTGTGGCTCTGGCACAGGCCAGCAGCTACAGCTCTGACTGAACCCCTAGCCTGGGAACCTCCATATGCTGTGGGTGCCCCCCCCCCCCAAAAAGACATATACCTAGGAGGCCAAGTGTAAGAAAGTGAAAATTTTATCTTCTGCTGGTGAATAAATATATCAAAAGATTTGCGTTGTTCAGTTTTGCTGAAATGGTATACTGTTATTGTTAATTAAAAATTATAGTTTGGAGTTCCTGTTGTGGCTCAGCAAGTTAAGAACCCAACTAGCATCCATGAGGATGCAGGTTCGATCCCTGGCCTCACTCAGAGGGTTAAAGATTCAGCATTGGCAGGAGCTAAGGTGTAGGTCACAGACATGGCTTCGATTCCACATTGCTGTGGCTGTGGCGTAGGCTAGCAGCTGTAGCTCTGATTCGACCCCTAGCCTGGGAACTTCCATATGTCTCAGGTATGGTCCTTAAAAGACCAAAAAAAAAAAATTATAGTTTTTAAAATTTAAAAAAATTTTTTTAAATTTTTTGTCTTTTTTTGCCTTTTCTAGGGCTGCTTCCTGCGGCATATGGAGGTTCCCAGCTAGGGGTCTAATTGGAGCTGTAGCCCCTGGCCTACACCAGAGCTGCAGCAACGAGGGATCTGAGCCAAGTCTGCAACCTACACCACAGCTCACGGCAATGCCAGATCCTTAACCCACTGAGCAAGGGCAGGGATTGAACCTGCAACATCCTGGTTCCTAGTCGGATTTGTTAACCACTGCGCCACGACAGGAACTCCATTTATAGTTTTTTTTTATTTGGCAAACGTTATCATTTGACCTTTGATTAATTTTTAAGAGAATATTTTCCCCAAAAACAAGTATGTAAAGATATTCGTACATAAATTTTTACATAAAAGAATGGCACACCAGAAGTCTCTATCTGGAGTTATACTCCAAGAAGTTGGATTTTCTAGGGTGAGGATTTATATATATATGTAATTACACCACAAAGCTTGGTGACATTCTCATTGTATTCAGTTGAATGGCTCCTAACAATGCTTGTTGATCTGGTTATATCATATAATTTCTTAAGCAAAGTTTTCTTGAGTCATTCTTTATCATATTCTTTATAATGTACTGCTATAAACTTCTCTAGATTATCATTCTTTAAAATACCCAAACACGGTAAAGCCCATTTAAATTCCCAAAGCTTATATCAAAAACTATACATTGTAAAACCTCACTTTGAAAATAGAGACAACATTGCAAATCAACTATATGCCAATAAAATTTTAAAAATAATAAACTTACAAAAAGAGAGACAAGCCTGCTATTCATACACTCCTTCAGCAACTATTTACCAAGTTCTTAATTGAGTAACAGGCACTGTGCCAGGAGCTGTTATTAAGAAGGTATTAAGACATTGTCCCAGTGCTCACAGCGTGAGACTGACCCTCAACAGACCAAACACGAGGCACAAGATGGGGGAGCCAGAGAAGTAAGGAGGGGTCATGGCAACCAGCTACCTCGGAGGAGAGAGACAGAGGGGTGCCCAGTTGGCAGGGTCCCGAGAAAGTGAGGAGGAAAAAGTCATCCTGGGCAATGAGGACATAAAGGAAGGGGGCAGACGACACGAAAAAGTGTGAGTGGCAAGGGTGGCTACAGCTGAAACTTGGGTGAGCCAAGTAGGTGGGGCGGCCCGGGAAGAGCTCCAGCACACGCTGCGGGGGTTGGGGGGTGATGGCGGGACAGTGGCGTGGACGGGGCGGGGGGGACTGCCAGGACCTGCTGGTAGAAGAGGGGTGGACACTGAGGGCAGGAAGAGCAGTCAGGAGCCGTGAGGAAACTGTCCGGGAGAAACTATGCGGGTAAAGAGTGACTTAAAAAAAGTCTGAAAGGTATTTTGGAGGTAAAACAAAAGATTGGACGACCGGAGGGAGAAGGAGTGGCACACACGTTCCGTTAGGCGGACTCGGACACTTGCTGGAGTGAATCATTACCTGTCACTATCAACCAACGAGTGGATCATCAAGTTTAATTTTTTGTTGTGGGAATTAAGACACGGGGCTATGCCTAAGTTTGATGAGTCACGTGGGAAACTTCTCCCCTAGGCCTGTTTAAAAAGCCCACCTGGAGGGAAGAAGTGGGCTAACGAGTTCTGGCCACTTCAGCCTCCCCGCAAGATGCGGTTCAGGTGGGCAATGCTGCTGGGTGAACACTCAACCCAAAGCCAAACAACAAACACTCTTCAATATCAGATTACCATAAAGAGAGGATAGCAAATGCCGCGCAAACCCCCGCACGTCCAGGTCCCCAAGAGCCTACTTCATTGTGTTTCAAACAGCTTACCCGGTACCTCTGCCAAAGCAGAGCCAGCAGCGGCGCTCCACGCACGGCGCATGCGCAGGGCCCGCGGCGTGGGAGGAGAGCCAGGCACTGAGGATGTTTCCCAGAAGCCACTAGCCGCTGTTTTCCCTCCCGCTCGCAGGCCACGGGACGTGACTCCGCCCGTCACGTTCCTCTGTCGCAAAGGGTGGTTTGCCAGCGCCCCCCTGCGGTCCGGTTGATTGCTGCGACCTTGCTCGCAGGGCTAGAGCGAGCGAATGAGTTGGGAAAGCGCCGACCGTCCTGCCGCCGCCGCCGTCGCCACCGTAGCGCGTCGACCAGTGGAGGCGCCGCTGAGCTGAGAGGAGCAGAGCGGGAGGGAGGGGGAAGGGGACGCGCGGAACGGGGAGGGAGGAGGCCCGGCGAGGAGCGGGGGAGGGGGAGCAGCGGTGGCGCAAGACGCGCGGAGCAGCGCAGCCTGGGTCCGCTCCCTGCTTCGCCGCCGCCACCCGCCCCAGCCAGCAGAGCCGGCGCCCCAGCGGCCCCCGGAACACCTTAAAGCGGACGAAGGAGTCCATGTTGGGGAACTTGGCGGCGGCGTGACGGGGACCTAGGGACCTGCATTGGGGCCGCCGCCGGAATCCCCGCGCCTCGACCTCGGCCTGAGGTAAACACCGGCCGACCCCAGGGGTGGACTGGCGCGGGGCGCTCTTGGGTGGGGTGGGGGTTACGCGCCGGCGCAGGGCGGGGGAGCGGGCCCGGGGCGACGCGGGAGGGCGCACAAAGTTTCGGAATCCCGCGCGGCCCAGGCGGCGTCCTGCGCTCGGAGGAAAGTTGGAGCTGCCTCTGGAGGCGGGGGAGGTTGCGGCGGGCAGGGCCCCCCTTGCTTCTGGCCACCCGGCGAGGGAGGCCGCGCTTGGGCCGCCGCCGCCTCGCTGTCGGTACCCCGTCCCATTTCCTTCTTGTGGCCTACCCGCCTCCGGTCGGCGGAACCAGTCCCCGCCCGGGGGTCCTGGGGGAATGGGTTGAGGTTAGAGGCTCGGCGACGGAGTCGCCACACGGACACCCCCCTCCCCGCGGTGGAAACGTGTCCTGCTGGGCTTCCGGGCGCTCCCCGACCCCCGCGCCCGCTTGACTTGCGAGACTTTGCTTTTGTCGGTAGCGTCCAAGCTCGCTTGTGAAACCAAACTTTACTGCGCCGTGACCTCTCGGAGTGCGCGACCAGGGCAGAGCCCGCACTTGTGAGCATCCGCGTCACCCCGTGCCCTGAATTTCAAACTCTTCTTCCACCCCCAATTTCTAAACCAGTTTCCTGGGCTGACAACAAAAGGGCTAGGAGATCTAAACTTAGCTCCATCAGGCGTCCCTCCTCAGATACAAGGAATTTTGAATCTTTAAAGACGCTGCTTACAAATGGATGTCTGTCTTGCCCCCCCCCAACCCCCCGTATTTTGAAAAATTGTGTTAAAGTAAGCGCCTGATTTGGAGTAGTTGATTAAAGCATTCAGATTCAAATGTGGAATTTTAAAATATCCTCAAAGTATTTCTGTGCCGTATTACGTATAGTGCCTACGAGTTGAGCTTTTTTCATTCATTTTGGCTTTCATTTTGACATCTTTATCATACTATCTGTGAGCTAAGATTTTTTAGGCCAAACTGACCAAAAAGTTTTTAATATAATGCTTTGGCTAGTACAGGCTGTTCTTAAATTTTTGCAGTTTTGGAAATTAACTGAATATTGGAAAAAGCGTATTTAAAGGTGTTTCTTCATTTTAAAAGAAAAGCTAATTCATGCATATTACTACTTAACTTCAGTCGCAGGATTTTGAAACACATTCTTAAAATAACTGCTAGTTTTTGTGTTGGCATTAAAATTTTGATACATAATCAAGTGTCTTTCCAGACCATTGATTTCTCTTTCCTGTTTGGCAGTTGGCTTAATCTTTTTTTTTTAATTTTTTTTTTTTTTGCTGTTGGCTGAGAGCTGAAATTAAAAGTTTATGGGACTTTTGTTTTTCTTGTTTTAACTTACTGGCCATAAGAAATGAAAATTTTAAATTGTCTCTGGATTTCTTTTTGCATGATACTATTTTATCAAAGATAATTGGAATTTAGTGTTTTGTTTATGCAATGTGAAGGATTTATTTAATATTAGCCCTGCTTATTGTAACTGCACTTTTTTTGCTATAATGTATTTTGGTCTTACAAGTATATAGTTTTACATTCAGATAGTGACCTTTTGTTGCCTGAGAATTTGAGTACATCTTCAGATTTTGGCCATGTAAGATTTGGATGTCTGCTTACTCCAAGGGTACTCATGTATTGTTCTGTAAAGACATTCTTCAGTATGTTAAGGGGGAAGAAATCTGTGAAAGAAAATGGAAATTGTTCCTAAATATGCTGCCTGAAACATGTGTCATGGAGAAATTTTTAAGGGGAATTTTTTTGTATGCCTTTAGGTGGTGTTAATGGGGGTCCAGGAGATTGAAACTCTTTAGGGGTCACTCAGCTTTCCCATAATCCTTTGGATACTAACCAATACTTAGGCAGTTTTCTTTAAAGTTGTGCTGTTAATCAGCAGAGATGGGATGAATCAGGGCTGTTACATGATGATGTTGATTTGTCATCAGTAGCATCTTAATAAGAGAGTTCAGTATTACACTACTTCTCTACCTAATACTGAAACCTTTTTTTAGGTACGTCAGTGAAAAATAGTCATAAAACCTAACTGGAGTGGCTGGCATAAAAGTGATAGCGTTTGAATGATTTTCGTTGTAACTTCCTTTTAGTAAACTCTACCATTATTTACTCTTGTCTTTAAGTGAAATTGGATCTTGATTTACCTTGCCAAATGAAATAAAAATTTTTAATTATATCCTTAGTCCCAAAGAATAAATTAATAGCTTTGCACCTTGTTTTACATCTGAATGGTGATAAATGTTAGTAGCACTAAGTACAGCCCAGTGTTTAAATATCTTGAATCATTTTATTGCTCTTCCCAAAACTCATCTTTGCATTGTTGTGGTCCTTGCGTTTCTTTTTTCTTTTCTTTTTTTAAGTTGTGGCTTTGTAATTCCTAATACTTAATTACATAAAAGTTCGATATAAGATGTAAAAACAACACTCATCTATCACTTGCAAAATAGCATCCCAAAAAGTCTCACTATGACCTTTGTTCACCTATAGTCTTTAATACTCAATAGCCAGAGTGATCCTGATAAAATAAATCAGATCAGGTCACTTCTCTTCTCAAATGGCCTCCCTTCTCAGTCATAGTAAAATCCATAGTCCTTATTATGGTCTACCAGGCTCTCTAACTTCATTACCTCACTCTTTCTCTAGCCACAATTCTGCTCTGCTGTTGAGGTTTTCTTTGACTCTTCTGTGTAAGACAGCACGCCTTCCTCTTATATTTCTTAGCTCTTTTTTAGCCAGATTTTTCTCCACAGCACTTATTTTCCAAGATACTGTGTAATTTACTATTTTATTTTTTTCTTCAGTTAATACAAGTTCTGTGAAAACGGAATTTGTCGTTTTGGGTCACTGTTTGGTCCCTAAACAGTAAACAATGTCTGACACATTGTAGGTACTTAAATAGTTCATGAATTAACATGTTTTCAGCTAGAAACACTAAAGCATTAAAAAAAGTAATTGTGGTTTGAAATGTTATACAAGTCTCATTCTTTTGCATAAATTGCTAAGTTACTTATATCCATGCACTATGATCAGTTCAGTTTAAGGGAGCATATGACAGAATGTGACCCTGAAACTGAATTGCCAATATAGAAGGAACTAGGATGCTTAGCCAACTGTAAAGTGGTATAACTTACTGTTAGAAATGTTGTCATTTACAAGTCAGATTAGTCTTATTTTTAGTAGTTTCAAAAGACAGAACTAATATTGTGGTGATGATTATGGAAAAGGAGGAGAGACAGCAAGAGTGGATGTGGGAAAATTAGTTAAGGCTTTTGCAGTAGCAGTCCAGAATAGACGAGGATAGCTTGAAATAGGCTGAGAATTGTGGAGATGGACAAAAGTGAATGATGTTTGTGATCATTAGGCCTCAGTTGATGGACAGGAAGTAAAGGAGAGAGAAATTTCCTGTGTCCTGAGTTCTACAGCTGAGTTCATGGTGGTACCAAATAAAGATCAAAGCACTTTTGATTCTAACGTGGTGGGTTTGAAGTACCTTTGGAGCTTTCAAGTGGAAATTTCTGTAGGCAATTAGATATTTCATTTTAAAATTTAGAAGAGAACTGTGGGCTGGAAATAGAAAATTAGAGTCTTTTACATAGGTTGTTGAAACTATGGGGAGGGGACTCTAACTTGGAAAAAAGTTTCTAAAATCAATCACAGTGGCCTCTAAAATAAAAAAGAAAAAAGCTTGTTGGAGGAATGTGAGCTCCTAAAGAATACTGTGAAGGTCCGAGAAGTAGGAGCTGAGCGTGGTATTATAGAAGCCAAAGGAAGAAAGTCGTTCAAGTGGTTGGATAGTCTGTAGGGTCAAGTGTTGATGACAGTTTAATAAGGTTAGAGCTAAAAGATTTTTCTTTGAATTTAACAACATGGAGCTCATTGGCCTTTTGAACAAACACTGATGCTCTTGTAATTGCTTAACTAGTTCTACAAGTACAGAGGTCAGAGTAAGACATTACCTACTCACATTACAGAAGAGACCTAATGTTATCGGATATTTATTATGTGCCACATATGCTGTTCTAGACATTTTGCATGGATTTTCATTTGATCTTTTCAGCAGCCTTGCAGTTTAGGTGTATCAGTCCATTTTACAGAAAGGAGTCGGAGGCTCTGGAGAAGTTAAGCAGTCAAATGACTTGCTAAGTGTCAGAGCACTTGCTGAGGATCCATATCCAAGTCCATCTGACTCTTTGGCCTTTAGTTGGTCATTTGTAGCCTCCCAAAGTGCATCAGTATTGTCTAGTAGTAGACCTTCCTGTGGTGATGGAAGTGTTCTATATCTCTGTTGCTCAATACAGTAGCTGATAGTAACTGTAGTAGATGGTGGCTGTTGATGCAGCCAAGGAACAGAATGGTTACTGTATTGGACAGTGCAGATATAGATCAAAAGAATCCTAAAATAATAAAGCGGAGACTTTTATGATGAGAAGAGATGGAAACATATTCTTCATTTGAAAGGAGGACTGTTTTGCTTATGTTCTAGTTTTAGATGCTATAAATGAATATTGTAGGTAATCTTTTTCTTTTTTATTAACAATCTCAAATTTTGAGAAAAGTTCCTGCAAAGAACTCTCCCCACCCCCAAACCATTTGAAAGTTAAGTTGCCAGATGCATTCTCATCACCCCAAAGGAGGACAAGGAGTTTCTGTTACATAAAGGATCTTAAAGATAGGAAATTAACATTGCTGTATCACTACTATCTAACCCTCAAACCTCCTCCAGGTTTTACCAGTTTCAGGTATTTCCTTTGTAACAAAATGATCCACTTCAGAATTCTGTGTTGCACTCATTTAATTGTAATGTCTTTCTACACTCCTTCAACCTAGAGCAGTTCTTCAGTCTTTTATTGATTTTCGTGACGGTGACACTAAAAAGACTACAGATTTGTTTTGTAAAATGTCTCACAATTTGGATCTGCCTGATATTTCCTCATGATTGGATTCAGATTGTACATTTTTGGTAGGAGTAGCACAGTGATGATGCTGTGTTCTCATTGCATCCTAGCAGATGGCATACAGTTTCTCTTTGTTCCATTACTGGTTATGTGCACTTTGATCAATTAATTGAGGTTGAGGTCTCCCAAGCTTCTTCACTGTAAAGTTTTTTTTCCCCTTCTTAGTACTTTGTAGGGAAGTAATCTGAGACTACATTTAACCCAAGATTGATTCCTTATCAATCTTGTAATTTATTAATTCTCAAATTGTCCCAGCTTTGGCCAATGAGAGCCCCTCCAAAGGCATTTTCTTTGGACTTGCTTTGAGCACTTCCTTACTTTTTGACACAAGAAAATGTTCCAGGCTCACCTTAAACGTCCCTTGCTACAGCCCTGGAATCAACCTTTTCTTCAAAGAGTGGGTTCTTTTAGTGGAGAAAGATATTTAGGAACCAATATTTGAGCATTGTATTTGTAGCTGTATAAAGCAAGCCATGGGTTTTCTCCAGTTTCAACACACAATGTTTTAGTTTTCTCCTTTTCAAAAGGAGTAGCAGAGCTCCCATTATTTTTAGTGTGTTTACTTATATGATCAATCCCCAGTATGTAGCCAATTTCCCATTGCCACTTCTGCTCCCTCCCTCTTCTTGAGTTAACATTTTCACTCTGCTTTGGCTCTGACACCATGTGCATCCTCACTCCACGCTTCTCATAAATCTTATATGGAAAATCTTGCCACTCTGCTTGAGTTCTAGTACCTCACTCTGGGCTCCTGCACCATCCCTTACCTTGACCACAGACTCGGGCTTCAGCACGTCCAGACAGAATAGCATGACATGTTGCTTGTTTTTACAAAAGGTTATTACACTGAAAGTTGTAATGAGAATTAGTGATCAAATATGTTCTCAAATTTTTATTTAAACCCTCTTGAGATTCTCACATCTCTATTAGTGAAGACTAATATTCCTCATTTTTCCTTCATTCTAGAGTTCTCAGATGTACTTTTAAGAGAGTCTTTTTAATGTAATTTTACTTTTTTAACATTTAGCTTGTTTTTATTGAAGGTGTTTTTATTTCCTGTTACTCTTTAGACTCTTTTTTTTTTTTTTTCTTCCCCCATGCCTCATAGCACGCAGAAGTTCCCAGGTCAGGGGATGAACCTGCTCCACAGAATCAGTTCTATATATATATATATATATGTATATATAATTTTTTTTTTTTTTTTGGTGTGTAGGCTTTGGAGTCAGTCAAACCTGGCTTTGAATGCTGATTGTCCCATATACTAATTGTCACCTTTTCTAGGTGACTTAATCAGTGTCCCAGTTTTCTCACCTATTTTAAGGTAACATTTACCTAAGTCAATTGGCAGTGGCAGCTAACTCCATCTCTGCCTTTCGTATACCCTTAAGTTAGCTCTGTTTAGTGAATAATTTTCAGGCCTTTTTAGCAGTGTTCTAGTATTCAATTTCAGTGTTGTTTTAATTTTTAGGATGTACTGTGGTATTGTATTTTGATGATTAAATGTGCAAAGGTGTGTCAGTGTTTAGTTTGTTGCTTGATATAAAGTAGACATTCTTGGAGTCCTCTTGGGGCACGCAGGTTAAGGATCCAGCATTGTTACAACAACATCCCAGGTTCAGTCCCCTGGCCTTGGAACTCCACATTTCCATGGGTGCGTCCAAAAAAAGAAAAAATTGATATTTTCTCTGCCTCTAGTCCTATACTCCAGGTTTGTTGATATCTACGTGTCTGTTAGGTCTGGGAATGAAACATGGCCTTTGCTCTTGGGGAGTTTAGTCCTTATCAAGCCTTCTTTTTTGCTCCCCAGTGTTGTTTCTGTTTTTTTCTAACTAGTGTTCCATACCTTCCTCCCTTTCTGTCGCTGCATTATCTTCAAAACCTTCAATTTAAAAATCTCAGAAACTATTCTCAAAGTAGATAAATGAGAGATAGCTGAGCTTCCTCAGTGATTTTCTACTTTTTACAAAATACAGTTTAAATCCTACCTTGGATTTTAAGTTCCCTTACATTCTGGCCCATAATTATGTCTTTGCCCTTATCTCCTACTGCTATCCTAAATCAATTCTTTCTGACTAAATTAGTCCTGGAAAGTCATGTTTGGCCCTTAGCATTTATCATATGCTATTTTGTTGTTCATCTTTTGTATCATATTTTTCCACCTCTACTTTTTGCACTAGGAAGGGGTATAGATAGTATCTTAATATGTCTTTCAAATTCAATGCCAGGCCCAGTACCCTAACTGCTTAAACAAAAATGGAAATATAAACATTAAAGACAGCAGCCACAGCAACACTGCTTTGAGAATTCTCTGGGATCAGTGAAAGCTTACAATTGATATATGATTTGTTAATGTAAATATAACACTATTTTGTAATGCTTGGATGGTCTGTCAAGAAAATTATTTCTCGGAGCTCCCATTGTGGTGCGGTGAAACGAATCCGACTAGTATCCATGAGGATTTGGGTTCGATGCCTGGCCTTACTCAGTGGGTCAGGGATCTGGTGTTGCCATGAGCTGTGGTGTAGGTCACAGACTCAGCTCAAATCTGGCCTTGTAGTAGCTATAACGTAGGCCAGTGGCTACAACTCCGATTCAGCCCCTAGCCTGGGAACCTCCATGTTCTGTGGGTGTGGCCCGAAAAAGACAAAAAAAGATATTTGCTTTTACTTGTTGGAACATTTTTATACCTGCTTTAAATCTTTGTGAGACAATTCACCCAGTGTTCCATTATCTGTCTTCTTGGTTTTATTTTCTGTTGGTTGTCTTTTTCCCCTGTGTTCATTTGAGATTTTCCTAGTTCGCTAGTTATTTTAACTATTTTCCTAGTTATTTTAGATTGTGTTTTGGACATTTTGAGCAACTTGCTGTCTCAAGCTCTTTCTTCTCTGTTATATCCATGCTATTTTTTAGATCCTTGGGACAGCACCCCACCCCCTTTCCTTTTTGGCCCTTTCGCCAGAAAGCTCAGTCTTTGGCTAGAAAAGCTCAGTCTGCACTGTGGTGTGTACTTTCCACAATTGCATCTGGAACCAGATGATAGGAAGACAGGAGAAAAAACAAGATTAGCCTAGAGTTTCTTCAGTCAGTGAGGGTGATACCTGTCCCTTAAGACTTTAGGCTTCTACTGGCTCTGGCACTGCCTCTGTTGCAGCCATCACCACCACAAGATTGATTGGGAACTGGGGCATGGGGAATGAGAGAAAGAAAAAGAGCTATGTCTTACTCTTGAGTATTAGAATACTGCTTTCCTACTGCTTGGGCAGAGCTAGAGGGCTTTTTATAGATCTCTCTCTTTTTGTTACAAGTGGTTACTTAGTAGGTTTCAGGCTACATTAAGCTCAGGCTGGGGGCAAAACTGGATGGGAAAAAATTACAAACGCACTACCAGTTTGATAATATATCAGATTCTGGGCTCCAGTCCACTTGTTATTATTTACCTTATAACTTTCAGTTAGCTGCTTCATTTATTCTGTCTAGGTTTTATAGTTTCATTCAGTGCTATTAACAAGGTAGAATATGCTTATTCTATTTTGTGCAGAACATAAACTCTCATTATTTTGAAAAGTAATGATAACTTGAATCTCCTTATTTTAATGATTAAATATGATCTATCATTTTTTTCAATTTATGTGATCTTACCATGTATAACAGTACAAATTCTGTTGAGATGCTATATTAAATGTAGAAGGAAAAACAAACATTCATTTTCTGTTTTAGATTAGCTCATAATTTTCATGAATTCTAATATTCCAAAATTAATTTGAAAAACTTTTCCTATTTTCAATTTAATCTGTTTTCTGCCTGAGAATTTCTGGCTTGCTTTTCATTTTGGAAGTGTTTTAATTTTATTCATTTTAACCTTTTAAAAATGATTTGTTTTAATAATTGGTCATCATAGAGCATAGTATGAGGTGACATGCTTCATATTAGTGGACTCTGTTGTCACTCATTTGCTGTTGCAGATACTGCAAGAATTTTAGAATCATTCTGAAGTGTGTCTTCACTTCACTTCCTTTATTGATATGTGAAACTGATTTCATTATAAGGTCTTTAAGTGTGGATTTCTTCAGCTTCTTTATTTTCAGTAAAAGAAAGTTGTTTCTGGTAAACAAAAAGATTATTTGTTCATCAATGAATGCTGCTTTGAAAACAGACCTTTCCCTAGATAGGTCCAGAACAAAGGAAATGAATATGAAAAGATTCCTTGAAATTGCTGTTGTTGATCAGCTGCTGACAAGCAACCAAATCACTGATAATGCTGTCGAAAATGAACAGGAAGTATTTTCAGGGATTGATGTGCAATACTGAATGCAGAGCTTGTATCTTAGCCTGTTTGGGCTGCTGCAACAAAATACCAAAAGTGGTGGCTTATAAAAAACAAATTTATTTCGCAGAGTTCTAGAGGCTAGAAGTCGAAGGTTAGGGTGCCAGCCTGGTTGGGTGAGGGCCCTCTTCCAGGTCTCAGATTTCCTTGAATCCTCATGTGGTAGAAGGGGTTAGGGATATTTCTGGAGCTACTTTTATTAGGCATTAATCTCTCTCATGGAGGTTCTACTCTCTATAAGCACATTCCAAAGGTTCCACCTACTGATAATACCATCACCTTTAGGGGTTTGGATTTCAACATGAGTTTTGGGGGAAAATAAATATTCAGACCATAGCAGCATGTGTAAAATGAGTCCAATAAAACAAAAATTGATTGAAAGTCTTCTGAGTTTTAGATCCATTTCAGTTTTACTGTTGTTTGGTATTTATAAAGTTGAGGTGAAATTAAAACTGTTGGCAGAAATGAAAATTTTGTTGCTGTTTTTGTAAAAAGATATCCTATGTTGTTGATTCTCCATTGAATTACTTTCTGACTAAGAATTTTACTTTTTTTTTTTTCTTTTTAGGGCCGCATCCGTGGCATGTAGAAGTTCCCAGGCTAGGGGTCAAATTGGAGCTGCAACTGCTGGCCTACGCCACAGCCAATCGGGATCCAAGCCATGTCTGAAACCAATAGCACAGCTCATGACAACGCTGGATCCTTAACCAACTGAGCAAGGACAGGGATCGAACCCACATCCTCATGGATACTAGTCAGGTTCGTTAATGCTGAGCCATGATGTGAACTCCAAGAAGTTTACTTGGAGTTGGTTAAGTAAACTTACTCCAAGAAGTTTACTTAACCAACTGAGCAAGGACAGGGATTGAACCCACATCCTCATGGATACTAGTCAGGTTCGTTAACGCTGAGCCATGATGTGAACTCCAAGAAGTTTACTTTTAACTTAAAAATGAAATGCTGAAAAAATATGTCAGTATGTCAGTTTCATAAATAGAAATTGGTTTGTTGAAAGGACAAAGACTTTGTTTATTAAAGACCTGTAGTTGTTTTTTAAAATTTTTTTATTATAGTTGATTTACAATATTTTGTGAATTTCTGCTGTACAGCAAAGTGACCCAGTTATACATGCACATACACACACATTCTTTTTTTCACGTTATCCGCCATCATGTTCCATCACAAGTGATTAGATATAGTTCCCTGTGTTGTACAGCAGGATCTCATTGCTTTTCCATTCCAAATGCATTTGTTTGCATCTGCTGACCCCAAACTCCCAGTCCATCCCATTCCCTCCCCTGTGGCAACCACAAACCTGTTCTCTAAGTCCATGAGTTTGTTTCTTTTCTGTAAATAGGTTCATTTGTGCTGTATATTAGATTCCAAATGTAAATGATATCATAAGTTATTTCTCTTTCTCTTACTTCATTTAGTATGGGAGTCTCTAGTTCCATCCATGTTGCTGTAAATGGCATTATTTTGTTCTTTTTTGTGGCTGAGTAGTATTCCATTGTGTGTATGAACCACATCCTTCCTAATCCATTCATCTTTCTGTGGACATTTGGGTTGTTTCCATGTCTTGGCTACTGTGAATAGTGTTGCAGTGAACAAAGGGGTGCGTGTATCTTTTTCAATGAAAGTTTTGTCCAGATATATGCCCAAGAGTGGGATTGCTGGATCATATGGTAGTTCTATAATTAGTTTTCTGAGTACCTACATACTGTTTTCCATAGTGGTTGTACCAATTTACGTTCCCACCAGCAGTGTAGGAGGGTTCCCTTTTCTCCACACCCTCTCTAGCATTTCTTATTTGTAGAATTGCTAATGATGGCCCTTCTGACCAGTGTGAGGTGGTACCACACTGTAGTTTTGATTTACATTTCTCTGATAATTAGTGATGTTGAGCATTTTTTTCATGTGCTGCTGGCCATCTGTCTGTTTTTTTTTTGGAGAAAGTCTTTTTAGGTCTTCTGCCCATTTTTAAATTGGGTTGTTTGGAGGGTTTTTTTTTGGTTTTTTGTTTTTGTTTTTATTTTGCTGTTGAGTTCTATCAGTTGATTGTGTATGTTTTAGAGATTGAGCCTTTGTTGGTTGCAGTGTTTGAAACTGTTTCTCCCATTCCTTAGGTTGTCTTTTTTTTTTTTTTTTTTAAATGGTTTCCTTCGATGTGCAAAAGCTTTAAGTTTGATGAGGTCCCATCGATTTATTTTTTGTTTTTATTTCTATTGCTTTGTGAGACTAACCTAAGAAAACATTTGTATGGTTTATGTCAGAGAATGTTTTGCCTCTGTTCTCTTCTAGGAGTTTGGTGGTGTCTTGTTGGTGTCTTGTCTTAATTTTTAGTTTACTTTTGTGCATGGCGTGAGGGTGTGTTCTAGTTTCATTGATTTACATGCGGCTGTCCAGTTTTCCCAGTACCACTTGCTGAGAAGACTGTCTTTTTCCCATTTCATATTCTTTCCTCCTTTGTTGAATATTAATTGAGCGTAGGTGTCTGAGTTTATTTCTGGGTTCTCTGTTCTTTCCCATTGGTCTGTATGTCTGTTTTTGAACCAGTATCACGCCTTGATTACTGTAGCTTTGTAATATTGTCTGAAGTCTGGGAGAGTTATGCCTCACGCTTGTTTTTTTTTTTTTTTCCTCAGGATCACTTTGGCAATTCTGGGTCTTTATGGTTCCATATAAATTTTTGGATTGTTTGTTCTAGTTCTGTGAAAAATGTCACGGGTAATTTGATAGGGTAATTTTGCATTGAATCTGTAGATTGCTTTGGGTAGTATGGCCATTTTAACAATATTAATTCTTCCAATCTAGGATCAGGGACTACCTTTACATTTGTTTGAATCCTCTTTAATATCCTTGATTAATGTTTTACAATTCTCAGCATATAAGTCCTTCACCTTAGTCAGGTACACTCCTAGGCATTTAATTTTTTGGGTGCGATTTTAAAAGATACTGTATTTGTATGTTCCTTTTCTAATATTTCATCCAGTATACAGAAATGCAGCCGATTTCTGAATGTTAATGTTGTATCCTGCTACTTTGCTGAATTCATTGATTAGTTTGGGTAGTTTTTATGTGGAGTGCTTAGGGTTATCTATATATAGTATCATGTCTTCTGCATAGGGTGACAATTTTACCTCTTTTCTGATTTGGATATTTGTTTGTCTGATTGCTGTGGTTAGGACTCCCAATACTATGTTGAATAAAAGTGGTGAGGGTGGGGCATCCCTGTCTCATTCCAGATTTTAGGGGGAAGGCTTTTAGATTTTCTCCATTGAGTATTATATTGTAGTTATTTTTTTAATTCATGATATTTGGTTTTAGTTAATGTGATATTATAATTGTATGAAAAATGTACTATTTTATGAAATTTGAAAAAAAAAAAAAGAGAAAAGATTCTTCCCTCCACCTCTCCATTCAAACATTAGTCTGAAAAGGTTTTTCTGGAGATAAAACTTTATTGTGTGGGGTCAGGCACAGTGTATTTTTCATGTTTGCCTAATGGTCAATAAAGGAAATATGAAATGGCCAGAAAATCAACTTACCTATGTTCTCTTACTTGTGAATATCCTTCCTTTGTTTTGAAAGTTAAAATCCTCACTATTATGTTAAAATTGACACTTCCATTTCTGAGCCCTTTAAAGATGTAAATGTTATAATGGTACAGAACAGTTGGGAGAGGGGTAAAATATTTTTAAAATCTACTTGGTCTTAGTTGGGAATCTTTTTTTACAAAGGCTTATGTTGGAAGAATTCGGTGCTTATTGTGTCCTTCTATAGTACCTTCTGCTTACATCTATTATAGCACCTGCTATACTCTGTTGTTATTGTTGATTTTTATTTTTGTTTCTGTCAGATGTGTTAGTGCTTAAGGCTTAGTGGTGCATAGAAAATAGAGAGCACTGACTAAGTATTTGTTAACTTATGAACTAACAGGCTTTAGAAATGTGGGGAGTATGGTGTAGGGCTTGTTAAAAAAAAAAGTGGTTACTGGCTAAGGATACTTAAGAACTGTAGATCAGGAAGAAATGTAAATATTAGTAGTTGAATTTATGGGGTGTTTAAATATCTTTTTCTTAATTGCCTTCTTAGACAATAAGACCTAGTCTATGTGTTGGGGTAGGTTTCTTTTTCTAATTCGTCATTGCTTCGATTTCACTTTTTTTTCCTCCATATGCTGAAATGTGATTTCTTGAGCTTCTCCTTCACTGAACAAAATGTTTTCATTATTGTTTGCTTCTAGTACCTATGTATGTCTTCATATTTGCAGGCATATAGTCACTCTATCAAAGTATCTTACATTCTAAATAAATTATACTCATATCTGGGGGCCCTCTATAATAAGTACTAATTTATGCTTTCCTATTCTCATTTCTTCTAAACCCAAGTTAAGTAAGGGAGCATCTGGGTGAAAGTACAGTAAAATAGGACTAATTTTCATAATTCCCTCTCCAGAATAGTTTGATGGAAAACCCACCTGAAGAATCTTAGGTAAGAATGGTAAGAAGCCTAGTAAATATTTGTAAATTTACTAAAAACATTTAAGTGACACTCTTAGGTACCACCTAGAAAATTGTGATTGTAGCTTCATTTAAACATGACCTCTTCTTTTTTGCTGGAGTTAAAATATGTTAATAGCATTTAGCGTTTTATCTCCTTTAACTATATAAAGTAGGAAACAGGATACAAAAATCCTAGGGCTATTTACTTTGTGAATCCTAGATTTTGTGTCTTGCTTCAATATTTTTATTTCTAGATAAAAAGGAATCTTGATAGTGTAAAATAAAGAACTTATTTATTTTGTATAAAATCTGTTTGAAGAATTTAATTTGACAATTTAAATTTTGTAAACTTTTTACTCATACCTTTCTATTTGTGGATATTCTTTGAAATACAGGAGAGTTTAAAACTTGTTTAATAATGAAAATCTGTTCTTAATGATAGTCATACAGATTTATCAATCTTTTTTTAAATTTTTTCGGCTTTTTGGGGTCACACCTGTGGCATAGGGAGTTTCCCAGGATAGGGGTCGAATCAGAGGTGTAAGTCGCTGGCCTATGAACCATATGCCAGCAACAACCAAATCTTAGCCACATTTATGACCTACACCACAGCTCACAGCAGTGCCGAATCCTTAACCCACTGAGAGAGGCCAGGGCTTGAACCCGCATTCTCATGGATACTACTAGTCAGATTCATTTCTGCTGAGCAGTGGGAGCTCCTCCTGGATTTATCAATCTTAATCATATGATACACCTAAAATGTCTTTGAGGTTGGGAGAATTCGTGTGTTTGTGCATATGTGCTAGTTGTTGAGTACTTCTTTTGTGCTAGTCTGGGTGCTAAACACCTTAAATGGATTATGTGATCATGTAGTTTAATCTTCATGATGACTGAAATGGTTACTACTTTATCTCCATTTTGTACATGGAGAGCAGGCATAAAGAAGTTGTCACACTACTAGCAAGTGGCAGACTAGGTGATATTTGAACCCAGCAGTCTTTTTCTAAAACCTGTGCTAAAGGGACATTCCTATCTACTGAAGAGTACTGTGCTGTCAAGTACTACTTAAATTTAATCAAAACTTAAATAAAAGTTAAGTTCCTCACTCGCCCTAGCCATATTTCAAGTGCTTTGATAGTGCATGGGTAACACTGTTAACTGAACTGTCTCATACAATACTGTTACTTGAATGTACTGTAATGGCTGGTTTGAGACTCTGATGTAGTCCTAGATTTGTATAGGAAAATGAATTTTTGGCTTCCTGAAAACTTATTTGTACCAATGCTTTTTTTTCACTCCAAATTTGAAGTTGATGGCTTTTATGATACATAAAATTTTTAGATTAGGTCATTCTTCCCAAACTGCTTTATGAATATATTTAGAATAGAATTTCTGACACATAACAGAAGCAAAATGTCATGAAATAGAATAGGGCAACCTGAAAGATGAGGGATATTTTTAAGATAAGGATAAGAGATTTAAAAAGGTATTTTGGAAAGGTAGAAACTCTAGCCTGGGAAGAGATATTAAGGATTGAAATTTATAAATTAAAATCATCTGAAAAGTAAACGGTTTACCTAAAATTTTAGATGAATGTACATTTTTTGAAAATTGAGATAAACTGAAATTAAAAGAAATTTTGGTTTGTCTTATAATTAAAACATTTATTAGTAGAACTAATAAATGATCTAGGTGGAATATGACATGATTATAGAATCATAAATATTAATATTGTGAAATCGGGTTATATCTAACTTTTTGGATAACTGCAAGGAAGGATAGTCCAGCCCACTTATAGCTTATCTCAGGTCTTTTGTTGACCACAAATTACTGACTAGAACCATGAGTCTGTATTGTATCCCTGTATTTATGTTACTGGAAGTTCATAGCAAAACTAGTATTAAAAACCCTGGAGTTTTAGATTAAAAACTGGAGTCCAGGCAGATAGAACATGAACAAGTTGTGATAAGTTGTTGAACTGAAACTCGTGAGTTTTATCTAGTGAAGTGCTAAATAACATCCCATCACTTTGAATGAATGATTTGGTAACGTGGCATAATTGTTTTTAGGTATGGAAACAGTGAATAAAACATGGTATGTTCAAGAAGAAACACACAGCTTCTAAAACTTGGAACACTTAAACAGTTTTTAAAGCAGATTTCTAGCATATAAGAAAAGGCAGTCTGTAACTTGATAGAGGTCTCTCAATTGCTCAGTGATGAACTGTTCCATATCATTGCATGAGTTAAAGACAATATTGTAAAATATTAATTATAAATTTTATTACATGTTAATATATAAATATAAGCTTAATATTCTTCAGGGAAGAAATGGGAAAATAGCATAGGTTAGACTCCCCAGAAGAGTATAAATTATTTAGCTATATAAAAGGATAGTGTATTACATTTTCTGAACACTTACTAGGTTTCTAAAATACTGTGTTAATTTTCTTTCCTTTTTGTTTTGTCTTTTTGGGGCCGCACCTGTGGATGTGGAGGTTCCCAGGCTAGGGTCTAATTAGAGCTGTAGCCGCGAGCCTGAACCACAGCCACAGCAACGCCAGATCTGATCCGCAACCTCTACCATAGCTCAAGGCAACGCCGGGATCCTTAATCTGCTGAGCAAGGCCAGGGATTGAACCCACAACCTCATGGTTCTTAGATTTGTTTCCACTATGCCACGACGGGAACTCTGAAATACTGTGTTAATTTTCAAGTTGACATTTTATTACATTGAGTTAAACTTAAATATTTCTTAATTTTCAGATAATTTAGGATAAAATGGGGAGATGGTGTGAATTTGCCCAAATAAAGAATTACACTCAATTATCATACAGGAGTATACTGTGACTCTAAAATCAGCTAGGTTTGGAAGTTTCTAGAGCAGTGTTTCTTAGGCTTTACTGCACAGAAGTTCTTTGTCAAGTGCACATTCTTATCGGCTAGTCTAGAATGGTGTCTGAGGTATCTTGAATTTGTAGCAAGTTCCAAAATCATATTGATACTGTGCTTCTGAGTAAATATCAAGTAGAATAGTAATCTGTGACTATCTGAATATTTTAAGGTAACCTCCTATCTCAGCAATTCCATCATTCTGGTTGCTGAAGTCAAAGTATTGTGGAATTATCTTGGACTCTTGCTCTCTAACACATACTCCACCCTCTGTCTGTCAGCAAATCCTGATGGCTGTATTTTGAAAACATTGCTGGAATCTGAGCACTTTTCATCACCTTTGCTACTGCTCTAGTACAAGCCACTGTCATCTCCCCCTCTAGGTTATGGCAGTAGTATCCTTGCTGGCCTCTGCTTTTCCCTTTGCCTTCTTTCTCTTCTGCTTAAAAGCCCTTACTGGCACTCTTTTTTTTTTTTTTTGTCTTTTTTCCATTTTTCTTGGGCCGCTCCCGCGGCATATGGAGGTTCCCAGGCTAGGGGTCGAATCGGAGCTGTAGCCACTGGCCTACGCCAGAGCCACAGCAACTCGGGATCCGAGCCGCATCTGCAACCTACACCACAGCTCACGGCAACGCCGAATCATTAACCCGGCTGAGCAAGGGCAGGGACCGAACCTGCAACCTCATGGTTCCTAGTTGGATTCGTTAACCACTGCGCCACGACGGGAACTCCCCCTTACTGGCACTCTTTAAGCCAGTGTATTTAACTTAGTCTGTAAGGTGTTATATGACCTTAAAGAATGGCACCAGAACTAAAACAAATGTTGCAAATGTAGGCTGAAGGGGAAAGGGTTTTTTCTGTTGTCCTTCTTGACATTCTGCTTTTATTAAGGCAGACTGAAATTGAATTAACCTTTTGAAAGTAACTCTAATCCTGACTCAAATTTCAAATTTTTAACCTACTAAAACCTTTGAGTTATTCTTATATGTGTTAGTTTCTTACTTTCTACTTGGGTTTTGAACAAAAGTATGCGCCTTTGCATTTCTCCTACTTGACCTAATAGAGAATTTTCCTAGGCAATACGTATGTTTACTGTAGATACTAGCATTTGTACATTTTTTTTTAACAAACTAAAAGAAAAATTACTTCTTATATACATGGGAGATGCAACACAACTAATGAAATTGGGGATTTCTTATGCCTAGATGTTCCAAAATATATTTGAATAGTTCATTGCAATTACTTGTCTTGCATCAGTTCAAGAAAGAATTCTGAGTTGACTTAAAAAATAATTTTACCTCATAAATTTGTTCCCCTTGCCTAACAAATTCCTTTCCTTTCCTCTTTTTCTTATCTTGCTTCTTGTAATCACCATTTTCCTAGTCCTCTAGACCAGAATGATCTTTTACTCCTTCCCAGTGTTTATTCAGTCACCAAATCTCAGAAATTCTTCAGCTCTTTTGATTTCTTGCTTTTTCTCCACAACCAGTTCACTCTAGCTATTCAAGTGTCTGCCTCTAATCTCTCCCCACTGTAATCCCATTCTGTGCTTTGCAGGCAGATCATTCTTTTAAAAGATTCATTTACATTGCTTAACTGCACCTCAGTCTTCTTCAGAGCAGTCGTAAGACTGAATTTATCTAAACCTCTCCGTCAGTCATTAGAGAGCCTTCCTTCTGTAATCAAGCCCTGCTTGATTTATATTGTTCTTATTGCCCTTGTTACCTTCACTGTAATCTTTCAGATACATGTCTTGGTTTATATGCCTATCCCTCCTTACTGTATATACACAGTTGCACTTTCACCCACTTACTTTTACTTGTCAGACTGGCCTAGCTAAATGCCATTTTATTCCTTTATACTGTATTGCTCCTCAATTGCGTTAAGCTCCTTAAGCACACATAACCTATCAACTTCAATGAAAACTCTAGTCCAAACTGATCTTTTCTGTAAGTGCCAATTGTATTTATGTCTGTAGCAAAAAATTTATCATTAGTCTTTCTTACTTAATATGTCTTCTCCTTTCAGTAAGACTATGTGCTTGGTGGCAAGGAGGATAAAAGTGTATTGGTTTATTCAAGAAACTTACTGGCTTGGCTTGTATTGTGTTCTTTCATGTGTAAAATAATTTCTTACAGTTTGGGTTTTTAAAAAATATATTTATATTATTGAGACAAGGCAAACATAAAAAATTCTCTATTATAATTCATCCTATAGGGAACCCTTTTTCAAGGAGAAATGAAGAAGAAAACTCTCTATACCCTAAATGTGGGCGATCAGGAGTATGAAGACATGGAAGGTAACTTACTTTTTATAAAGTTTGTGTGTGGAAAGCTGCACTTAATGTTTCCAAATTGTTCATGTGTATTACATTTTAAAATAACACAAGGAGCTTTTTGTACTTATATTTTTTGTTCTTAAACTGAAATAAGCTGCCTAAATAAGAAGTACACTCTTTTTTTAACCTGTTCTCCTTCGTGATAAGATTGATGTCTTATCTTCCATGTCAAGTTTTTTAGTTTGTTGAGCACTCTTAAATTTTTTGCTCCTTACTGATTTAAGAATGACATTTTTTGTTGTTTTCCTTTTTTTTGTCTGTTCCTTTTCTTATTCCTAAAAAAAATCTTAAGGAAAGCTCCTTTGGTGAAAGTCTCTTGGTGGTAAACTCAAGTTTTTGTATTTATTTTATCCTATTCAGAGCTACTCAAAGATATGTAAATCTGGATTGATAATTTTTTTTTGTCTTTTAGCACCTTGAAGATATTATTAGCCATTTTCTGGTTGTCTTACTGGCTCTCAGGAAATGTCTTTTCAGCCTCATTGTCATTCTGTTGTAAATGATCTGTCTTTTCCCTCTTTTTTCCTTTAAAATCTTATTTTTATCTTTGATGTTGTAAAGTTTTGCTACATCGTTTCTACACATTGATTATTTTCGTTTATCCTCTTTATCATGCCTTGTGTGTCCTTTATCTGTTGGATTGTGTTTTATATTTGTTTTTGTTTATCATTTCCCAGCCACTATTGCTTTAACTACTGCCTCCCCTTTATTCTCCTCTTCTGGGCTTCAATTATATGTTAGATTTTGTTCTGACCTCACTTCCCAACCTCTCTTTCACAGATTTCATCTCCTTGTTTTTTACAGTCTAGATAGTTACTTCAAATCTTTCTTCCAGTTCAAAAATAGTCTTTACTTTTGGGTCTGATCTGCTGCTAGTTATTCTACATAGTATTTGAAAGTTCAGATATTTGAAGCCAGTGGGCATCTAAATAAAGATATAATAAATAAATATATAGATATATAAATATATCTAAAAACATTCTTGTTTCTGCTGATGCTTACTCAAAAGGTAATGTTTGATTATGAGCTCATATTTGATCCCTGTAATCTGTGTAATCCTTAGGACCTAAATTAGGGATGCTTTCCTCCAGAGGATTTGTATGTGTTTTTTTCTGAATCCATGCTGGGGCCACTAAATTTAGCTCCATTTGAAGGTCTTGGCTTAATATTGGAATGTCTCAGGATCAGTTCCCCTACCTGGGTTGGTCCTAAGGGTTAGGACAAGATCTGAACATTAGTATGGACTTGTGCTCCCAAGGCCATCTCAGCTTTTCCATTTGCTTGGTGTATACTGTTCATATTTCAGCTGACTATTTCTTTATTTTTGTTTTATTTTAAAACTTGGAGTTTCTTTTGCTCTTGAGCCAGCAATGCATACTTTTTTGTGTGTTGGGTACATTTGTTGCTGGTAGGTATTTAAATTAGTACAAATCCTAAGGGGTATAACTTGACAGTGTCTGTTCAGATTACAAATGTACATACATGTTGATCTAGCATTCCATTTTTAAGAATTTATCCTGTAGATATTCTGTTAATTGCTTCTCGGCCTTTTGGCCAAGATCAAGTGTAGATATACTGTTAAAAATGTGAAATGAAAAGATTTTCACTGAAGTGATGTTCGTAATAGCCAAATGTTGAAAACATGTGAATGTCCTACCTGTAGATTAAAACAACAACAAAAATGCAGATTAGTGTGTATAGTGTTTTAACATTTGTGTGAAGAAAAAAGTTTGAAAGACTGTATATTGGGATTTGCTTATCTATATATTCCATCTTGTTGTCTTTGGAAGAACACAGAACAAACTTAGTTACTTGTTGCATTGGGAGGAACTGGATGGATGGGGGTAGATTTGAGTGGGAGATTTGTCATTATAACCTTTTTTACTTTAAAGTATTTGAACCATGTGACTATTACTTATTTTAAAATTACATTCATGAAAAATTCTTTTCATTCCTCCATTAAAATGTAAATTAGTAAATGTTGGAGGTCTTGTGTTCAAGGTGTATCTAATATTTAATTACTTTGTAGTAGGAGGGCCCTTTTAGAGTATTTAGTCCAGGATGCTGCCACAAATAAAAGTCATTTGATCTGGAGAAATTGAAAGTATATATGGCTGCTTAACTTTATAGGTGAAGAAAACAAAGATAATACTGCTACCACTGGCCTGTTGTACAGTGAAGCTGACAGATGTCCAATATGTCTCAGTTGCCTATTAGAGAAGGAAATTGGTTTTCCAGAAAGCTGTAATCATGTCTTCTGCTTGACCTGTATTCTTAAATGGGCAGAGGTGAGTCTGAGAACAAGTATTAAATATTATTGTATTTTAGTTCCCTAGTATGATTTCATTCCACCTAGTTTAAAGAGTTGATACTGCTTTTCATAAATTATTTCGTAGTAATGTGTCTTCCTCCACACAGGACAAATGTCCCTGTATTGCTCAAATTTTTTCAGTATATTCCCTTCTGAATTCTTTATATTCAGCTTTCTGTTCTTTTATAAATTAAAAAAAAAATTTTAATGCGTACCTTTAAAAAAAAAACCCTTAATAACCTTATGGGAATAGCAGATTAAGCATTTTTTTCTGATAAGAATACAGTAATTCATTTTCAGTATACTCGACGCTCTTGGGATAATATCTATTTAATACTAATAATAACACCTTTCTCTGCTTTTTGTTTTATATTTTTCAGAGAATTTTTACATAGATTACTAAATTTCTTCTTTATATCAGTCTTGTCGGATTTTGCAGGGCATATGTAATAGTGTCCTTCCATTTTACAGATAAGGAAACATGGATTTTGTGTTCCATAACTTGGTCAAGGTCTCATAGCTTAAGAGGCAGAAGTAAATTTGTAACTGCATTTTCTAATTCCTGTTTTTGACTTACTAATTTCACAGTTAGATATATCATTGAGGTTCCTTCTAGATAGTAAACAATTAAGAAATAGGGAAATTTCAAACTTTTTAATATATTATGTTGGTTCAATTTGGGTCAAATAGACCATGGTACTATATATTGAATAGTAATATGAGGTCCATTGTTATGAATTATTAAATAAAAATTTGTCATTGATCATGCTATGTTCTGAGTTAGTAACTTGGCAGTGTGTAAAAATTAGTAAAGGAGATAAATCTTTTTTTTTTTGGTCTGTTTTTAGGGCTGCACCTGCAGCATATGGAGGTTCCCAGGCTAGGGATCTGATTGGAACTGCAGCTGCCTACCTATGCCACAGCCACAGCAACGTGGGATCCAAGCCTCATCTTCGATTCACACCATAGCTCATGGCAATGCCAGATCCTTAACTTACTGAGTGAGGCCAGGGATTGAACCTGCATCTTCATGGATACCAGTCGGATTTGTTACCACCGAGCCCCAACAGGAACTCTCAATGATATAAATCTTAAAAAAAAAAAAAAAAAAGTATATATGTATATATATGGTCTTTTTAAGGCCACACCCGTGGCACATGGAGGTTCCCAGGCTAGGGGTTGAATTGGAGCTGCAGCTGCTGGCTTATGCCACAGCAAGACCAGATCCAAGCCATGTCTACAGCCTACACTACGGCAATGCCAGATCCTAACTCACTGAGCGAGGCCAGGAATTGAACCTGTATCCCCATAGATACTAGTCAGTTCATTTCCCCTAAGCCATGAAGGGAACTCCTTAAAAATATTATTATTTTTTGTTTTTTTGCCATTTCTAGGGCCACTCCCGTGGCATATGAAGGTTCCCAGGCTAAGGGTCGAATCAGAGCTGTAGCCTCCGGTCTACGCCAGAGCCACAGCAACGCGGGATCTGAGCCATGTCTGACCTACACCACAGCTCACGGCAACACCAGATCGTTAACCCACTGAGCAAGGGCAGGGACCGAACCCGCAACCTCATGGTTCCTAGTCGGATTCGTTAACCATTGCGCCACAACGGGAACTCCCTTAAAAGTATTTGTTGTTGTTGTTGTTGCTATTTCTTGGGCCGCTCCCGTGGCATATGGAGGTTCCCAGGCTAGGGGTCGAATCGGAGCTGCAGCCACTGGCCTACGCCAGAGCCACAGCAACGCGGGATCCGAGCCGCGTCTGCAACCTACACCACAGCTCACGGCAACGCCGGATCGTTAACCCACTGAGCAAGGGCAGGGATCGAACCCACAACCTCATGGTTCCTAGTCGGATTCGTTAACCACTGCGCCACGACGGGAACTCCCCTTAAAAATATTTTTAACACAAGTGGCATTCAAATTGTTTGATATCCTTAAGCACACTGGAAATGAATCTCTTATTACATAATTGGGGTTTGAAAAGCTCTGTGTTTTACTTACATTTCATTAATAGTGTAGAAAGGAGAACATAGCTTTATACTGACTCTATGGCCAAGTTCGGGAGGAGAAAAAAAAGATTTGTTATACCATTTTAATTCATAATAGTATACTTGGAAATAGTTCTAATTTGATTGAAGTCTGAATTGGTCTTTGGCAAGCAAGGACTAAGGATAGGTGAAAATGTATTTTGGGAAAAAAGTGTTTTGAGTTTAATTATTTAATATAATTTGAAATCTCTGTGTTTGCAGGAGCATTGACTAATGAAATAAGAATGCATATTTTTCTCTGCCATCCAACTAATGATTTCATCTGTGTTGCATTTAGTGCACCATGGTTTGCTTTGTGATTAAATATCTTCAAAATAGAGGAGATTTTGCTTCCAATAGAGAAGCAATATTACTGCATGGGTTGAAGGCTTCAGTTCAGTGCTTCTCATAAGATTGTGTTTAGTGACTATGTATTTGTGAGTTTCAATAACCGTAGTTTTGAGTATGTGCTTTTTTCTGTATGAGGAGAATAAAATAGGCTTGATTCTCTAATTTTCATTACGTCCTGCATGCATCTTTGATATAACCACCAGCTTTATCGTGGTGTACAAGTTCAGATTTCTTTAGAGTATGTATCTAGAAGTGGTACTGCTGGGTTGTAGACTATGTACATAACATATTCAGCACAACTAGACAGTGTTAAACTTGTCTATGTTTTTAACTCTTGTTGAATATTTTTAGGTTGAGAATACTTGATAATGTATATGCGGTCAACACTTTTCTTACATAATTATTTTCCTTTTGTATTACTCCTTTGTATATAAACATTTTGTTGAAGCCAAATTGCTTCTAAAAGAAAGTACTTATCTGCTGTAAGACCTTATATTGTGATGGACAGTGGGGGAGTTGTGGTATTGTTTAAACAAAAGTAGTTAACCTTGAAAGCAGAGAACAAATGGAATATTCTGCATTATTTCATTGTTCCTAGTGGGGATAGCAGATATGAGTTAAATAAACCATTAAGTTGAGCAGTAACAAGAGCACAATCTACTTATAAATTGTTCATTGTTAATAATAAATGAATACTGGTTAACAAAATTACTTAGGCTTTGCACTAAATTTTCAGTTTGAATCTTTTATTTGTATGGTAAAAGTTAAATATGTCTTGGAAGTATATAAGTGCTTTGACAAATAGAAACAGATTTCATATTCACTAATGTTTTTATTCATGGCCATTGGTTATTAAGATCTCTCCTTCTCGTTTTCGTCATCATCCTCTGTTTTTAAAAAGAGTCATGTTCATTTACTTTGGATTTCAGGATTAGGAATAAGCATCGATATTCAGACTCAGCTAAGGCTTTCTTAAATATTCTTTCATTGAAATCACTGTGTTAATGTTTATTTAATATTCAAGGCAAGGATCCTGAACTCTTAATTTGTTTCTAAACACTTCAAGGGGTAGCCTGAAATTAAAGTAATTTAAAAAAAATTGATCCATGGTTTAAAATTTTACTGATGTTCACTTCTAGTAGGAAGTCAGAAATAAAAATTGAGATTTAGGAGTTCCCATCATGGCTCAGCAGAAATGAATCTGACTAGTATCCATGAGGACACAGATTCGATCCTTGGCCTTGATCAGTGGGTTAAGGATCTGGTGTTGCCAGGAGCTATGGTATAAGTCTCAGACACGCCTCTGATCCCCCATTGCTGTGGCTGTGGTATAGGCCATCAGCTACAGCTCTGATTTGACCCCTAGCCTAGGAACCTCCATATGCCACAGGCATGGCCTAAAAAGACCCCCAAAAAGCGAGATTTAGAGTGGTTGGAAACCTACATAATAGGCAAAAAGGATAAAATTATTCAAGTCCACTTTCCTAGTCTTGTATCTTTCAGAAATTTAGCTGAGCTGAGATTTGTACTCAGAGTTCTCTAAAATAGGATTCAAAATAGATATCAAGAACCAAGAAGAGTGACTCATTTATTTACTTTCACCTTAATATTGTAGGCATTGAAGAAGTTTTTCTTGAGAAACAAGTGTATTTATTTTAGACACACTCCTGAAAATTTTCATCTTCTTAAAATATCTGTTTCCAAAGTCATAATTAGTTTCAATCTCTCAAATTTTGGTTCTGTGGTTATTTAAAACAAAAGCTATGTAAGGACTTTAAAGTGATTAAGTAACTGAATTTAGTCTCTAGATATTTTGTAGGATCTACCAAGGGAAGAAAGATCCAGGATAATGGAAACTAGTGGTTTTCATGGCCCATAGACTAATTGCCTCCCATTAGGGAAACTAGTACAAATTAAAATTAAACGTGTCCACTCTATGTTTAGTTTCAAGGAGCTCACAGATGGTAAGCCTGTTGGTTTATAAAACAAAAATGATGATGTAGAAGTAGAATATCGATCTAAACAAAGACACTTAAGGAAAGCTGAAGTTCTTACAAATTTAAAACATCAGTATTAGAACTGAGAATCTGAAATTAAAGGTCTTTGACCTGATAAAATGTGTATAGGACCAATATACAAAAGTTTATCAGTCACTCAGAAAATTATTTATTTTAGCTATATTGTGAGCAGAAATGCAGACTAATCATATTGAGGGCATTTAGTTTAAACATAAAGTGTAATCTTGATTGTCTGAATTGGCACATTTTAAAGTAGATATTTAAGTGAAGACTAGAGAAGTTTGACATACGGCCATAGTATTGACAGCCGACTATAATTATGATCCACAGTAGAAAAATCTACACACACACACATTCAGAACATAAGATCGATGATTTGATAGGTTGCAAGAAGTGGTTTTGACTCTTTAAAGTTTGAGGACTTAGGAACATTTCATGTTTAAAGTAAGAGTCTTTATTGTATTTAAAGAGACATGCAGTATATGTGATTAGCAGGTTCTTGATATCCACTGGGGTTCTTTTTTAAGTAATGTAAATATTTCCCTTATCTTATGTAATTTTTTTATTGCAGTTAACTTTCCTAGTATAAGCACATTACTCTCTGACTTATTTCTCTCAGTCCTCCATTTTATATCAAATACTGACAGCTTCAGTTTGAGAAAGTAAGGTTAATGAAATCAGAATAGGACAGTTGGCAGGGGTGTGTTTTCTCCCATGAGAGTAGAAATGGAGAGAGTGTTACTGTGGTGATTTACAGTTCTCGAAGTCTGATAGCAGGGTTCAGTGCAGGCAGGTGAGGAGTATATTTTTGAACTAATAATACATACTAAAAAATACAATCAAAATATGACTTTAGTTGACTTACATCTTGACTATAGATGTGTTTAATGTACAGCTGTTCCTTTATGCAGTGAGTAGAAATTTATATATCATTCTGGTGATTAGATTACTGTTCAGTAGCATAATCCAGTGAAGTTTTATTGCCTGGATCTTCCCAACAGTTTTACTAACACTTTAATTTTTCTTTATTCCTGAATGAAACCAAACCTCTCTCTTATATAGTTCTCTGTGAATAATAATTTAAACATATCTGTGGAGCACTGCTCTTAGTCCTTATCTTTATAAAGCATTGTCAAATTCATTCATTTAATTATTACAACTTGTGCAATAGGTGATTTAGGGCTGTGTGTCTTCATCCTTAAAGTGGGTTAGAGAGGTTACTATTTCTTGAATTTGTAACTAATTATTGCAAATCCTCAGTTGTTTTATTACCTTTAGTAGCACAAAGGATATTTTTAAATTGTGAGTGTTTATTACCTAAAGCATATGTGTAGTAGATTTTTATTTAATACTCTGTTTTTACCAGTTGGGCAAATGAATGTGTATTTGTGTGTAGCCTCGTTTTAAATGTCAGAATTTGTAAAATGATTTACACAGATAGTTTATGGGATTTTCCATCTTTATGCTGGAAAAAGAAAGTCATAACTATTAAATGTCAGAAGAAAAGAAAGAAAAAAGAAAGAGTAAAAGTAATTCTACCCAATTGTTGTATCTTTAAGAACATGAAAGTGTTCCTTCTGATAGATAAAATGCTTTCTTGCTGTTAATTTTTATCACTGACAGCCATTTGTCCTATAGGATACATTTTTGAAAGCTGTTGTAAAGAACTATAGTTTCACTAATATGGGTCGACAAGGACTGCCTTGAAAGAACTGGTTAAATGTGATAGAATATATATAGGCCGACCACAGGTGAGCACTTTTTAGAGATCCAGGCTAGGTATCTTGGGACCATCAATGAGAAAAGATAGGTCCTGGTGAGTAGCTTTAGAATGAGCATCAACCTCTAATGATATGCATTCCTAAATCATCTTTATTTGATTTTGAACTGCAGTTTTATATAATGTGTTTTGTTTATTAGTAAGAGAGATAAATGTTCTAAAGTTTCCCATGATCAGACAAGCCTACCTAAAGCATAGATACTGAGATTAGTCTTTAAGCACTTACCTTTAACACTTGCTTCTCTCTCTCTAGGAGGGCTTTCGGTAGGCAGCCTTTGTGATTGAGGATAGAGCAGCAGCAGAAAGCAAGAAATATTAGAAATCAAGAATCCTGAATTCCCAAATAAGGAAGGTTTCCTGTTCTTACATTTAAATGTGGGTTTGTCAGAGCTGGGAGTTTACAACGCTTCAGAATACTAGGGTATGTTTTACTGAAATCATTAGGAAGATTATTTTTTTCTATCAAAATTACCTCCTTAACTTATAACCTTAGTACAGAGCATCACAGTAAAATGTATGCTCTGTTTTTAAATACACAGTACATTGTAAAGTAGTAATCAAATTCTGTTAATTTTGGAGCTGTATCACAAAGTTGAATGATGATATTGGATTACTTTGACTATGAAACTATTTAGGTACTTTAAAAATTATTGAAATAGAACTCATTGTTGATTTAAAATAGGTGAATACTTGAGGCTATTTTTGTTGTATGTAAGGACTCAAAATTGTGAATAACCAAAGGGTATTTGTTATTTATTTGTTTGTTTTTGTATACAGGGAAAACAAAATTCTGCGATAATTTTCTTCAAAACTAAAAGTACATTTTTAAGCAGAATTAAGTATATTAGTTAGATATTTTCAACATTAGTTTTAAATATGAATTTTTAAAACCACACAACTTAAAAACTAAATTATTTTTAGTGACACAAACTCTGGAAACTAAGATTAAAATTTCTTTGATATTTTCTAAATAATACCTGCCGGATTATAAGGGTGAAGAATCCTTAGGGATGCTTTAAAGTTAGGTCATTTTCTAAAACTTATTTGTTAAACTTTTCTATTAAAGCTGTTTGATCATCATGTGATGTGTAACTGTGTACTTGAGTACCTTTTAATGATGGTGGTCTTTGAACCTTGGCATGTGGTAATGTAAAGTAGCCATATGTTTTTCTTACAGTGTACAGTAACAAAAAATTAAAGATCTGCTTAATTTTTAAAATCTGTTTTGATTTCTTTTTTATTAAATTCTTCTTTAGCCACTATTAATTTATTGATTTATGCTGTGAAGACTTAGGATAACTTTTCCCTTTGAAATGCTTTGCTAAACTGTTTTAAGGTCTGAAATGGATATCATCATTTCTCAGTAGCCATAGCAAAGATATTTTGTTTACTATAGGTAGCTTATTTTCTGACCTGTGCTTTTTTTAACTGGGGTGGATATCTTGGTTTCAAGCAATTTTTCTAATGGCTAAGCCTGAGCCAAAAAAATTCTTTTGACGTATTTTCTAGTGTTAACTAGATTGATTATCTTTAGGAAATATAATATATATATAGCTTATCATAATATATAGTAGTATATTTTTCTGGCTGCTGCTTTTTTTTGTTTTCTTTCTTTTTTGTTTTTGAAGTAGCCGTGGAATCCTTTCCTCAAATGAAACCTTAGATAAATCCATGACAGTTATGCATAAGGGGAAAAAAAAAACCCACAAGATCTTACTCAGAAGCCTATTGTCTGAAACAGATCAAAATGGAATGACCCAGGTTAAAACTGTCAGTTTGAACATGGTAAAGAGTGCCATTTGGCTGGTGTCAACAGAGGAAATTTAACAAAGAAAATGAGATTGTATAATTTCGGAGTTCTTGCAAGATTTGATGCATCTGATACAGAATAAACTTGTTTAACACAGTGGCTTTCTTTGGATTTAGTAGGTGTTACAACCTGAAATAGATATAATAAAATGAAATACTTTAATTTCCATAAAAATCATTGAGAATCAATTGTCTCATATATATAAACATCATATTGTGAGTTATCTTTTTATTAGTGAACCAGGCTTTGTTTAATTGTTAGTGCAGATGTTTAGAAGATTTTACACAGTACTTAGTCTATGCCATTAATTTCTGTAAAAACCCCAGAGATGATGATTATCTCCATTTTCACAAATGAGGTAACTGAGACGAGGAAAGGCTCTGTAATTTGCTCAAGGTTATACACAAGGACGAGATAGGAAAATAGTAAATCCAGAGTCTGACACATCTGTATCATAGTTTTTTTTAAAAAAAATTGAAGGAAACAAATTTTATTATCTTTTTAATGAATGTTTAGATTTACCTTCAAAATAGAAATGAAAATATTTTGAAATTTTAGTAAAAATAGGTACTTGAAAGTTTCTACTTTCTAGTGTTCTTTTGAATTACAAATGTATTTATATAACCTCTAGTCTAAGAAATTTCATGCAGTAAATGCTAATATGAACAACAGTCACACAATTATAATGTTGAGTTCTTTGAACTAGAATTGCTGTTTGCATTGCATTACTAAAAAGATGTGGACAGCTTTGCTGCTACTTGTAGCAAAGCTTCTTAAGGTCAGGTTTTCTGTAGGGAAAGTAATAGCATCCTAAATCCGTAGTGTTTAGAAGTAAGCTGAGCTGGCTTCTACCAGCCTGAACTGATATAATATAATACGGTCACATTTCATAATTCAGATATGATGTAAAGCATTTTATCAAGGCCTACCTACTTAGGAAAAGAAAAATCGCTTTTTAGCAGAGTAATAAAAAAGTAACTCTGTAGTTCAGCTGACCCCGAAGTGACTCTTAAGCTTTGTGAAAATAGATGATCAAGGGCCACCACACACAGTCTTTTCTACTGTACTTATATAAGCATATTTTGATATGTGCCAGCGTCCAGAAAGGAAAAAAATCGCATTTTTTCCACTAAGATAATTTATCAAAATTCTATTACTGTCTTGTCTTTTAGGCTATTGCTATTAAATTGTTAGAATCCTGTTTTATAACCATATATATATTCAAATATCAACTTTTGGTATTTTCTTCATAGGCTACAGAATCTCCCCTCCTATCTTAGTAAACAACATACCTATCTTAAATTATTTAAATAATATAAACCAATTCCTATACAAACATTTAATAGTATCATCAGAGAAACTTTTTTTTAATTGACTGTGCTACAGCATGTGGAAGTTCCTGGTCTAGGGATTGAAACTGCACCACAGCAGCAACCCGAGCCACTGCGGTGACACCGCCAGATCCTTAGCCTGCTGTACCACAAGGGAGCTCCAGAAACTCTTAATTATAGTTGATGCACATTTGATTTGAAAGTACAAGAAATATATTTGTCAAAATTAAGTTGATTTGCAGCATGATCAAAGGACAGTTTTTCTTAAATCTATACAGAAAGTCTACAATTTAGCTTGAAAAAGACCAGCAGCCTAATGAAGGAATTAGGCAAAAGGCATAAGTAGACAGTTTAAAGAAAAGCAACTTTGAAGAGTCCTTAAATATGAAAATATTTTTAACCTTATTCATATAAAAGGAAATGTAAATTAAAACTTATGACATACCATGCTATTAAGAATGAAGCAGCTCTGCAATAGTAATATGATACATAATTAAGAGAAAAACAAGATTCAGTTTAGCATCTGAATTAATTATACTGTATAAGGTGTGTGTGTGTGTGTGTATATATGTGTATATATGTATATGTATAAGTATAAGCATTGGCTGTCTCCAAAAGGATATGTTAAGAAACTGCTTCTGGAGAGGTCACCTATGTGGCTAAGGGAGGAGTGGAGAAATCCTTCATATCTAAAATTTTTCTATTGCTGATATAACTGCCTATTCCAAATTATTTTGGGGGAAAATACTGGCATATAATATTAAATCTATAAGGGACCTGTCCAAGCCATTCCTTCTTCAGCTTATTTAGAGACTCAAGTGCTTTAGATCACAGAGCTGATAGCTGCAGCCCAGCTTTCCTTTCATTATACTGGGCAGCAGTTCCCAACTTGGCAGCAGGTCTTACTAGGTATTGTTTTGATAACAAAGATCTTTTTTCTTGTTCATCACTGTATTCCGCTTAATTTAGCTCTCAGTAGGTGCTTTGTCAGTGTTTGAATTTGTTTAAGTTAAGGTATTTATTACTCTGTTGTGTGATAAAGGTGGAAAGTATTTCGTCTTTACCTTTGAAAGAAGAAAAAAATATTTTTCTGTTGTTTCTTGTTTCGATGAAAAACAAAAATGCATTTGTTTAATTTTGATCTATTTTAAAGAGACATTTGTAAAGTTATAATTTGTTAATCATTTTTCAGACACTGGCTTCATGTCCTATTGACCGGAAACCTTTTCAGGCAGTGTTTAAATTCAGTGCATTGGAAGGTTGTGTTAAGGTAAGACTTAGATTTTCTTTTGCAGAATGAACTGTATAAACTTAATTAAGATGATTTTGCTTTAGTAGACTTCGAACTTGAATATGTTTGTGAATTGTTCATCTTTAGGTTTAATGTGTTTAATTTCCATTGGTAAAAATGTTTGGATGGAATATTAGATTCAAAGACAAACCCCGCAAAAACTTAAGTCCAAAATACCTGAAAATTATGTTTTCATGAAAAACTTATAATATTGAGAAGATTAAACAAAAGGAATTAATTATAAAATGGCGTTTTTGTGCTTAAATGCTGGTGCTTGAAGGAAAGTCAGTTTAATTGAAGAAGAGGAAGGGGGTTTATGGAGCTCTTCAGAGGGACTTCTCATAGTTTTAAGGTTGGCATGAGCAGATGATTTTTCTTTTAAGTTCGATTTTATTGTAATGCTTAATCCTAATCACATCCTTGAGATGAGCACACCACACTGATGTTACTTATGATTATAAACCATGGTTATGATTTGTATTCACATTTATCTTTGAAAGAAGAAAAAAGAAATAGGAACATATTCCTGAGTTAATGAATAAAAAGTGAAAAGAAGAAAAGCATAAGTAGTTAAGTAAAATGTATGAGAAGGAGATTTCTTGAGGTATCACTAACAAGTCAGGAATGATATACAACTGAAAATGAGAGTACTCAAATATATACATACATGATGTACCATTGATGGGGAAGACAGAGTAGTACCAGCAGCCTGGTTGCTGTCTTTGTGAGTAGGAAGAGGCATAAAAGTTACATACAACTATTCAAGCATTAGATGTTCTTAAGTGTTTATAATTTGTTTTGATATGTTCTTTCCAGAGAGTCTCAGTGACATAAGGTTGAAATAAGACTGCAATTCAAATGAAATGCCATGTGTAAAAGATTTTGCATGTTGTAATTGCCTAACTCTGGACATCTATGCAATATTAGTATATATCTTGGAGAAAGATAAAACATTATTATATGTGTGTGATATTATAATCAAAATTAAAGCATGATTTCTCTGAAAGACCTGTTCTCTATTTTTTCAGACTATATATATTATGTTACTAAAGATCATTAGTATGAACTGGCTTCCAAGGATATTTTCCTATAAAATTGAGTTTTGTTGTGTCATGTGAATTTTGTTCTGTTGACTGGAGTAAAAATTTGTTTCATTTATTAGAGTTTGTTCTTAAACTTTGGCCAGTGTTAAATCTAATTTTGTCAAATTTAAAAGGCATTTCTTAGCATATGTGGTATTATCTGCTTACTCTTCATATCTTCCTTTGCCCTTTTACTTCTTTTGAATCTTTGTTATCCTTTTCCCTTTACAATTAAATTTAAATGAGACATCTATAGTTACTTGTATTTTCAACCACTTGTTGGACATCTCCATCTAGAATACCAAAGGAATCTAAACATTAACAAACCAGAAACTCATCTCATTTCCTGCAACCTCCCCAACCCCATTTGTATGGTACCACAATCCCAGTCAGCCAGATCAGAAACGTCTGGGGGTTCCATTTTTTCTCTCTCCCTTATCTTTGTCTGTTTGTTCTTCTGCACAGTGTCTTAAATTTGTTCCTCCATTCCTCTGCTGTTCCTTCTTTGTAGGCTCTCATGCTGTTATCTAGACCTTCTCTGCCAGTACCACTCTATAATATAAATATTTTAATAGTTATATTAAAAGAGCAAAAAGAAACAGTTAAGATGAATTTTTGTTTCATTTAATCCAACATATCTAGTGTATTATTTCACCATGTAATATTTTAGAAGAATTATTAAGGGATTTTAACTCTTATTGTTGTTTTCATTGAAGTCCAGTGTATATTTTATTTACTAGTACATCTCAGTTTAAACAAGCCACATTTCACATGTTTAATAATATGTGGCTAGTGACTGTTGTGTCATGCAGTGTAGATCTACACTGCTATAAAAACTTTCCTCTGGTTTCCTGGCTTTTAGAGTCTCTTCTTAACTGGTTCAACCTTCATATCACTGCCAAAGGAAACATATTTGATCATTTCATTCATTTGCTTTTAAAACTCCCATTTATTTTCTGGTTCCTATAGAACTGTTTTCTTATTCAAGGCCCTTTACACTCTGGTCCTTATACATTATATCACCTCTATAGCCTGCTTATTTTTTCTTCCCAATCTACATTGGCTTCTCACTGTTTCTTGCAACTGTGTGTTCCCTCCATTTAGAATAGTTTTTCCTTGGATAAATTCTTACTTATTCTTTAAGACCAACTCATAAATCATCTACTGATTAAAGTCTTCTTTGATATCCTCAGATAAAGTTAATCTCTTAGTTCTATGCATATACAAAGATCTGTGCTTCTGTTTCTCTTATGAACACTTAAGCTATTTACGTGCCACTCTCTTAACTGTTTTGTTTCTCCAGAGCTTAGTACACATACTATGTTTATAGCTTTAGCATGCTTGAATTAATAAGCATATGTATTTGGGCTACACTTTCATTCAGACAATTTTGTTTCTTTAATTTTTTGTCCTTTCAACGGAGAACGTATAGATTATCATTTGTGATGCCGGATTATCACTCTAAATAGGTGATTTTGCTTTTCTCACAGGTTCAAGTAAAAAGACAGTTGAGAGAAACAAAAGACAAGAAAAATGAGAGCTCTTTTAAGAAACAACTGTCCTATCAGGAAAATTCTAAAAGCTGTGTGAGGTTAGTGATGAACTTAAGAAATGAAACCCAACTGTGTAGAATCAGAAGATAGCTAGTTAAAATAAAAGCAAAGCCTCCTTAAAAAATAATTTGAAGCTTAAATATATTTACTTACTTTAAAGCACACATTTAATCATTTTAAGGAAGGATCAGATGAAATCTGAGAATATAAATTGACCTCTGTCTTTGATGAATTAGTTTTTTTTTAAGTTTTTTTCCTAATTTGTTCTAGATATTTTTGTAAAATAAAAATGTTACAGCAATGTAAACTTTCTGTAAAATTTTCTGAATGCTTACTCAGTTTTATATGTATCACAAGCCAATAAGGATAAGCATTGGTGCAGAGCCTACATTTTGAGTAACTGCTCTAGTATTTATGGACAAAAGGTAGAAAGGAGCCATTGATGCAGCATACCATTCTTCATGAGACAGTTGTAATTGGAATTACTCATTATCTTTTTCATTTTTCTTCTGTTAATATAATAAGACACTTGCTACCTATTTTAACAAATGTTTGTTAAAATTTTTAATCATGTTTGGATTTTTTTCTTTAACTGCTCTTCTTGAAACATAATTGTCCAGAAATACTTAGTACTCAAGTATAACAGGTACTAACATTTTTAGAAATAACTGATTATTATACATTTAACATTTAATCCCTTTTGATCTGAAATATATTTTAGAGCTGTCTGAAAATTGTATTCTTTTTTTTCTTTTTTTTTTTTTACTTTAGGGTCGCACCCACGGCATATTAAAGTTCCCAGGATAGGGGTCGAATCAGAGCTGCAGCTGCCAGCCTTTGCCACAGCCACAGCAGCCAGATCCGAGCCGTGTTGGCAGTCTCACTGCAGCTCTGGATCCTTATTAACCCATTGAGTGGGGCCGGGGATTGAACCCACGTCCTCATGGATATTAGTTGGGTTTGTTACCAGTGAGCAACAACAGAAACTCCCAAAAGTTGTATTCTTAAGTCGGTACATTGTCAAAATGTGTGACTGGGTCACTTTGCTGTATGGTAGAAATTGATAGAACACTGTAAATAAAGTATAATGGAAAAAATAAAAATCATAACATTAAATATATGATTCTTGAGTACATTTCTTCAGAATACTAAATATCTTAATAAATTATTTAGTTACCAAAACAGTTAACAGTATTCCTTGAGGTTTATCAAATCATGCTATTAATTTATAACACATAAGGGATTCCTGGAACATTCAGTTCAGGAGCCCACCTATAACCCTATGTTAAAAACTGCAATAGAACAAATTTTTTTTTTTTTTTTGGTTGCACCTGCTGTGTGAAGTTCCAAGGCCAGGGATTGAACCCGCCACGCTGCTATTTTGACCTGTGCCACAGCTGCAGCAACACCAGATACTTAACCTGCTGTGCCACATGGAAACTTCCTAGAAGAGCAAATTTTAATTATGGTTTCTTTTTCTTTTAATTATATCTGAGTCACCTTTGATTCTTGCATTTATATTTGCACTTTTTTCCCAGACATAATGAAGAAATACCTTTTGCTAGCTTCATTCTTTTTTCAGCTCCTATTCCTGGCTGTGACAATGTCCTAGAAAGGCATTTTTCCACAGTTACCAATTCTCTTGGCTCTTGCTGAGAGGGCAGTGGTCGTCATTGTATGACCTGTAACAGGGTCATACAGTGAGTGGGTCTAACAGAACTGAGGTAGACTACATACTTAACTTTTTTTCTAAAGGATTTGTGGTAGGGTGTTGGTATAGGGAAATAACAGATGCAAAATAATAATTTGCTTTTGCCTACCAAATCAGACCCTTAATAATTTCTCACAAGGTGGAAAATTTGTTAGGTATTTACTGTACATTCTTTTTAGAGTCCTTTGAATGTTTTTAGTTTTCCTTCCATTCAGTCTTATATTTATGAGGCATATGCCTCATTTCTCCAGCACTTAGAAAATATCCATTCACTGTTGCCTCCCTTCTAAAGCCATAAAACTCTTCTTTTTCTCATATTTTCCACCAGTTCCAAGGAAAGGGATTGCAATGGTGTTCTCCTTCTTGGTAGTGAATCTCCATTGCACTCACTGGAGTAGAGTGTTAATTAACTAAGTGGGGAGTCCAACTCATCATGCTTTTGTTGCTAAAGTTTAAAACTCAGTGCATAATAGCTTTCATTTTGGTGTGCAGTGGATTGAAAAATAAATGAGCAAAGTGACAATTTTCTCTTATTTCATCTTTATTGATGTTTACAGAAAAAATGTCATAAGAGAAGATCTATTAAGTACAAAACTTTATGACTTGAAGATGATATACAGTAAGTGACTTTTTACTTGTCTGTTCTATCTTTTTTGTTTCTTACTTTAATGCTTGTGCCAGAGTTCTTATTAGTGATATTTTGGCTTGGGAAATGGTCATGCACAGAACTCTGTTGAGCTCTCAACATTGTATTCAGTTCTGTGTAAACTGCTTTCACGGGGTCATTTATACTGTTCCCTGCCTTTTCATTTTTATGCTCAACTTGAAGGATGGGAAGAGTGAATGAGTGTGAGAGAGCGTGTATGTGTGTGTTGGGAATGAAAAGGAGAAAAAGGTGTTTTCCAGTTACTTGGTGGTTAGCAACCTACATTGTGGTCTTACTCCACTCATTAGTGCAGAAGTCCTTAGGAGAAATGAGATAAAATACCTCGGGGGTTAATAACTGTAAGCAGTAACAAGGGAAGTCTGTGACATTAAGAAGTTAATTCATAGTTCCCAGAGGAAGTTGTGGTTTGGCTTCTAGCCACACTTTTAATTTGAAACTTCATTTGGAAATAAAACATCTCTTACATATTTATCTATATGGGCAGTTAAGTCTGCCTGGACTTTTGTGGTAGTGTATGGATTCTCTAATATAGGAAAGTTTTGAAGCAGGGCCTGAGAAAAATGGCACTACAGTGCTTTGTGACTCCCCTTTGGGGCTTGTGCTGTTTATTCTAGTTCCAAAGAACAGTTTACTGTGAGCTGTTTCTAAGCCGGGAGAGGTGAGCATTAGGTTACAATGAATTTCTATTTATAGATAGAATTCATTGTTCTTAAAGATCAGTGATAATCAAGTTCATTTTTTATACATTTAAATACCAAGTTTGGTTTTTGTTTTTTGATTCAATTAAGATGATCTCTCAAGATTATAGGTAACTCCAGATTTACAGATAAATAAATGTCTGTCTTTGATAATTTACCATTAAAGTGAAATTCTGGAGTTTTTTGTGGCACAACAGGTTATGGATCCGGCATTGTCACTGCGTGGCTCAGGTTGTTTCTGTGACACAGATTTGACCCTGGTGCAAGAACTTCCACAAGCTGCAGGCATGGCCAAAATAAATAAATAAATAAAGTGGAATTCCACAAAAGAACTTTAATGGTTAGATAAGCACTTTTCTTTTGTTAAAGAACTTTAAATATCAAAACTTCTTTGTTTTTCTGTGGCATTGCTATAGGTTAACATCTTTTTTTTATGGATAGCCTTTGTTTGGTAACTCTAGGACCTGATATAAAATTTATTGCTAAGGATGATTAAACAGTGTTACAGATTTTCTGTAGATAATTTGGTTCACTCTCACTATGATAATCTTAGTTTTCAGACTGCTGTAATTTTCTTTAAGTATATACCGCCTACCTGGACTTACTTTTATTTAAAAAAAGTTTTAATTTTATTCTTTGCCATGCCTGTGGCATGCGGAAGTTCCTGGGCCAGAGATCAAACCTGCACCATAGCAGTGACCTGAGCTGCTGCAGTGACAGCACCAGATCCTTAACCCCCTGTGTCACAGCAGAACCTGGGCTTATTTGGGGAAGAGAAATATAGGCATATCTTCAACCTATAGTGCTTTAGTATAGTGAAGGCCATTTATAAGAATCTGTGAGTCATTTGGATTGAGAATTTGTTTTACTATTTAGAACATGAAATGATAAACAAGTTTTAGTGGACATCTTAAGCCAGTTTAATATTGAATAGCTATTCAGTTTTTTTCCTTCCAATTTATTGAGATATAATTGACATACTAGGCAGTGTATAAGTTTAAAGTATATAGCTTAATGATTTGACTTATATACATCATGAAATGATTACTGCAGTGAATTTAGTGGACATACATCATCTTGTGTAGATACAATATTAAATAAATAGAAAAAAAAATTTTGTTGTGATGAGAACCTTTAAGATTTACTCCCTTAACAGTTTTCATATATGATGTACAGCAGTGTTAATTTTCAAGTTGTATAGTATATCACTAGTACTTACTCACCTTACAGCTCAAAGTGTGTATCTTTTGGCTGCCTTTATCCATTTGCCCTCCCTTTGTCTCTGAGAACCCCAAGTCTGATCTCCTTTTCTCTGATTTTTTTTTTCAAATATAATTGACCTGCAACCGTATGTTAGTTATTGTCACACAAATTGTAATTCGATATTTCTGTACATTTCAAAATAATCATCACAGAAAGTCTATAGTTACCATATATCACCATACAAAGATAATACATAATTATTGACTATATTCCTCACACTGTACATTTCATACCTGTGACTCTTGTATTTTGCAACTGGAAGTTTGTACCTCTTAATCTCCCTTACCTATTTGTCTCTTCCCCTCAGCCACGTCCCCTCTTCCAATCAGTATGTTCTCTGTATCTGTGACTCTTTTGTTTAGCTATGCTTGTTTATTTGTTTAGTTTTTTAGATTCCACGTGTAAGTGAAACTGTATAGTATTTGTATTTCTTTGACTTATTTCACTTAGCACAATTCCTTGAAGGTCCATTCATGTCACAAATGGCAAGATTTTGTTGTTTTTTATGGCTAAGTAATATTCCTGTGTGTGTGTGTGTGTGTGTGTGTGTGTGTGTGTGTGTGTGTGTGTGATCTTTATGCATTCATCTTTTGATTCACTTAGGTTGTTTCCATATCTTAGTTATTATAAATAATGCCAGAGTGTACTGTGAATGTGGGGTGCGTATGTCTTTTTGAATGAGTGTTTTTATTTTCTCCAGATAAACACCCAAGAATGGAATTATTCGACTGAGTGGTAGTTCTATTTTTAATTTTTTGAGACTCTCCATCCTGTTTTCCATAGTGGCTGCATCAGTTTACATTCCCACCAGTAGTGCACAAAGGTTCCCTTTTCTCCACATCATTGCCAACACTTATTTGTTATTATCAAAAGATAGTAACTATTCTGACGGATGTGAGATGATAGCTTTTCCCTGACATTTAGTGATGTTGAGCTTACCTTTTCTGGTGCCTGTTGACCCTCTGTAGGTCTTCTTTGGGAAAACGTCTGTTCAGCATTTGCTAATTTTTTAATCAAGTTGTTTATTTTGATAATAAGTTCTGTGAGTTCTTAATCCCTTATTTGATAAATTGTTTGCAAATATCTTCTCCCATGCAGTAGATGACTTTTTATTTTGTTGATACTTTGGTGTCCACAGCTTTTTAGTTTGATATTCCATTTGATTTTTTTTTTGTCTTTTTGTCTTTTTTGTTGTTGTTGTTGTTGCTATTTCTTGGGCCGCTCCCGCGGCATATGAAGGTTCCCAGGCTAGGGGTCGAATCGGAGCTGTAGCCACCGGCCTACGCCAGAGCCACAGTAACGCGGGATCCGAGCCACGTCTGCAACCTACACCACAGCTCACGGCAATGCCGGATCGTTAACCCACTGAGCAAGGGCAGGGACCGAACCCGCAACCTCATGGTTCCTAGTTGGATTCGTTAACCACTGCGCCACGACGGGAACTCCCATTTGATTATTTTTTAATTTTGTTTCCCTTGTCTAAGAAAATATATCCCAAAAAATATTACTGAGACCAGTTTGCCTATGTTTTCTTGTAGAAATTTCGTTTTCAGGTCTTACATTTAAGTCTTTAATCCATTTTGAATTTATTTTTGTGCATGATGTGGGAGAGCCGTCCATTTTGATCCCTTTGCATATAGCTATTTGGTTGTCCCATTACCACTTATTAAAGAGACTGTCTTTTCCCCATTGTATGTTCTTGCCTTCTTTGTTGTAAATTAATTAATTGCCCATAAGTGTGGATTTATTTCTGAGTTCTCTATTATGTTCCATTGATCAGTGTATCTGTTTTGTGCCAGTACCGTACTATTTAGATAACTGTAGCTTTGTAGTGTACTTTGAGATCAGGGAGTGTGATACCACCAGCTTTGTTCTTCTTTCTCAAGATCGTTTTGGCTACTCAGGATCTTTTCTGTTTCCATACAAATTTTAGAATTATTTGCCACTGGTATTTCTGTAGAAATTGCATTGAATCTATAGATTACCATGGATAATATCATTTTAACAGTATTCTTCTAATCCAAGAATGTCTTTCTGTCTGTTTATGTTGTCTTCAGTTTCTTTCATCAATGTCTTAGTTTTTCAAGTACAGATCTTTTACCTGCTTAGATTTATTCCTAGATATTTTATTCTTTTTGGTACAGTTTTGAATGGGATTGTTTTCTTAATTTATCTTCCTGATAGTTTGTTGTTAGAGTAGAGAAATATAACAGATTTCTGTATATTAATTTTGTATCCTGTAACTTTACCAAATTTATTGATGAATTCCAGTAGTTCTTTTTGGTGGCATCTTTAGGATTTTCTGTGTATAGTAGAATCTTGTCATCTACAGTGATAGTTTTATTTTTTCTTTCCAATTTCGATTGCTTTTATTTCTTGTCTGATTGCTGTGGCTAGGATTTCCAGAACTGTGTTGAAAAAAGCAGTGAGAGTATCATCCTTGTCTTGTGTCTGATCTTCTGTTGAGTATGACATTAGCTGTAGGTTTGTCATATATGGCCTTTATTATGTTGAGGTATGTTCCCTCTATATCCACTTTGTTGAGTTATTATCATAAAGGGATGTTGAATTTTGTTGAAAGCCTTCCTGCATCTGTTGATGTTATCATACAATTTTTGTTCTTCAGTTTGTTAATGAATAGCACGTTGATTGATTTGTGGATATTGAACCATTCTTTCATCCCTGAGATAACTCCCACTTAATGATGGTGTATGATCCTTTTAATCTACTATCGGAATTAGTTTGCTAATATCTTATTGAAAACTTTTGGATGTGTGTTCATCAGTTACACTGGCTTGTAGTTTTCTTTTTTGTGATATCTTAGTCTTTTTTAATCTTAGAGTTGCTGGCCATGTAGAATGAATTTGGAAGCATTACTTCCTCTGCAGATTTTTAAAATAGTTTGAGAAGGATAGGCTTTAACTCTTCTCTCAGTGTTTGGTAGCGTTCACCTTTGAAACAATCTGGTCCTGGACTTTTTTTGTGGGAGTTTAAAAATTTTGAACACTTAATTTTAAATTATAATTTTTTTTAAAAAATGTATTTCCTGCCAGAAGGTTAACATTGTCTAAGGCCTGTAACCTAATGCCGTGTCTACTTATGTTAGGATGTCTGAAGTCATTTGTTTGGTTTAGGACAGGCAGAAATATTACTAATACTTTGTGAGTACGTAGAAGAAGAGTACTAATAATACTTTTATAATTATGAGCCTCTGTGCATAACTATATATATACACCTATGTAATGTCTGGATTGAGTTGAGGGGTACTGGGTACTTATTGATTACCCATTTAGTTTTTTTCTATGATGTTACTTTTTACCTGAGGAGTTTAATACATCCAGTTTGGCCAGCTTTTTTTCCTGCACTGAGATAGATTATGTACTTCATGAAATAACTCATATTTAAGTTTCACCTTTAATGAAAATTACTCAGATGTAAAATCTACATCCAAACTCGGAACATACTCAGTATGAGATTTTTCACATTAGGAGAGTATAAAAGGGAAGTGAGATGCACTCATTCATTCAACAAACTTAGGTTCTTACAGGTGTAGTAGTGCGTAAAACATTATCTTTTGTGGACATGAGAAAGAGAAATGTAGAATTTTTAAAAGTTAATTATACAGTATGACAGGTGTTGAGAAGTGCTTTAAAGAATAAAGTAGGGATAAAGGGTTATGACATCCTGGAGGTGATTATATAAGGCATTAGGGGAAGCCTCACAGCTAAGATTATATTTGAACTGCGATCTAGAAGTAGGGGCTCAAGCCATAAAGGTATCTTTGAGGAGAGTGTTCCAGGGGAGGGAACAGCAAATGAAAAAGCCCTAAGACAGGAGCATTCACTGTGTGTTCAAGGAATAAGATGGAGATCAGTATGACTAGCACAGTTGAGTTAGGTAAGGGGTGGAGGAAGAGTAAGACATTGGTCAGGAGATCATTTATGGCTTGTGTAAGATGAGACACATTTTCATGGATAGTATGGACTGACATGATATTAAAGGATCACTTTTGACTATTAAGGTTAGAATAGTTCATAGGAGGGCAATATTCTCATAGGAGGACTGAGAGTCTAGTTTGGTGGCTGTTTTCTAGGCCACTGATTATAGTGGCTTGGGCCAAGAAGATATTAGGGGAAGTAGTGAGAAGTATCTCACTTCTATAAATGATGTATTTTAAAGGTGAAATTAACAGGATTTGCTGATGGTTTGGATGTGGGGTAAAGAAAGAAGTCAAGAATGACTCTAAGGTCTTGGCCTGAGTAACTTTTAAAGTGATGCTGCCAGTTACTGAGATGGGGAAGGCTGATAGAATATTTGGGATATTATAATAAAGGATTCTCTTTTGGACTGTATGTCTTATATAGATTATATATATCTTATATAGATGCCTACTCTACAACCAAGTTGAGATGCTCTAAAAAAAAAAAAAAAAAAATGGGAGTTCCCGTCGTGGTGCAGTGGTTAACGAATCCAACTAGGAACCATGAGGTTGCGGGTTTGGTCCCTGCCCTTGCTCGGTGGGTTAACGATCCGGCGTTGCTGTGAGCTGCGGTGTAGGTTGCAGACGCCGCTCGGATCCTGCGTTGCTATGGCTCTGGCGTAGGCAGGTGGCTACAGCTCCGATTAGACCCCCAGCCTGGGAACCTCCATATGCCATGGGAGTGGCCCAAGAAATAGCAAAAAGACGGAAAAAAAAAAGGGATGTTTACGTGTCATGCAAATAAGATCTTTTCCTCTGTGGATTGTCTTAGTGGTAATTGGTTCATGTTGATAGATGAATTTATGCTTAGCTCCTCAGTTAAATAGATGGTTTCTTCCAGTTGTCATTTCTTTCCTCACTCCTGAGTTCAGGCAAAAATATTAAAGACCATGATCAGAAATAAGACTGGAGAGGAAGATTGAGGTTGTCATAGTTGAGCAATAAAGCAGAAATGTCTGCATATTATAAAGAGTAATGTTATATGAGTTGATAACATAATAAAAGTTCTTTTTTCCACTGGATTACAAAGTGGTGAAACTATTTTAGGAAAACTAATTCAGTAAAAAGTATTCCAAAAAGTTAGGAAGCCAAGTATCTGCTCGAAAAATTCTAGAGCTATCTCTGTCTTCTCAGATTGTGTTTCGTTTTGTCTTTATGACTCTTTTAGCATACGCCTTATTTGATCATTTCTGAGAACCTATTTCTTCACATTCTAACATCTCTGAAATGGGAGTTTGTCTTACCGTTTGTCCTGTATGATCACTCTTGACCAAGCAGCATACTGTCTCTCACTGTGTGAACATACAAAGTGCTATCATTAAATTTGGAGGATAGCAGAAACTTAGCAGAAAATCTATAGGTTTTCTTAGAATTTTAGAATTTCTTAGAATTTCTAGAATTCTCTTAATCCCTAGACCCCCTAATTGAGAGTGAACTAGGGGAAATTCATCAGATATGTGTGCCAGCACTTTCAAGAAAGTTGTAAGTTGACTAATTCCTCATACTTAATTGCAAAACCAGTGTATGAAGCCGTTAGCAATGGTTTAGTTCTTTTATAGACTTCCTGAAGAAATGCCACTATTCTTTTTTTCTTTTTTACAGTTTTATTGAGATATAATTGACATATAGCACTGTATACGCATAAAGTATACAGCATGAAATGATTATCACAAAAGTTTAGTGAACAGCCATCATCTTACATAGATACAACATTTAAAGAAATAGAAAAAAATGTTTTTCCTTGTGATGAGAATTAGGAATTTCTCCCTTAACAACTTTCACATATAAGGTATCACAGAGTTAATTATATTTGTCATGTTGTATGTTACATCTCCCATACTAATTTATCATATAGCTGGGAGCTTGCACCTTTTGGCTGCCTTTATCCAATTCCCCCCTTCTCCCACTCTGCGCCTATGGTAACCACAAATCTGATCCCTTTTTCTATGACTTTGTTTGTTTTGAAGTATAATTGAACTACAACACTATATTCGTTTTCCTGGCACACAACGTAATGATTTAATAGTTCTGTACATTTCATTTCAAAATGATTATCATTGTAAGTCCACTTACCACCTGTCGCCATACAAAGTTATTACATAATTATTGACTATATTTCCCACAGATAATCACTGTTCTTGATAGCACAGAGAATGATGTCATGTGAAAGTGGTCATCAACAAACTTGAGTTGAAAAATAATTAGAAAAGGTTGGATTTAACATGTAAAGAAGTTTTACAGATACCTTAACCAATTTATTATGCCTATATATTCATTTTTATTTATTAGTCAATTAAAATAAAACTGCGCTTAGATCTGTATTAATTTCCTAGAACTGCTGTAAAAAATTGATCAGAAACTTGGTGCCTTGGAGTTCCTGGTGTGGCGCAGCGGATATAATCTGACTAGGAACCATGAGGTTGCAGGTTTGATCCCTGGCCTCACTCAGTGGGTTAAGGATCTGGTGTTGCTGTGATCTGTGGTGTAGGTTGCAGACGCGGCTTGGAACCCACGTTGCTGTGGCTGTGGTGTTGGCCGACAGCTATAGCTCTGATTAGACCCCTAGCCTGGGAACCTCCATGTGCTGTGGGTGCGGCCCTAAAAAGCAAAAAAAGAAAAAGAAAACCAGAAACTTGGTGCCTTAAAACAATAAAAACTTATTTTCTCACTATTGTGGAGGTTAGAAGTCTGAAGTCACAGTGTTGGCAGACCCATGCTTCCTCTGAATGTCTAGGGAAGATTCCTTCCTTGCCTCTTTCCCTAATTTGTGGTGGTGGCTCCTGGCAGTCCTTGGCATTCTTTGGCTTGTAGCTGCATCACTGAAATTCTCTTCATATGGCCTTCTACACTTTGTCTCCCTCTGTATCATTTTTTTGTCTGCTAAGGACACCCTCATTGGATTTAGTGGACACCCTAATCCAGTACTGATCTTATGTCAGTCTTACTTTAATTGTATATGCCAAAACCTTGTTTCCAAACATCATATTCTTAGATTCCAAGTGGATATAAATTTTTTTGCGGGGGGTAGATGGGACACTTCAACCTACGACAGGATTAAAAAGAGCTCTTTTAGTAATTATGAAATAAAACTTCTAGTTGACAAGGAAACACTGTAACGCAGCTTTGGATTGTGTTCTCCAAATAACATTTCCCAATTAAAAAAACAGGGATCCTTGAAATAAATGACTGTTTCCAGGTTTGAGGTAGTAAATAAATAAGATATGCCTGGAACTTTTTTTTTTTTCCTTCCTAATAATAGAAAGCAAGGAAACTTCGAAAGACTGCTAGGATTGAAACAAAAAAATCTCAATAATCAACTTGATTGTGCTTCCTCTAGCCAGAAATGGAACAATTTGAGCATCAAGAAGGATAATAACTTCAATAACTGTCAAGAAGGACAGTTATGGAAACCTGTCAGATACGTTTAAATTTATGAGTTCATTATGCTACCTTATAAGTAAACAAACAAATTGGTGTGTTTGGGAGGATGCTAAGAAGTTAACTCATTTTGAAAATCAATATATGGAAGTTCCTGTTGTGGTTCAGCAGGTAAAGAACCCGACATAGTGTCTATTAGGATGTGGGTTCTATCCCTGGCCTTGCTATGTGGGATAAGGATCCCAGGGTGGCTCTGGCTATGGGGTAGGCTGGCAGCTGCAGGTCCAATATGACCCGTAGCCTGGGAACTTCCATATACTGCATGTGTGACCATAAAAAGGAAAGTGAAAGAAAGAAAATCAATATATGAAGGGAAAGATACAATCTACCTTGCCTTTCATGTGTAAACTATACATCGAGGTAATCAAACAAGTAATAAAGGAAAGTTTATTTTTATAGAAGTATTTCACCAAATAATTGCAGATGAATAATGGCATTTGAATATCATCATTTTGTAAATGATCATGAATGAATGGGTCTAGGCATTGAACAACAGTGGCTGTTAGCATCACAAGAGACAGCCAAATATTAAACACCTCCTGTGGAAATAAGTAACAAATATGCAGTTGTGTGACCAAAAAAAACCCCACACAAACCCAAAAAACAAAAACCTGCATCCGGAGTTTCCACCGTGGCTCAGCGGTCAGTGAACTTGATTAGGAACCATGAGGTTGCGGGTTCAATCCCTGGCCTTGCTCAGTGGGTTAAGGATCCGGCGTTGCCGTGAGCTGTGGTGTAGGTCACAGACACGGCTCGGATCTGGCATTGCTGTGGCTGTGGTGTAGGCTGGCAGGTACAGCTCCATTTCGGCCCCTAGCCTGGGAACCTCCATATGCCATGGGTGTGGCCCTAAAAATTAAAAAACAAAACACCTGCATCCGATTAATAAGTCTTACTACTAATTTATAAGATATACAGAGATAGAAACACATATGTTAGGTGACAACAAGGAGATGCAATCAGCAAAATGTAGTTCATGGACAAATGACCTGGTTTCTTCTGTCAAAAAATTCCAAGGAGATTAAAAGTAGGAGAAATAGACTAAAAGAGACAAGAGAAACATTCACCTAATCACAGTTGGATTATTTTGATCCTTATTCTAATGTGTAAAAAAGAAAGGAAGATGTATCTATTACTTTATGGACAGTTGGGGAAAAATGAACATTAGGTGCTTGGTATTGAGTTATTGCGGGTTTTTTGTTCATTTACTTGTGAGAATGGTATTAAGAACATTTTTTCCCCAAAGAGCACTTTTAGAGTTAGTCATATACGCATTAAAGTGATATGATGTCTGGAATTTGTCTCAAAGTGACCTTGAAGGTAGTAGATAAAGTAACAGTATATGTGAATTAATAATTGTGGAGGCTGGGATATGGGTATAACAGAGTTTCACTATTATGCTAGTCACTCTATTTTGTATTTGTTTGAAATTTAGAGTAATTAAAAAAATGTGTCATGAGAATTTGCTCATTTTCCCTTCATAGTGGTACATAAAATAATTCAAGTTCTTACAGTAAACTTCAGAAAAATAAAATATATTAGCTTGTTTTGTGTTTTTTTCCTAGTAAGATTTTAAGTTTCTTGTGGGTAGTGATTTTGTTTTCTATATTGCATTTCCTAGGATATCATACAGAATGATAATGGTAGTTAAGTACTTAGTATTTGATTGCCTTTGGCTAAAACCACCTGGTAATGAAAGGAAATTGATATAGGAAACAGACTTCAAAAAGCTTAAGTAATAAAAACATGCATAAAAATAAAAACTACTTTCAGGAAAGAAGTTTTCTCTAGTGAAGGCAAAGAGGCTGAAACAAAGAGATTAATATAAAAGTAAAATAGGTAACTTAATAGTTAAATCTGCTCTGTAAGTGTCCTTGTTTGTACTTTATGGAATGTTCAGAATTGTTCATAATTATAAACTTTAAAAGAGTTTTAAAAAGCTAAGTATCTTGGTCAAGATTACACAGTTGGAACAGACAGAATTTGATTGAATCCTCTGACTCATATCTCATCCCACTACAGACTAATGGTAAAGCATCATGTTGTTAATGTTACCTTAAATCTCTCACTTTATGGTTGTCTACAGCCTTTATAACTCAAATTTTTGCTTTATTCTAATGGGTCAATATAAATAGTGAGTGCCCGTTCCTTACTTAATAGACCAGTTAACCTTGATTATTTTGTGTTTCCTTTCAGAAATGTAATAGATAACATTTTTTCCCCCTTTCAGGCTAAAGTTTATAAACCATAGCTATAGGAATAGAATAACTTTAATAATTTTAACCTTTATTTTTCATGTTCATTATGAGATTTCTTAGATAATATTTATTAGCAAACTGCATTATAAGATTAAGAGAATCTGGAGTTCCCTCTGTGACACAGTGAGTTAAGAATCCGACTGCAGTGGCTCTTTGATCCCCAGCCTGACACAGTGGGTTAAAGGATCTGTCATTGCCACAGCTGCAATGTGTGGCATAGTTCACAGCTGTGGCTGACCTGGCATAGGTCGAAGCTGTGGCTCAGATTCAGTCCCTGGCCTGGGAACTTTCATAAGCCATGGGTTAGCCATTTAAAAAAAAAAGGATTAAGAGAATCTATAAATGTTACTGTGATTGGCTCAAACTTTAGAGGCAATAACGAACCTATCATGCAAGAAAGAAGCAACCTTGAACCCTTAGATGTAGGCCCTTAATGACTGAGCAAGGAACTAAGAGACACAAATTAGAGTTAGTGGGAAATTGTGCAGATAAAGAACATTTTTATGTGTTTACCCAGTTATACTGAGCAGGAACCATAGTGTCCAAAGGGTTGTATAAATTTCTTTTTATGAAAGAACTTGAAGGAGTTCCTATTGAGGCTTAGCAGTAATGAACCTAGCTAATATCCATGAGGACGCGGGTTCGGTCCTTGGCCTCACTCAGTGTGTTCAAAGGGATCTAGTGTGGCCGTGAGCTGTGGTATAGGTCGAAGACATGACTCAGATCCCATGTTGCTGTGGCTGTGGTGTAGGCCAGGGCTACAGCTTGAATTTGACCCCTAGCCTGGGAACTTCCATATGCTGCAGGTTCGGCCCTAAAAAGACCCCCATTAAAAAAAAGAGCTTGAGAAAATATTATCTGTCCTTAATGAATGCTAATTGCATTCTTTAATTATTTCAAGTTTTTCAAAGTGGGAAGGGATGGTTCTTTGAACATTTCCTGTGTGACTTTCTACCCGAAGTTACTATTTTTATATTATATTGTACTCAAAATAATGAATAGAGTGATGAAATTATGAAGTTGTTTTATCTGGATTAGAAATTATTAGTGAAACATTTGTTAAAACTCTAACAGGTTATAGACAATATTATTGGAAGTTGGGCCACTTGGGTTTTGTAATGGTTTTTTTTTTGGGGGGGGTCTTTTTAGGGCTACACCCGTGGCGTATGGAGATTCTCAGGCTAGGGGTCAAATTCGAGGTGTAGCTGCCAGCCTACACCACAGCCATAGCAATGGCCAGATGGCCAGATCCGTGCTGCATCTGTGACCTACACCACAGCTCATTGCAACTCCAGATCCTTAACACACTTAGCAAAGCCAGGGATCAAACCTGTGTCCTCATGGATTGGTTTCCACTGAGCCAGGATGGGAACTCCTGTACTGGTTTTTCATCTGTGATTCTAGTAATATTATATAAGCTGTTTAATTTACTTTCTTTAATGAAGGTAATATTGTCTTACTTGGAGGTATTGTGAAAGATTGGACAGCGTACCTTTTGGCAAATTTGTTAAGAAACTATCTTTCACTCTTTAGTCATACCGGATAACTGAGTTGTCATACTCTTTAAATTTACTTTGTCCTTTGAATGAACATTAATCTTTGGTTTAGGCTAATATTTTATAATCGATGTAGTTTATAAAAAGTATCTTTTTTTCAGGCAGTTCTTAATTCCTTAAGTACATGCTAGATCTGTTTAATTATGGCTTTATTAATTTGGGATCAATTAAATTTAATTGGGTGCCTGCCAAGTACTGGGCTCAAACTTAGAGGCTTTGTTATATTGTTTGTATTGTAAAAAATGATGTCATGAGACATCTTTTGAGATATGCTGGATTATTAAAAATAAGCTTCCTGTTAAGCATAACAGATTGAGCACCTGTTTAATTCTCTAATCCCTCCCAGAATCCTATGGAAATGACAATAAAGGAATGTAAAGAAAAATAAAAATTTAAAGCCACAAAGTCAGGAGAACTGGAGAGAAGGGACAGCAGATGAGATGTCTACAAAATAGAAGTTTGAAAATGGTGGTTTGAGGCAAATGGTAAACTGTCTTAGCAGAAAGCAGGAACCTAAACCTTTCTTGGAACTGCCAATATAATAGAGATCAATACAGAGCCAAAAGAAAGGGGCCTGATAGAACAAACCTAATCCTGGGAAACAGGGAACAACTTAGAAATTAATATCCTCAGAAATTAGAGAAGGGATAGTTTATCAATGAGACAAGAAAGGACTAAAAAAGAAACTTTTGGAAATTAAGGATTATATAGCAAAAATTTTAAAAATTAAATTGGAATAGAACATGACTGAGAAATCTCAGCAAGTTGAACAGAAGTCAAAGAGATGATAGATTTAGTCCATGAGGTTCAGTACTGAATAGTAAAATTCCAGATGGGAAAAATAAAACGGAAGGCATAAAGTTATCAAGAAAATTACGACAAAAGAAAATTCCCCAGAATGGTAGAGTATGAGTTTCCAGATAAAGAAATTAACCTAATGCCTAGTATATGAGGAAAGAACTCCACTTAGGGGCTTCATAAAATTCTAGAACTCTGCAGAAAACAAGATTTGAAGAGCTTCTAGAGAGAGAAAATAGATCATGTATAAAAGAATGTTATCAGCCACAAAAGATGGAGTAGGGGAGCACCTCCTTGAAAATTCTGGGTAAATTAATTACTAACCTAGAAAATTCTGTACCCACCAAACCAACAGTCAAGTGTCAAGAGAGAATAAAGACTTTTGCAAATGCATTAAGAGCTCAAAAATTCATTCTTTTCTCCTAATCATACTGGAGGATATATAGGCTTCACTTAATGAGAAAGTAAAGAAACAATGTGAAATTCAGAAAATGAGTTGCAACACAGGAAGAAGATAAAGGAGATAGATTATCAAGATGTTAGAGGACAGTCCCAGAATGATGGTTGAACTGTAGCTTTTAGAGAGTTACCGGTTCAGATTGGAGCAAGTCAAAGAAAAAATACTTGGAAGAAAGTGGGAAGCAGACTTGAGGGGTGAGTTGACATATTTGAGTGTATTAAGAAGTTGTTTATACTTTTGCTGTAGAGTTAGCTAAAGAAATGATAATATAAGAAAGAAAAAAAAGCAAAGCAGTTATTAATCCTAAGAAAAGCAGGAAGTTGTACAAGAAAAGTAATCATAATTCAGTACACGGTTCAGCTGAGAATAATGTTTATATAGTTATAATAATGTAATAATCCTTAGATCAAATTCTGATATGTCAAAAATGACATTAGGGTAGAGGAGCAGAAGTCTTTATCTTTAGTAAAAAAAAAAAAAAAAATTGGAAAATATCTGAAACCAGAGTTCCCATCGTGGCTCAGTGGAAGTGAATCTGACTAGTATACATGAGGATGCAAGTTTGATATCTGACTTCGCTCAGTGGATTAAGATCTGGTGATGCTGTGAGCTGTACTGGTGTAGGTCGCAGATGCTGCTCAGATCCCATGTTGCTATGGCTGTGGTATAGGCTAGCGGCTGCCGCTCTGATTCGACCATTAGCCTGGAAACTTCCATATGCTGCTGGTGTGGCCCTAAAAAAAGAAAAAAAAAATCTGAAACCAAAAAAATCTGGTAGTGTAATGTAAGCGTATTATTTAGAAAGCAAATGGTAATATTAGAAGAAACAGGTAAAGGGTTTGGTGAATGCTCTGGTAGAGCTGAAATCAAGAGTGGGAATTTCTGTAGTTTCTCTTTTTAAGACTAGAAGTGCTGTTTGACTTCTTTAAGTGTCTACATGCATTAGTTTGATAAAAAATTAAATGAAAAGACACAATCACTACTGTCTAAAGGATAGAATAGTATGAGTGAACTTGTGAAATGGTCTCCAGGAAACCACAAATTTAGACAAATCTTCACTTGAAGTTGCTCAGTAATTACCTGAGAATTACCCAGAAGTATGTGAAATAACTTTTGGACTAGGTTTTTCATACTTAGCGTTGGCCAGAAAACTAACAGTTTTCCCATAGAGAGCATTTCTTCTAGTGGTGGCTCCTGACATAAGCTTCCAGGTGAAGGAACGCAGTAAACAATATGTACTCATTTAGTATTGATTGAATGAAAACAACTCAGCAACCTTTAGGGCACTAAAAACACTATGTAGCTGCAACACAGCAATTCTCTGACTAGTTGAAGGAAATAGTTATTTCTGAGAATGTGGCTGGGTAACTGTCACACATTTTTATTTCTGGCTTCTTTAAGCACTTCAGAAAATCAGCTTCATCTTTTAAGTACACATCAAAGGGTAAGAAAATAAATCCTTGGATCTCAGCCAGCAACTTTCTCCCCAACCTGAAATTACATTTGTTACAGTAGTTCTGAGTGGGACATGTGTGAAGGGTGGACGATAGCATGAAACCAAACAGCTGTTGTATAGTAATTTAAAAGAAAATTAGTATGCTACTAAGTAGAAAGGTGCTTACCACCTGGACTGACAGAAGAAAAACCCTAAATACTTAAGGTCTTGCAGGAAACAGGCCTCTCAGTCAGATTGATTGATTTTGAGCAAAGTTAGTAAGGGCCTTTGTGAGATGAGGAAGGCTCCAGTTTGAAAGACCAGTTGTCATTTGTACTTAGACTTTCTCCAAAGTTCTGAGGCGAGAACAATGACAGTACAGCAGCAGTTTATTGCAGACATCAAGTGTATTGATAGGTAGAGATGACCTATAACATAGGCTGGATAGTAAAGAAAAAACTCAGGGCGGTAACCTATAAAGATGTTAATACAGTTTTTGTGCTTAGCAGAAACTGTTTGTCTTTATCTTTCTTAACCTGTAAGTACATAAATTTTCAGATGAGACAAGTAAAACCAAAAAATAAGTCATAAGCAGTACAGTCCAAAATATTGGTGTAACAGAGAGCTGTTGTAATTAACACTTCTACTTTTCCAAATTCTGTAAAGTTTCAAGAGGAAGGGAAGGGTACTTAAGTGAAGCCGGTAGTTAAATGGTAACTTACAGTTGACAAGGGCTGGTGGCCCCAGATTCCCTGGTCAGCTCCTTAGCCACTTGAGGTAAGTTAACAGTATCTGTTGTTCATTGCGGTGGGAGCTGGAAAGGACATATTTAGTACATGACTGATATTAAGTAATTTGACTTCTTTTATACACACATACACACGCACATGCACACGCACACACACACTCTTAAGCCATCTTTGTTACAAGATGGTTTAAGTTTGCACAGAGTGCCAGAAAATACTGACTAGACTTTTGATACGTAGTGTCTGAGCATAACAGTTTTACTTGCTGGACTAGTTTTCTGTATTGTGGCCTCTTATAATTTCCTTGTATCTTGTCTTAACAAGAAAAAATTAACATTTGGATCAATACAAATTCAAGTACTATTATTTTAAATGCAGTTTTTCTACATATTTTAACTTTGTCTTGTCAATATGCCAATATCAATACTGGTTTGCAACCTTTTAAAATAAAAGTTAAGACAAAATCTTTTTGTGTCTTTGTACAGGAAACTCTAAATACAGTGAAATGGGAGGAAAGAAAAATGCAATAATAAAGACAAATAAGGTTTGTTGAAGTAAAGTAAATAACAGTGTATGGTTATTTAGTACCTAACTCTAGTGCCACAAATATATCAAAATATTTAAGTAGAACTATTACCTACTTCTTATGGAGAGTTTTTGTTCACTGTTTCACTAACCTCTTTTTACTCTTCTAGCCTCGAAGATCAAATCAGTGTACAAATCATTGCTTCAGAAATTTTTTCTCCAATATCTTTTCTTCTAGTAGTCACACTGGAGAATCTTCTTTTACCTGTACAGCATACTGGTTAGTATTTTCCACTTTTAATTTATGCTATTTATGTTTGATGTTTTAATTAACTTTTGGTAGAAATTTAAAACTGATTCAACATTATGAAAACCCACCTTGGTTTTTATTTTTGTTTCATTTGGCAAATAAACAAACCTGTTATTTTGTGACTCTTTATTATGCAGTGATTGCCAATGCTAGTAGCCTTCATTTCCATTAGTAATAAATTAAGTTGTTCTACACAAGCTTTTTATGTGACAGAGAAGTTGGCCAGTTGTTAAATTATGGGGGTAATACCTAATAAAGCAGAATCTTTTCAGAGGCGATCCAGTCACCTTTGAATCCATAGTGACTGGCGTGTAGATACTAAGTGGATATTTGAAGATTAAGTTGGGATTTTAGTATCACATGGAGTTGGCTGAATGAACAAAACATATTAAGACTATGGTTTAATTTTAGAGGTTGGCAAGGTACCAAAGAAACTAGTTACATCTGAGTAGCCTTTTGAAAAAGCTGTTCTATACCCATTTTTGGTTACAAAAATAACCATGCTTTCTTTTATTTTCTTCTGTTGTCTTATGCTTAGTTTCAGATGGCAAACTATTGCACCTAGAGTTTCGGCTGGAACTGCTTCCTGCAGCTTTGATTCATGGGATAGAAATAGTGTTGCATTTTTCTCTCAATAATAAGGATATTAGTCTGAATTGACTTTTTAAAAATTCTGTCATTTAAGATAGAAATGTAAGCGTTATTTTTATGAATAAGATAAATATAATTTTGGTTTGTAATATAAAAATTTCAGTTACTTTAGGAATGAATTCATTTTGAATGTGTTTAAATAGAAAAAGACTTTTTTTTTTTTAATGGAATTTATAATGTTAGTTTTGAAAACGTCCTGCTATTCATGATATAACCCAGTTGTTACTCCAGACTTTTGGAATTCTGATGAGGGTCTAAAATTTATCTTTTAGTACAGAATTTATAGAAGGCAGTGAAATCAGTGCATTGATTAGGCAGAAGAGACAGGAACTGGAATTGTCGTGGTTTCCTGATACATTACCTGGAGCTGAAAGGTAAAAAAAAAAAAAAAATGTTTATTAAAGTGTTTATGTTCTAACATGCATATAAGATATTATTAATAGTTAAGTACAGAGGTATCTTATTCTATAGTTAAGTTTCTAAGAAAGTTTTGTCTAAAATAAACTTTGGAGTTTCAGATGCCAAATGAAAAGCCCCTATTTAAGGAACCACTTGAAAAGTAAAGAATCTTTTATTTATTTAATAAAAGTAGATATTTGATTCATTTGAAAGGGAGAGTACCTAAATGGTTTATTATTAGTAATATCATTCAGATCTTTCATCCTTCCTCTATTTTTCCCTTCATTCCAATCTTCCCTGTCTGCTATTAGCTGAACCACTGCTTTTATCATGACACTTCCTGTCTCCAAAATGTTTTTCTCAGCTGTTTGATCAAGTCCCTACTCTGCCCTGACATTCATGACTTTCTATAATCTAGTCCTTTCTTAAAGTCCTGAATCTATTAGCACATTCCTAGGTACTTGATATTTACCTAAATCAAGCCACCATGTAAAGAGCAAGTTCCTTGCCAGTTTTATATTCATTCCTATGACATGTGGTAAGTTTTATATGTCACTATAATATAATTCTGCACAAGGCCTTCATCCTCTAGGAATGACAGTGGAACATACATAAGTAAAATGAGAAAATCCATATATGGGTGTTACCACTGTGGTGCAATGGGTTAATGATCCAGTTTGTTTGTGTGGAGGCACCATGGGTTAAGGATCTGGCATTGCTGCAGCTGTGACCTAGGTCGAAGCTCCAGCTTGGATTTACCCTCTGGCTTGGGAACTTCCATATGCCATGGGTGCAGCTATTTAAAAAAAGAAAAAGAAAAAAAATCCAGATATGTATAATGTGAAACCTAACTTTTTCTTGGTGTTACATATTTTTGTTCATGTCCAAGTTACACATTGGGTTTGTCTTGTTTTTTTTTTTTTTTTTTTGCTTTTTAAGGCCGCACCCATGGCATCTGGAAGTTCCCAGACTAGGGATCAAATTGGAGCTGCAGCCGCTGGCCCATGCTATAGCTACAGCAACGTGGGATCTGAGCCTTGTCTGCGACCTGCATCACAGCTCATGGCAACATTGGATCCTTAACCCACTGGAGGAGACCAGGGATTGAACCCTCATCCTCATGGATACTGGTCAGGTTCATTTCCACTGAGCCACAATGGGAACGCCTACACATAGTTTTTCAAGCTTCTTTTCTCTTACTCCAGAATCTCACCTTAGACTGGATGAGATAGTCTTTTATTAGGAGACCTGAACTGAACAAATACGAATTAAGAGAAAGAAGTAGTGAGTGTGAATGCAGAAACTTTGTGGTTGTAGCAGGTCCATAGGGACACTGGGAACTTTGAAAAGCCATCATCCTCAGATTGAGGCATTTTAGAGTATAATAATATAAGTCAGGTTATTTTTTTCTTTTTAAAAATATATTTGTTTTAATGTTTTTGGATCTGATATATACTGTAAAACCTAGAGAAATCTAACAAAAATATGATAATAACCATCTGGGATATACTTCAAAATTCAGATGATATAGTTTTACTTTCATTTTTTTTTGTCTTTTTGCCTTTTCTAGGGCCGCTCCTGCAGCATATGGAGGTCCCAGGCTAGGGGTCCAATAGGAGCTGTAGCCACTGGCCTACACCAGAGCCACAGCAACGCGGGATCAGAGCCGCATCTGCAACCTACACCACAGCTCACGGCAACGCCGGATCGTTAACCCACTGAGTGAGGCCAGCGATGGATCCCACAACCTCATGGTTCCTAGTCGGATTCGTTAACCACTGCGCCATGACAGGAACTCCAAGTTTTTATTTATTTATTCTCCTTTCACCTAGCTAATTTCTTTAAAACCCTTATTTGACTTAACATGACTAAATTACCTCTTTGGTTGCCTGGACATGGAAGGGAAGGTACAGGGAGCAGGAAGGTGCTTTCTGGAACGGTGGAGATGTTCCATATCTTATTGGGGGTGGTTGTTATGTAGGTAAATTGGCCAAAAGTCATCACGCTGTGCACTTAAAATCAGTACCTTTCATCTGTGTATTTTATTTACATGCATTTTGTTAACAAGTTGTTTTTAGAATGGTGCAAAAAAAATAAAAGCTAAAAAAATTCTTGAGAGAATATTGTGTTAACTTATTTCAGCAAGAAACAGGTAATACATATTAACTTGTCCTTGATCTCCCTTTGCTATTAATTTATCAAAAAACATGCTTTTAAAAGGTTTTTTATTTTGCTTTATTTTTTGTTTTTGCAGCCAATTGATAGCCACCTTTGAACAATGAATAACCTTGAATTTCCTTTTTGGAAAAAAAATGTATTGGCTCTTTGAAAAAAAATAATTTAAGCACCCTGTATTTTAATAGGGCTGATCTGATTTGGCAAATTAATCCTTTTAAATTGCTGGTTTAGGAGTTTCCATCATGGCTCAGTGGAAGCAAATCTGACTAGTATCCACAAGGATGCAGGTTTGATCCCTGACCTCGCTCAGTGGGTTAAGGATCCAGTGTTGCCGTGAGCTGTACTGGTGTGGGTCACAGATGCCGCTTGGATCACCTGTTGCTGTGTCTGTAGTGTAGGCTGGCAGCCACAGCTCTGATTCGACCCCTAGCCTGGGAACCTCCACATACTCTGGGTTCAGCCCTAAAAAGACAAAAAATAAATAAATAAATTGCTGGCTTAATTTTTTAAACCATTTAAACAAAATTGTATTTTGTTTTGAATTTTCAGAATTGGTTTTATACCCTGGAATATTGAAACAGAAGTCCTTCCTCTCATCTCTTCTGTGTTGCCAAGAACTATTTTTCCATCAAGTACCATATCTTTAGAAAATTTTGGTAAAGTTTTTGAAATTTTTTCTAGATTTAAAACACATAAATATTTCAATCTTATAAGAAGTGTGTGTTGATGACTTAGAAAAGCTGTAAAATGTAGATAGCAAGTCCTAGATATTTCTGTAAATATTTATACAATTTGACTTTAAAATAGTTCCAACTAGGAAGTCGCTTTTATTTTAAGAAATACAACTTCATTTCTTTGAGAAACTGATTAGAGGTGTCCTTTCTGCTTAGGGCTTCAGTGTCCAAAGCATAGAACTTTAAAAGTAATATCACCTATTAATTATGAACAAATCGTTTGAATCTTTACTATTTGTAGATAGCATTTTGTCTCTTGCTTTTACCTAGGTAATAACAATTCATAAATCAGATGGCCATTATCAGACCAAGCATTTTTCCTTTGTTTTTTCCCCCTATAAAATTGTCCACATGGATTCAAATCTTATGGTAATTCATTTCAGTGGTATTAAAAAATTGATATTACTCAGATGTTAGTAGCTATGCATTTATTTATAATTTGATTCACAAGTATATGTCATTTGATTCTGTTGTAGATGTTTATTTTGTGCTAAAATAAGTTGAAGCCAAATTGTTATCATTTGCTGAAACATATACTTTTTACTTTTTACAAAACATATATTATTAGGTACTTCTTGCAAAGGGTATGCATTAGCACATACTCAAGAAGGAGAAGAGAAGAAACAAACTTCTGGTACCTCAAACACCAGAGGGTCAAGACGAAAACCTGCAGCAACAACTCCTACAAGGAGATCTACACGTAACACGAGAGCTGAACCAGTCAGTCAATCTCAGAGATCCCCAATATCAAATCATTCTGGGTGTGATGCCCCAGATAACAGTAATCCATCTGTGAGTGTTTCCTCTTCAGCTGAGTCAGAAAAGCAAACGAGGCAGCCTCCAAAACGGAAGTCTTTAAGAAGAGGAAGAAAACCACCTTTACTGAAAAAGAAACTTCGGAGTTCTGTACCTCCCCATGAAAAATCATCTTCCAGTGATTCAGTAGATGAAGAAATGGCAGAATCTGACATACCATCTGTGTTAGAGAAAGAAAACCAATCAGAGGTAGAAAGTAGTGACACTGTGCAGGTAAATAGAGAAAATGAGCCTGCTAATGGCTTGAGAAGTTGTAGTGGGTTAATAGAAGAAAATGAGGAACGTACTGAGACCAGTGATACAGAGGAAAGAGTGGAATCTTCATATTCTGGATCTGGTGCCCAAGATCCTCCTGTGCTAGTTGGAGAGGAGGAAGAAATTAAAAAAGTTAAGAATACAGGTATAGAGGCTAATGTTTTATGTCTGGAAAGTGAGATTTCTGAAAATATTTCTGAAAAAGGAGGTGATCCGTTGGAAAATCAAGACCAAATAGCTGGACCTACAGATTCAGAGGTAAGAGCAGATACATTTACAGATCATCCTCCAGATGATTTTCTTCCATGTTCAGGACCTGAAATTGAAGTACACCAATCAGTATCAAGCCTAGGTGACTTACCTGTGAATGCAGAGTCAGTGGCTAATGAAGAAAAAGTTATGGAGAGTCCTGTAGTAGAAATGATTGATCATAAAGATTCTACAGTAAAAACAGAGCAGTTTGGTGACAGCCCAAAATTAGAATCTTCTGAGGGTGGAATTACACAAACAGTGGACAGAAAATCTATTAAGAGCTCAGAGGTTGGGCATGTTGAAAATGAAAATGTAGAAATAATTGCAACATGTAATACTTCAGGGAATGAAAATTTCAATAGTATTCAAGACTCTGAAAATAATTCATTAAAAAATAATCTTAACACCCAATTGGACAAATCTTTAGAAGAAAAGACTGAATCTCTGGTCGAACATTCCAAAACAACAGAATTGCCTAAAACACACATTGAACAGATTGAGAAGCATTTTAGTGAGGACAATAATGAAATGATACCTATGGAATGTGAGTCATTTTGCAGTGACCAGAATGAATCTGAAATTGAACCATCTGTTAATGCTGATGCTAAACAATTGAATGAAAATTCTGTGGAACACAGTTTCCAAAAGAATATGTCATCTTCTGATCCTGTAAAAGAAAAAGTTGAATCTGTATCTCAGCCATCTGAAAGTCCAATAGATACGATAGAAAAAGCCAAAAAGCCTCGTACACGAAGATCTAGATTTCATTCTCCATCTACAACTTGGTCTCCCAACAAAGACACTGCGCGAGAAAAGAAGCGGTCTCAGTCTCCATCTCCCAGAAGAGAAACTGGAAAAGAAAGCAGGAAGTCTCAATCACCATCTCCCAAGAAAGAATCTGCAAGAGGACGGAAATCATCTCGTTCTCAGTCCCCAAAAAAGGATAGTGGAAGAGAAAGGAGACCATCTCAGTCTCGATCTCCAAAAAGAGATGGCACTAAGGAAGGCAAAAGATCTGAATCACTCTCCCCCAAAAGAGATACTTCTAGGGAGAACAGAAGATCTCAGCCAAGAGTGAAAGGTTCCTCCCCAAGAGAAAAATCCAGGTCCCAGAGCGGGGAAAGAGAAAGTGATAGAGATGGGCCAAGGAGAGATCGGGATAGAGAAAGGAGAACCAGAAGATGGTCACGGTCCAGATCTCGTTCTAGATCACCGTCAAGATCTAGAACAAAAAGTAAGAGTTCATCATTTGGTAGAAATGACAGAGACAGTTACTCTCCTCGATGGAAGGAAAGATGGGCAAACGATGGTTGGAGATGTCCACGAGGAAATGAGCGATACAGGAAGAATGACCCAGAGAAACAGAGTGAAAATACAAGAAAAGAAAAAAATGACGTTTGTCCAGATGCTAGTGATTCAAATTCTGCTGACAAACATAGAAATGACTGTCCCAACTGGGTAACAGAAAAAATAAATTCTGGGCCTGATCCAAGAACCAGAAATCCAGAAAAGTTGAAAGATTCTCATTGGGAAGAAAAGAGAAATGAAAATTCAGGGAATTCTTGGAATAAAAACTTTGGTTCAGGCTGGAGGTCTAACCGTGGTAGAGGTAACCGTGGCAGAGGCACTTACAGAGGTGGTTTTGCCTATACAGATCAAAATGAAAATAGGTGGCAAAACCGAAAACCCCTCTCAGGGAATTCAAATAGTTCAGGGAATGAGACTTTGAAGTTTGTGGAACAGCAGCCCTATAAACGGAAGAGTGAGCAAGAGTTCTCATTTGATACACCAGCAGATAGGTCGGGATGGACATCTGCATCGAGTTGGGCTGTGAGAAAGACTCTACCAGCAGATGTACAAAACTATTATTCACGTCGAGGGAGGAATTCTTCAGGTCCACAGTCTGGATGGACGAGACAAGAAGAGGAAACAACTGAACAGGGTAACATTATGTTTATTAATTAACACTGTTTTATTCAAAGAAAGATTATAAATTTAATACTTTATTTGTATAAACTGAAATGACCCCTTTTTATAGTTATATACTTCAATATTTATTTTCTTTTTCTTTTTTTTTCACTCCAGCCCTGCCCCAAACCTTGCCAAACACCTAAATGTGTTAAAGTAAATTTCCTACAGTAGAAGAATTTGGGTTCTTCATAGGCAGGATTTAAATTCTATTTCATTTATGTTAGATGTGTGTACTTGAGGTTTTTTGATCATTGCTTGCCTTTAAAGAATTCTGCTAAAAAAAGATTTATCTTTCCTTGACTTCTCTTAAGAACATGTAAGAAAAAAGCTGTTGAAGATTTAAAAAGTGATTAACCTTCTAATTTAGTAATCTACTTAAATTTTATGTGATTATTTCTTTAACTAGTAAGTTTTCTTGAGCTACCAATTCTTTTTGATGCTTTTCTAGTGTTGACTGATGTTATAATGTGAAGTTACTCTTAAAAATAATTTTAGTTGAATGTTTTCTTCTAGTTAGACAGTCAGCCCACATTATTTAGAAGTGACAGGATTAAACTGAATAACTGGGTATTGGTTTAGGTGTTCTGAATATTTAATTGCTAATTAATTTTACTGGAACCAGTGGTTCTTTGGTTCTCCATCAAAAGAAATTTGTAACATGACTTTTTTCATAAGCTTTTTTTCTTTTGATAGATTCTAACCTAAAAGACCAAACAAACCAACAAGGCGATGGTTCTCAGCTACCTATAAATATGATGCAACCACAAATGAATGTAATGCCGCAACAAATGAATGCGCAACACCAGCCTATGAATATCTTCCCATACCCAGTTGGTGTTCATGCTCCTTTGATGAACATCCAGCGTAATCCATTTAATATTCATCCTCAGCTGCCCTTGCATCTGCACACAGGAGTGCCTCTCATGCAAGTAGCTGCTCCTACCAGTGTATCTCAGGGACTACCACCACCCCCACCCCCACCCCCACCATCCCAGCAAGTCGGCTACATTGCTTCACAGCCAGATGGAAAGCAATTGCAGGTATGTTTTTAGCAACTTAACTTTAATCAACATAGCCATTGTAAACATTTAGTTATTAGGGACAGATGTTGAAGAAAGGGCTGCCTGGCAGCTCCACGAAATGGCTTACTTGGTAGGTATATGGTATACCGTCATAACACCTCTTTCACTGTCCTTTCCCCAAACCTCCCACCCCCAAATAAGAAAAAGAAGTGAATGCATGTTATCATATGTAAGCTATATTATGCTATTACTGATACTCAGACAGGTTTTTTGGTCAGATTAAGAGGGCCAAATTATGAACCAAACCAGAATCAAGTGGTGGACAGTTAAAATTTTTTCCCTAATTTTTTGGACTTTTTAGGTGTTGGGAACTTGTTATTAAGTACTGTGATAGGAGTGCCCATTGTAGCTCAGTGGTAATGAACCCAACTAGTATCCATGAAGATGATGTTTGATCCCTGGCCTTGCTCAGTGGGTTAAGGATGCAGCATTTCTGTGACCTGCAGTGTAGGTCACAGAAGTCCAATTTGACCCCCTAGTTCAGGAACTTCATATGCTGCGGGTGTGGCCCTTAAAAAAAACCAGAGATAAAGCTCGTACTATCTTGTTTGGACAGACACCACATAAAGTTCATTGTCCATTACCATCAATGTTTCATTTTCACAAATTTACCATGCTAAAAAACGAAAGAGTGCCTCTGAGGCATATAGAAAATTGGAATAATAATTTGTAAACATTGTGTTGCTTATGGTTTCGTGTCTGCAGCTTAGAATTTCGAGAATCCTGGCAGCAAGATATGTTCGAAAGAACAGGGAAGTGTTACTTTGGGACCTTATATCTTTTTCTACTGTCAGCTCACTGCAAGCCATCTGATTTCACTGTCTTATTTTCTTCCATCTTTAAAGTGAGGACACTTAATTTAAAGAGCCTTGTAGAAAGTTACTATTGTTAATGCTGCTCTTCTTGTTGGTTTTAGTGTTACTGTCAAAACATTACAGTACCTATATATGATTTAGAAGTCATCATGGCATATTTGAATAGGGTTCTTTTTCAGAATGTTACTCATTTTTCTTCAGAGTCCTTTAGATATGACCTGAAATATGCATTTCTCTTAAGTATTTATGTATTAAAATCGCTTTTTTAAAAAATGTTATTTCTAATAGGTGACTAAATGACTTCTGTTGAGTGCAAGTAATTCATTAACTGATGATAACTCTTTAAAACAGGGTATTCCTAGTGCTTCTCATGTAAGTAATAACATGAGTACGCCAGTCTTGCCTGCTCTGACAGCAGCCCCAGGAAATACGGGAACAGTTCAGGGACCAAGTTCTGGTAATACTTCGTCATCAAGTCACAGCAAAGCTTCTAATGCTGCTGTAAAATTGGCAGAAAGCAAAGTAAGTGTTACAGTGGAAGCCAGCGCAGATAGCTCGAAGACAGACAAGGCAAGTTCAAAGTTGAGAGCAAACTATATAATTCTGTATATGATAAAGATAAAAAAAAATAACAGCTTTGTATTGTACATGTGGTGAAGGGGATTTAATAATTATTTGAAGGGTGTTCCTGTTGTGGCTCAGTGGAAACAAATCCGATCAGGAGCCATGAGGTTGCGGGTTCGATCCTTGGCCTTGCTCAGTGGGTTAAGGATCAGGCATTGCCGTGAGCTGTGGTGTAGGCCGGCAGCTGTAGCTCTGATTCGACTCCTAGCCTGGGAACCGCCATATGCCATGGGTGGGGCCCTTAAAAAAAAAAGTTTTGATATGTGTTAAGAAATAACTACTTTGTTTTTACGATGCTAATATTTGAACTGTTCTTTGCAGTAATGTAAAATGTGTTAGTGTTTCCAGTTTTATATTTTTAAAGATTTTTTGAAAGTATGTAATTAGGCAAATAATAATTATACATTTTTCTCTTACCAGAAATTGCAAATTCAAGAAAGAGCAGCACAGGAGGTAAAATTGGCCATTAAGCCATTTTATCAAAATAAAGATATCACCAAGGAAGAATATAAAGAGATTGTACGCAAAGCGGTAGATAAAGTAAGTTATAGTTTTAGTGGTGTTATATATATATTATTTTGAACCATCTCTATTTTAATAAAGGAATACTTAATTAAATCTAGTTGAAATAGTAAGAGATAGCTGCTTCTAATTCTTGTCTCCTTTTACCTTTTGAGTAAGCTCATATGAGATATGAAACATGTGAAAAAAAAGAGGTCATTTCTTTAGGGGTAGTTTTTCACAAAGCTTTCCATTTTGCTTTTATCCCTTTAATTATGAAAAAAAAATCCCCATCCCTCTTTTTTTTTTTTTTATAGGTTTGTCATAGTAAAAGTGGAGAAGTAAATTCTACTAAAGTAGCAAATCTGGTTAAAGCCTATGTAGACAAATACAAATATTCACGGAAGGGAAGCCAAAAGAAAACTCTGGAAGAAACTGTTTCTACTGATAAAAACATAGGCTGAAATGGGGCGCTCTATAAAGGACACTGTCAAGATATCTGCAAAGTGCAATTTCAACAAGTACCCTTAACTGAAAATCATAGAGAACTGTGATTGAAATTTGGTTTTGATAAAATTATTTTTTTTAATGTAGGAAATAATGTTTTGTTCTAAATAAAGATAGTTCTACACAACAGCTTCTATATCCCCCCCCCAATAAAAACAAATTCAGAGATAAGTAAAGGGGTTAAAGGAATGTGCATTTTTACTCAGACTGTGTTATATTGTGGATACTGGAAGATGTACAGCTTTTTGATTTGAACAACAAAGTGCATAAATTAGAAACTTCCAAGTGCACTGGTTTTGGAAGAGATATATATATATAAAATACATTTATTCTGTCAGGCTAAAAATAAAGTATGATCTTTATGATTCTTCTCTCTAATTATAGAAAGATAAATAATGTATTACCATGAAAAAGATTTCTAAGAACATAGCAGTTGCAGGGTTCCTAATGTGTATTTTGAAGCACACATCTGAATAAATTGCTTAGATAGAAAACAAATTATCACATGAGTAAAATTCAGTGTTCAAATTTTTAGAACACTGTTCACCTATTGTATCACCAAATAAAGGTTATGCTGCTTGTTTTTCTTTTGTGCCTTTTTTTCCCCAATTGAGATGAAGCAATCTGATTAGCTAGGTTTACAACTCTCACAGTCCAAGCTCTGTTGAATTTTGAAGACCTGTTTGGAAAAAGTGTAAAAATTATGTTCTTCCATATCTTCTCATCTAGTGGTAAATCGTTTGTGCCAGTTGGAGAATTGTTATTAAGTAGTGACCTTGGGATTAAGGTAGGATGAGGACACTCCAGTGGCTTTCAGGTTGTTGCTCACTGTCTAATCACTAATGAAATTCTTTTCACACTTGAGAAATCTCTAAATGCTTTACAGTGGATATAGTGGCAATTTGATGTTGCAAAATCCTAGATATTAAAACTTGTGTTTTGGAAAAAGTGAGGAATTAATAATGGAGTCTTGGTTAGGCTTTCAGGGACTAGAGATTTGGTTGTTTTGGTTTTTTTTTTAAAGTACTAGAATATGTTAATTTTTATTAAAGGTAAGTTTCAAATGTTATAGCCTTATTATTTTAATTGGCATCATGGATGAAAAAAATGGGTTATCTCCATGATAGATTATATTTCATTCCAGTAATAATTTTCAACACATACCAAATAACTGGAGATTTATTCAGATAAAGGTATTAATGGCTCCAAGGTAGATATATGCCTCAGACTGACCCTTAAACTAGCTAAATAGTGAGTCCACTCTGTAGGACTGTGTTTTTCTGAAGTAAAGATGATCTGTTTCTCAGTTTTATGTGTATAATACTTTGCTGGTGCTAGAATTGATAGAATTTCAAAATGTTGGCCCCAATAATGATTGTGTTAGTTCATAATCTTTATTAGGTTATGAGTATAATTCCAAAAAGTATTAGCAATATTTCCAAGCAGTTTTTGATCTTTATTCTGTGTTTCCGGGCATTTGTAGTATGGTATTCTACTGATTTATATATATTTTTAATTAAAGTTTGTGTTTAGATTATGATGGGGAAAGAATTTTGGAAGTATATTTCTTCTTATAAAAAATACTAAGACAAGTGTTTTGAATATCAACACACACCTCCTCATTTATTTCAGTTTTGAACTCTAGAAACAATTGTGTGAACTTTTATTTGATTTTGAGTTAAAGCTGGTTCACACTTAAAACTAATTTTGTAGCACATTGCGTAAATTGATTAAACACACCATACAATATTTTTCGTACATTTTTTTCAGTGACATTTTGGAGTTGGGTAACAGTTTAAAATTTACTTTATACCGTTTAGCTTGTGCAAACATGTTTAAAGCTTTTGAAGAAAAACTAGGTGATGTGGTCAAGAGTAAAAGTCTCACATCTTTGGTAGGAGTGTCATGAATTAATTCTACCTTTCTTAAATAACAAGTATGTACTTCATATCTGGTTGGGGTACTGGTTCAACTGCATTTTAAATAGCTAATGAAGAATGTTACTGGACTGGAATCAAACTTAGAGAGCTTTGAAATATTTAAAATGTATGAGAAAGTGCATGCTCTGTGTTAAAAAAAATACATTGCTTTTTAACATTTGCCATTCTTGCTTTTTTTCAAAAATTTACATTAATTTTGCATGTGCACAGACTTAATCAAAAAACATTTTGTGGGGTTACAGATTTCTCTTACTTGTTATTTATGAAGATTCAGTATTAACTTGACCTTTTGAAACCTTAGTCCCTTTACCTTGTCCCATTGACTGATGTTTTTAGGCTATAGTGATGCCTAGAATTTTGAGACTAAAATTAGTTTATTTTAACATTCCAAAAATTCTGTGGTTTTCTGATTTTTACCACATTTTTTCCATTATGTTCCTTTAAATGGCCACAGTATGTACTAGATGAATGTTCTATCCAAAAGATGTAGCTTTGGAAGCACAGTGGTTGCCCAAGGTCCATTGTAGTATGAGGATGGAGTGCTATCTACTGAAATAATACTCATACAGATATGTAGTATGTAATATTTTCTAATAAATTCTTTTGATAAACAGAGAGTAGTGTCTTTAACATTTTATTATTAAGATTCCTGGGAAATGGTGACTTTATTATTCCTCTTTATAAATCTTTTCAACATGTGTTACAGTATTTCTTGGATTTGTACCAAAGTAGCTAGCCTCATAGGTTAATGTTCCGGTTGTAATCAAGCTTAGCGTCAACTATAGGCGTATATTTTAATAGTGTTTTTTCCTAATTACATAATCATTGTAGGAAATTAGAATAACTTAATAAGAAAAAATGTGTAAGCGAGGGAAGAACCCAAAAGAAAAATGGAGAAAAATGGCTTGTAATCTTAACCATTTAAAGGTAACAATAACACTGATTATACTGTACATAACTATGTTAGAACTTTTCCACATAATAATGTATTAAGGAGTTTGTATTTATTTTTTATTGCTTGTGGAAATGCCAGATCCTTTGACCACTAAGTGAGGTCAGGGATCAAACCTGCATCCTCACAGGGAAAATGTAGGGTCATTAGCCCACTGAGCTACATTGATAACTCCTGCAGCATGATTTTTAATACCCATGTAGTATTCTGTTCACAGGTATACTATTACCTAAAGTAATCCTCCACTGTTGGATTTTTTAAAATAAGTGAAATGTAAATTGTACTAATATAAGTGATTGATACATCTTTATATATAAATTGTTCCCATTTCAGATTGTTCTCTGGAGATTGATTCCTAGAAGAAGATCTAAATCAGTTTTTATTTCCCCGTAAGTTTTTAAAAGATGTAATTTTATACACCCATTTCAAGTATTTTTTTTAACCTTTATTTTTTATTGGAGTATAGTCCATCTGCAGTGTTGTGTCAGGTGTATAGCAAAGTGATTCACTTACACATATATCCATTCTCTTTCATATTTTTTCCCACGTAGGTTACTATGGAATATTGAGTAGAGTTCCCTGTGTTATACAGTAGGTCGTTGTGATGAACTGTTTCGTGTAGTAGTCTGTATATGTTAATCCCAAATCCCAATTTATCCCCCTCCCTTTCTCTTTGGTAACCATGCATTTGTTTTTAAGTCTGTTAGTCTGTTTCTGTTTTGTAAATCGTTCATTTGTATAATTTTTTTAGATTCTGCATATGTGATGACTTAACAGAATTCCTGTCATGGCACAGCAGAAACAATCCAACTAGGAACCATGAGGTTGCTGAGTTCAATCCCTGGCCTTGCTCGGTGGGTTAAGGATTTGGCGTTGCCGTGAGCTGTGGTGTAGGTCACAGACTCAGCTTGATCCTGTGTTGCTGTGGCTGTGGCTGTGGCATAGGCTGGCAGTTGTAGCTCTGATTTGATCCCTAGCCTGGGAACCTACATATGCTGTGGGGAGGGTGGGGACCTAAAAAGAAAAAAAAAAGTGATGACTTAATGATAAATGAAAGACAAATTCTTTGTCTGACTACCATAGTATGATAATCTCTAGGTTTAGCTATATTGCTGCAAATGGCATTATTTCATTCTGTTTTATGGCTGAGTAATATTCCATTGTATAAATGTACATCTTTTTTTATCCATCCTCTGTTGATGGACATTTAAGTTGCTTCCATGCCCTGGCTATTGTAAATAGTGCTGCAGTGAACATTGGGGTCCATGTTTCTTTTTTTTAATTATGGCTTTCTCTAGATAGATGCCCGAATGGGATTGCTGGGTCATATGGTATTTCTACTTTCAGTTTTTTGAGGAGCCTCCTTACTGTTTTCCATAGTGGTTTTACCAATTTATATTAACATCAACAGTGTAGGAGGGTTCCTTTCCTCCACACACTCTAGCATTTATCGTTTGTTTTTGTTTTTACTTTCATCACTCTACAAGGTGGATCCAAAAAGATGTTGCTGTTATTTATGTCAAAGATTGTTCTGCCTGTTTTCTGCGTTTTATAGTATCCAGTCTTCCATTTAGGTTTTTAATCCATTTTATTTTTGAGTATGGTGTTAGAGAATATTCAAATTTCATTCTTTTACATAGAGCTAGAGCTATCTAGTTTTCCCAGCAGTGCTTATTGAAGAGACTCTCTATTCTCCATTGTGTATTCTTTTTTTTTTTTTTTCTTTTTAGGGCCACGCTTGTGGCATATGTAAATTTTCAGGCCAGGGGTTGAATCAGAGCTGCAGTTGCCAGTCTACACTACAGCCATAGCAACATGGGATCCAAGCCATGTCTACAACCTACACAGCAGCTCACAGCAATATCAGATCCTTAACCCACTGAATACAGCCAGGGATCAAACCTGCATCCTCATGGATCCTAGTCAGGTTTGTTAACTGCTTAGCCACAACTGGATCGCCTCCATTGTGTATTCTTTTTTTAGATTTGTGGACCATAGTTGCATGGATTTATTTCTGGCTTTGTATCCTGTTCCACTGATGTATATTTCTGTTTTGGTGCCAGTTCATGCTGTTTTGATGACTCTAGCTTTGTAATATTGTCTAAAGTCAGGAAGCTTCATACCTCCATTTTTGTTTTTCTTTTTTAATATTGCTTTGGCTATTCATGGTCTCTTGTGTTTCCATACAATATTCTGTTCTAGTTCTTTGAAAAATGTCTTTGGTGATTTGATAGGGATTGCATTGAATTCTAGAATGTCTGGGTAGTAGAATCATTTTGACAATATTGATTCTTCCAGTCCACGAACATGGTATATCTTTCTAGCTGTTTGTGTTGTCTTTGATTTCTTTCATCAGCATCTTATAGTTTTGGAAGTACATGTATTTTGTCTCCTTGTGTAAATGTATTCCTAGATGTTTTATTCTTTTTGATGCAGTATTAAATGGGATTGTTTCTGTATTTCTCTTCCAGATCTTTCATTTTTAAATACAAAAATGCAAGAGATTTATGTGTATTAATTTTGTATCCTGCAACTTTACTCAATTCATTGATGAGCTCTAGGAGTTCTCTGATAGCATTTTTAGGATTTTCTATGTATACTAACTATCATGTCATGTGCAAACAGTGACTGTTTTACTTTTCCAAGCTGGATTCATTTTATTTTTCTTCTCAGGTTGCCATGGCTAGGACTTTCAAAACTGTGTTAAATAAAAGTGGTGAGAGTTGGCATACTTTTCGTGTTCCTGACCTTAGAGGATATGCTTTCAGCTTTTCACAGTTGAGTATGATGTTAGCTATGGTTTTGTCATATATGGCCTTCATTATGTTGAGGAAAGTTACCGCTGTGCTCACTTTATAGATAGTTTTTTTTAATCATAAATGGGTGTTGAATTTTAGCAAAGTGTTTTCTGTATCTATTGAGATAACCATACAGTTTGTATTCTTCAGTTTTTTAATGTGGTATATCATTGATTTGTGGATGTTGAAAAATCCTTACATCTCTCGGATAAAATCCTACTTTATTGCAGTGTTTGATCCTTTTGATGTATTTTTGGATTCAGTTTGCTAATATTTTGTTGAGAATTTTTGTATCTATGTTCATCAGTAATCTTAACCTGTAGTTTTCTTTTTTGTGTGGCATCTTTGTCTGGTTTTGCTATCAAGGTGATTGATGGTGGCCTCATAGAATGAGTTTGGGAGTTTCCTTCCTTTGCAATTTTTGTAATAGTTTCAGAAGGATGGGTGTTAACTCCTCTGTAAATATTTGATAGACTTCATCTGTGAAGCCATCTGGTCCTGGACCTTTGTTTTTTGGAAGTTTTTAAATCAGTTAAAATTTCACTACTTGTAACTGGTCTGTTCATATTTTCTTTTTCTTTCTGATTCAGTCTTAGAAGGTTGTACCTTTCAAATAATGTCCTTTTTTTTTTTTCTAGGTTGTCCATTTTATTGGCACATAGTTGCTTGCAATTGTCTCTTAAGATCCTTAGTATTTCTTTTCTTTTTTTTTGGTTTTTTTTTTTTGTCTTTTTGGCCATTTCTTGGGCCGCTCCCGCGGCATATGGAGGTTCCCAGGCTAGGGGTAGAATTGGAGCTGTAGCCGCCGGCCTAAGCCAGAGCCACAGCAACGCAGGATCCGAGCCGCGTCTGCAACCTACACCGCAGCTCACGGCAACGCCAGATCGTTAACCCACTGAGCAAGGGCAGGGACCGAACCCGCAACCTCATGGTTACTAGTCGGATTCGTTAACCACTGCACCACGATGGGAATTCCAAGATCCTTAGTATTTCTGTGGTGTCTCTTGTAACTTCTTTTTCATTTCTAATTTTATTGATTTGAGCTCTCCCTTTTGTTCTTGATGAGTCTGGTTAAAGGTTTATCTGTTTAACTTTTCAGGAACCAGCTTTTAGTTTCATTGGTCTTTTCAGTTGTTTTCTTTGTCTCCATTTATTTCTGCTCTGATCATTATAATTTATTTCCTTCCACAAACTGGGTTTTGTTTGTTCTTTTTCTAGTTGCTTTAGGTGTAAGTTTAGATTGTTTGAGATTTTTCTTCTTTCCTGAGGTAAGATTTGCTTTTGCTGAGCCCCTTAGGCTTTGTATCATTGTGTTTTTATTGTTATTTGTCTCTAGGTAGTTTTTTATTTTCTTTTTGATTTCTTCAGTGATTCTTTGGCTGTTAAGTAACATATTGTTCAGCCTCCATGTAGTTATGTTTTTTAAGGATTTTTTTTTTTTTTTTTGTAGTTACTTTCTAATCTCATAGGGTTGTGGTTAGAAAAGATGCTTGGTATGATTTCAGTTTTCTTAAATTTTCTGAGGCTTGGTTTGTTGCCCAGCATGTTACCTACCCTGGAGGGTAGAATAAATATTCTGCTACTTTTGTATGGAATGTTCTGTAAATATCAATTCTGTCTGCTCTGATATGTCATTTAGAAACTGTGTCCTTGTTGATTTCCTGTCTGGATGATCTCTTCATTGATGTAAGTGGTGTGTTACTTACGTCAGTTAAGTCCCCCACTGTTACTGTGTTGCTGTTGATTTCTTCTTTTATGGTTGTTAGCATTTGCCTTATATATTGTAATGCTCTTGTGTGCACATATATTTACAATTGTTAAATCTTCTTGGATTGATTCTTTGATCATTATGTAGTATTCTTTGTCTATTGTTGCAATGTTTTGTCTGTTGCATTTTTCTGCAGGGTGCCCCACAGCATATGGAGCTCCTGGCCAGGGATCAGATCAGAGCTGCAGTCATGCCCTAAGGTGCAGCTTCGGCAACACCAGATCCCCAACACATTGTGCTGCACCTGGGATCGAACCCACATCCCAGTGCTCCCGAGATGCTGCTGAACTGCACCACTGGGGAAGCTTCATAGCAGTGTTTATTTTGTAGTCTGTTTGTTCTGATATGAGTATGCTACTCCAGCTTTCTTTTGATTTCCATTTGCATGGAATACCTTTTTCCATGCCCTCATTTTCAGTCTATATGTGTCCCTAGCTCTGAAGTGGGTTATAGACAGGATTTATATGTCTTGTTTTTGTATCCATTCAGCCAGTCTTTTAGTTGAAGCATTTAATGCATTTATATATTTAAGATAATTTTCCTTATGAACTTTCTTATTGCCATTTTGTTCATTGTTCTGGATTAGTTTTTATAGGTCCTTTTTTCTTCCCTTCTGCCTTTGTTCTCATAATTTAATAATGACTATCTTTAGTGTTGTGTTTGGATTGGTTTTTCTTTTTTGTGTATATATCTCTTGTAGAATTTAGGTTTCCAGTTACCATAAGGTGTTATATAGTCTGTTAATTTCAAGAGCATTTCCAGTATCCTGCATTTGTACCCTTTTCCCATTATTGCTGGTTTTGACACCATATTTCTGTTTGGGTGATTTCCTACCTTTACTGTATTTTTGCCTTTGCCAGTGAGCTTTCCCTTTTGTAATTTTATTGTTTCTAATTGTGGCCCTTTCTTTTCCGCTTAGAGAAGTCCCTTTAGCCTTTTTGGTAAAGCTACTTTGGTAGTGCTGAATTCTCTTGGCTTTTGATTGTAAAGCTTTTGATTTCTCTATTGAATCTTAATGAGAGCCCTGCTGTATAGAATATTCTTGGTTGTAGGTTTCTCCTTTTCCTCACTTAACTATATCGTTGCCCCTCCCTTCTGGCCTGATGAGTTTCTGCTGAAAAGTCAGCTGATAACCTTATGGGAATTCCCTTGTATGTTATCCCTTGTATGCAAAAACCCGTTGCATTTTCCTGGAGGCTTTTAATGCTTTTTGTTTGTATTTAATTATTGTCAGTTTGATTAGTATGTGTCTTGTCCTGTTCCTCTTTAGGTTTATACTGACTAGGACTCTGCACTTCCTGAACTTAAGTCAGCATTTCCGTTCCCAAGTTTGGAACGTTTTTGGCTTTTATCTCTGCAAATTTCTTATGCCCTTTCGCTCCCTCTCTCTCCTTCTGGAACCTCTATAATGCAAATGTTTGTGCATTTATTGTTGTCCCAGAGGTGTCTTAGACTGTCCTCATTTCTTTTTATTCTTTCTCTTTATTCTCTTTCTCCCACCAGTGATTTCCACTAACCTGTCTTCCATCTCACTTATTTGTTCTTCTGCCTCATTTATTCTGCTATTGATTCCTTGTATATTTTTCAGTTATTGTATTGTCATCTTTGTTCTTTAATTCTTGTAGCTCTTTGTTAAATGTTTCTTGTAATTTCTGATTCTGTGCCTCAATTTTTTTTTTTTTCCCTGAGATCTTGGATCATCTTTACCATTATTGCTCTGTATTCTTTTTTAGGTAAACTGCCTATCTCCACATAACTTAGTTCTTGTTTTTTTCTTGTTCCTTTAGAACATATCTTTGCCGTCTCAGTTTGTCTAACTTCCTCTGTGGTCTCCATTTTCAGGCTGCAGGATTGTTAATTCCTTTTGCTTCCTGTGTGCCCACTGGTAGCACAAGATAGTCTCGGTGCTTGTTTAGGCTTTGTGGTAGGAAGGACTGGTACCTACCTGACAGCTAATGGGTGAAGCTGATCTTGTCCCTCTGGGCTGGGCTATATCAAAGTGTGTGTTTCAAGGCAGCTGTGAGCTTAGGATAACTTTAGGAAGACTGCTGATGGGTGAGTCTATTTTCCCACCCTGTATTGAAGCATCCTAGCACTGGAGTCTGCATGCTGTTGGGTCGGGGCATAGTGTATGCTTCATGCCAATGACTATTCCCAGGGGATCTGCTTTCCAGTGTCCTTGACCCCACAGTGAGCCACAGCCAACTCCTGCCTTCCAAAGAGACCCTCAGGAACCCCAGGTAGGTCTTGCCTTGGGCTCCTATGGTGTTACTGCATCCCTGTGCATGAGAGACCTTGTGTGTACCCTTCAAGACTGGAGTCTCTTGTTTTCCCCCAGTCCCATATAGCTCTTGCAGTCAAATCCCACTGGCCTCCGAAGCCAAATGTTCTTTGGACACTTCCCAAAGCCAGACCCTCCAGGCTGGGAAGCCTGACAATGGATTCTGAACTCTCCTGTGGGAGAATCTCCACTATATAGTTATTTTCCAGTTTGTGTGTTGCCTACATGGCAGGCATGGGATTTGATTATATCACGAAAACTCCCCTCATACTGTCTCATGGCTTCTTTGAGTATAGAATATCTTTTTTGGTAGTTTCCACTCGTTTTTGTTGATGGTTGTTTAGTAGTTGTGATTTTTTTTTTTTCCCCATGAGAGGGGTTCCACTCTGCCATCTTGTTTTCTTCTATGAAGTATAATTTTCATATATTCAATCATATTTTTTGTAAAACTGGTATTTTCCTAAGCTGATTTTTCTATGCTGAGACTACCATCAGAAAGTTATGTTTTCCTCAAAATTCTCAAGGCCTTTACAAGAATGCTTATTAAGGATCTGAAAATTGATACTTCACAGCTTTTCCCCCAGCACATGAATTATATTCTGTAAACTGTTCTACATCTCTACTCCCCTTGATAAATTGGTGATGTATTCTAATGTCCATGTTCTATTTATAATGGTTGTACGTTCTTCTGTTGATGGACATTTAAGTTTTGTGCAAGTTCTGGCTATTAGAAAAAATGTTTTAATGGCCACCGCTCCCCCCCCCCCACCCCAGTGTGACTTAACTCTATGGATCTGTTTTTGCATACAAAGTTACATTAAATTTCAGGATAGACATGTTTTTAATTTGGATCAGTGTTGCCAAATTGCTCTCTGAAGGGAATACTAATTTAGTCTGAGCTTATACTTTATTTCCACTTTTGATACTGTGACTGAGCATGTAAGATTGTCCTTGTTTTTAGGGTCCTAGTAGACATTCATCAAACAATGCAACCTACTGTGTGTCAGGAATTCTTGAAGTGTTCACAAAATATTACCAGGTTTAATCACTGCATAGTTTTCTGAAAGTATAGTAATAGCATATTAAGTTCGATGTGCCAGGTGCTCTGTCAGACATATTATGTGTTATTTTATTTGAGCTGTAAAACTAATTTTAATAGTTATCTTTTGTTCTACTGATAAGAAAATTGAGACACATCAAGTATTAACTAAGTTACCTTGGTACACAGCTACTTGGTGATAGAACCAGGATTCAGACCTAGGATTGGAAGATGCTAAAGAAAAACCCATGAGTCTGGGGAGGAGGGGATAACCATGCATCACATAAAATGGTCTGTTTGGAACCGGAAATATAGAGCTACAAACGTTCAAGAGAGTGGAGTTATTGTGCATAGCATAAAGATGTTCTTTGTGTATTGGACTGTGGCAGCTTTGATCTCCCTTTTCCACTAAGTTATTTTTCTAACAAATCATGCCAATTTCCAAAGCACAACTCAGAAGGTTGCTTGTTCCCAGGCAACAGCCCTGTGAGAGTGAAATCTTTTGACAAGGTCAGCCTGAAAATGAGGCTAGTGTTATCTTTTCTGGGCAGTTGAACTGTGAACAGGCCATAATATCTGATAATTCAAGTCAGTAAACCCTCTTCAAAGCAAAGGCTAAACATTTGCCTCTTGAGTTTAGGGAAGTAGTAATGTATAGTCCATGGATTCTGAAAACTTCTCAACCAAATATGGTTTAGACATGTGGTTTGAGTTCCACAGTGCACTTTGTGGAACTCATTAGCTTCTCGTCACTTGGTGGCCAAGCCATTTATCTGATTAGCAACATCTAAGTCACTTTGCTCCTCCCTGGACTTCCATATGTATATTTCTGTGCCTTTTTTTTTTTTTTTTGTATGTGGAAAATGTTTATAGATTTGATTACTTACTGTTTAACCCCTGCACTAGTTAATCTATAACCTCTTTTCTTCCTTACAACTATAAGGTCTGCCAAACATCTACAGGCTCTTAAAGTCTCTAATTAAGGCATTTTTCTTTCTCCACAAAGCCCTTCCCACTTTGCCTTCCCCCTGCCCATGGATCAAATGAAGACTGTCACATGACTGGACTCTCCAAACACTTTATGGTTTTCTTATGGCCCTTGTTTTACCTTTTCTCTTTTATTACTATTTAGGCAAAATGATATATGAGTAAAGTTGCTAAGGGCCCCACATGGTTAGTCCTGTAGCTGTGCACCTGCTTCCTAGCAGCTTGTTTTGGTGATAACGTGCTTCTTTGGTGTTTAGTGCTTTCATCACAGTGATTGAGGTCAGCACAGAAGTCATTTATCCAAAACAATCTCATTTTAAAAATCGTTTTTATTGTCATTTTATGGTTAAAAAAACATACATGGCATGACTATAAAGTAATGAGACGAGTTTCCATGTCTGGCTTGTTTTACTGAGTCTCATTAGTATATAGTCACATCCTGTCTCAAGCTTGGAAGAAAAATATGCCTTGGCTATATGATTATCAATTTTGTTACTTAAAATTTATTGAGTGCCAACAGAGCACTAGGCACATATATAACACAGAATTTACAGTCTCTATGTTGTAGACTATATTATTTACATAGTTTTCTCAAAGATAACATTAAAGCATGTATTTACAGAACTTTAGACAAAAATAACAATACTGGAATTCAGCAAGATTCTGTCTAGCAAGGAGCACCTTTTCATGAATGAGAGGGTTATGCAGAATTTATTGTGCAAGAGCACTTTAACTCCATTACCCAGCAAGTCTATGTTTTTATGTAGTTCTATAAAGATATAAGAGGAAAACCTACATAGGAAGCCATAATTGGTTTCATTAGGTCAAATGTATTTACCAAATTCTCAGCTGAGACCAATGCCTGAAGGGACTA